>NC_133225.1:15523039-15834372 GCF_040436345.1 Pagrus major
ATAGTTGTTCCATTTCTGTTATGGAACATCAAGTGCACCCACAAATATTGCAAACATAAAATATGCATCTTGCCCTGATCTGCAAGGACAGACGGGTGGAGCTTAGCTCCTGCACAAGGTCTGTCAGTCTTAATGCGAAACAGATCAAATATTCACCATATAAACCTCAGTTTACCCACAGCTCTTTGTTGCTACTGAAATATACATTGACAACACACTCAGGAGCAAAGCTGATTTTCTTTGTACTTCATATTGCAAGCCAAGCTGTTTTTCACATCATTACGAGGGTGATGGGAACAAAACTCTCCATTATTTCTCTGTTTGACTGTATCATGAGACCCATTTACTGTTTTTCCTCAAAAAGTGGCCACTGGCTTTATTTACCTAATTTGCAGAGAGTATGCACCATTATTTAAAGCAGGCTTATGTTAGAGACACGACTATATTGTATATTTGGTCATATTTTAGTAGGAAGCCTCCTTGTTCTGCTCCTGTTTGTCCCATTAAAGTTTCGTCACTGCATTACAGTGTTAACACAAACCCAACACTTCTTGTATTAGTTTTGAAATTTAAAGCCCTCTAACATTTCATAGGACATTTATTAAACTTTTATTGTGAAATATTTGAAGTGTCTTATGTCACAGAGTAATCCAGACCAACAAAGTGTCGTAAATAGCGTGATTACATTGTTGAATACATTGAAATAATTCTACTTTGTTGGTATGTACATTATATAACAGGCATCGGGAGTTTATGTGCACTTTTTTTGTTCATTTGGACCGGGCCCAATGCCATTAATTGAGACCTGGCTTTAATTTTAATACGGTACACCTTTCAAAACACCTAAACAACACAAATGCATTGTTGTTCTGTCTGGAGACAAACCATACATACTTTTTAAATCCTTACTGATATCATGCCGAGGAAGATTGAGGGCAGTGTTTATATCTCACATACAGGCTGCATTTATCTGAACCTGAGTTGGGCTGATGGCTGAAGATAGCGTGAACAAAGCTGACAGGGAAAGAGATGAAAAAAGGATTTGACATCTCCAAAGCCAGGTATTAAGAGAGCTGCCAGGCTCAGAAGTGCAGACACAAGCAGTCAGACACATTAAAGTTTCAGAGTCTCGGGTCCAGAGAATGTCCTGTCTCTCTCCTCTTAGCACCCCCCCCTCCCCCCTCCCCCTCCTTCAATCTCCTCCTCCTCCTCCCTCTGCTTAGGACCCAGAATTGGATGTCCTTAGAGTTTGCTTGGCTGCACTGTTCCAGGAGGAACCTCCTGTGACCCTCACTTCAGACTGCCTCTGTCCCCTCTCATTCCACTCTGAGTGCCCTTTACATGGAACACAGAGGTTGTGACTGTCCCCTGTGTCGGCCTCAGATCCAGAAGCCGAATGTGCCTCAGGCCTGGTACCTCACCCTCCAACCCTCCACTCTGGACTGCGCTGTACCTGGGCAGGACAGAGCCAGACAGTCCCTTTGTCCCCAGCATGTGTGCTGCAGGGCTTGGGGTGGACGGCTAAAGGGTTGTGGGCCTGGTTGCTCTGTGCCGAGTCCAAGCAGGTGCAGCAGAGTAGGCTCCGCAATCCTGACGTAACAGGGTTATCCAAGACTTAAAGGGGCTTCTCTGTCTGTCAGCTTGCCTTGTATTTCTCAGCTGAACAGCCAGCCAACCAGCCCACACACTGCAGGCTGCAGTCCACTGGCCCTAAGGCTCAGGGAGCCACCACGAGGGGGTGGTTTACGTGCGTGTGTGTGTGTTTGTCCCTGAGCCTCTACGTGGGCAAGTGGTGTCTATGCGTGTGTGTTGGTGGTAGCAGGGCCTTGGGAGCTGAGAGTGGGAGCCTCCTGACTGCAACAGTGGCTGCTACCTTGGCAACCCAGGAGGGAAAGATGTGTTGAATGAGTGAGTGGGAGAGGGATCTACAGTAGATGCATGTGTGCGGGGGACGTGGCTCTGTTTATGAATTTAGTTATTTAAACGGGCTGAATACATGCCACCACATGATCTGCTCTAACTGTACTGCTAGTATTTGAGCCACTGTAGTCTTTTGTTCTCTTTGCATTTGTCTTTTTGCAAACTCACTCAACTCCCTTTCCACTGTGGAGTTGACCCTCTTTGAGGTAAGTGGAGGTTTTTCTGACATGAAGCTGGTGACAGGGCACCTTTTCAAATGTTGGGGAGCGGTGGCCCATCAAAAAATAGCACTACCTCAAGTTGCTGCAGCAGCAAGGGGCAAAACGTCAGAGGACGGGAGAGGATGGAAGGAGTGACACATTTATTTTGACAATGTGAAATGTTGTTTTTTTTTTTTTTATGTCGCTAAATTCAAGACTGACTGAGCCGATTTGCCTGTATCTGGGGAGAAGGGACTGGACCTCTCAAGGTGTGTTAGCATCACTGGCTCGTAGCTTTGATGATCCCTGCAAGCTAAAACTCCCCACCTCACCCTGTTTGACGCTTCCACCCATGACTTCTGAATGACAGGCAGACACCACTGCTGATAGGGTGTGAGAACAATTAGAAATGTTTATTGATAGCCTTTAAAATGTTTCTTCATTCATATACTAATTTTAATTCTGTTACGTTGCTTAAAATTCATGCAGAGCTTTTTCCATTTGTTGGACAGCATGTACTACACAATGTTCTTATTTTATGGAAATGAGATAATAAAATAATAAAACTACACAGGAATAGTGAGTAGAAGTTGCCGGAATGCCTCTACTCTTAAACATTATATCTGTTTTGACAACATAGTGTCAGTAGTTAAGTAACTTTTTTGAGAATTTAAACTGACTTATTTGAGCATTACTCAGAGAATGATATTAACAACAATAGATTCCAGGGCGGTACATTGTAAAAAAGAGGGCTCTTGCAGCTATGTGTTTCATTTGGTAGCTACCACTCTTGATCAAAGAGTCTATAGTGTGTTGTGTGAGCCTTGCCTGATGATAGCAGGAGATGAAGATGCTTTCATGTCTGCAGTACAGGGCTCTTAGTCACATAATACAACAAAAAGGCACAAAATAATGACAGGCAATATGCAACCAGAGTCTTACTACGTGTACCTGACAGCATATGATTGTGCGCCTCACAGTGTCATACATATATATTTAACTTGACCATATGTCTGTGAATTCAGTGTTACCTTGCATTCATCATTTGCTTTTGTTTGTGCTTATTCATATATACCCTATATCATTTTGCACTGGTATGTTGTGTGAATTTTCATTATTTGGTGTGCGTGTCTGTGTATGTGTTGCCACATAGGGGGATAGGAAAGGTGAAATTACACAGTGGGGCCAGCAGGCAGGACACCCGTTCAAAGTACACTCATTTTCTCATCTCACACATTGGGCAACCTGCTGCTCCTCAGGAAACAAATAATGGCTTAGTCATAACACCTCGCTAACACGCCAAAGAGCTTCTCACTAGAAATAGCAGTGATTTTACCGCTGAAAAACATGCCCACCTCCCTATACAATTTATGTCAGATTGTACAAATGGTCTGCCAGAAGAGTTCGGGCTAATCCAAATTAGCCCCTACCTCCTCACTCCCACACCCAATGTGGTTAGAGAGGTTAGTGAAAGTGGATGTGGCACTATATAGTAAAGCACTGCAGTGGTAGAGTGTTACATAAAACCCATATAATATGTAATGACATCTTTTGCACAAGTGCATACACATACTGTTGATATCATTAACAACCTCTAGATTCTTAGATTTATATACTTCACATGAATCCCATTTGGGGACATTCTTTATTAGAAGACCTCTGCCATCATTAAATTTACATAATTTTTATTAAGAAGCCCCCTTTCATTGCTGCCGAGCATTTTCTCGAGTCGTTACAACTGTTGTAGAATTTGCACAACTGGCACTGTAAGCAGCTGACGAATCAGAGGCAAATGAATATCTAACCTCATTAAAAGGCCATTATGAAGAGCAATGCATCATTTGGGTTCTTGGTTTTAATTGACAATTAAAATATATAAGTTAATGTATCCATTAAGGTAATTGATCAGCACAAGGCTGATTTTTCTGTTAGCTACAACCCCATTAGAGGCTATTTATCATGCATTTTTAATAGCTTCTCTATATTGCCTGTGATGCAGCGCTTTCCCAAGTTATTTTTCTGTAATTATGAAATACAGAAAGAAAGTCTCTGTCTATAAAATCTGTCAGGGGTTTTCTGACTCTTTTTAAAGGATTGACTCTGTGACATAAAGTTCAGAGGGATGGTGCAGAGTCTACTACACTTTTCAAACCTTTAGTAAAAAAGATTATGACGGTGTCATGACTGTCTGTTCAGCAGTAGTAAAGCAACTTTAACAGTAAGACTCTAGAATAAAATATTTTATTAAAAAACAATCAAACATCTTAATCTCCCTGTAATTCTTCATTATCAATAGTATTTACACACATCCGATTAAACTTTTTTTGTGGGGGATACAGCGGGCAAGCCCAGCCTTCAGCGTTGGGGAAATGCTTTGGAATTTTGAATGACTGGAAATACCCCCTTGTTGGTATTCAGAATACATGACAATATCAATATAGGACTGTACGTTATCGAGATAGACAGCTTTTTGAGTCACTCATGAGGATATTCACAATTATCCCAATTCAAGATCATCTGAATAATGGACAATCAACTTGAGTGTTTTTATCACAATCTGCAATAAAATCATATATCTTCCGGTTCCTACTCTTGAAGAACATCCTAACCCAAGCTTTAAATCTGTGACTAGAATTTACAAATGACTTTAGAGCTATCATATTTTGCTTAGTCTTTACTTTATGGTAATACATTTTGTCTGGCAGCCCAAGC
Organism: Pagrus major; assembly: GCF_040436345.1. Taxonomy (NCBI): domain Eukaryota; kingdom Metazoa; phylum Chordata; class Actinopteri; order Spariformes; family Sparidae; genus Pagrus; species Pagrus major. The sequence goes on from NC_133225.1 coordinate 15,527,872, forward strand.
TGGCCTCATCCTTGCATTCCAATAAGACACCATGCTAGGTTAAATGATGCTGAGCCATTCTAAACTGCGTCTAAACTGTGCTTAACCGCGGTGTGTTGAGCCGGAACAGAGCAGGGCACTGTGTGATGGTGTGATCCAAATGCAGGCAGCATGCAGGGCTGATCCTGCTGGGGAGTATTGAGGTGAACAGGGCAGGTGTTGTGACAGGCTGAAGCCAACCACACTGCCTGCCTGCTGCCTCTGCCTGCATATTGTAGGTTACAGACGGAGAGCCGCTAACAGTAGCACCCTCGCCTATATGAATGCCTGTGCATACATAAGAGAAAGGATGGAAATAGACAACGTTCTTCATCTTTTCAGTGTTGACATTCACTATATCGTTTAGGAACTACAATACCCCTGCTGTATAATTCACTGGTTAGCTGCCAGCCACTCTACCCCTCATATCCTGCTGCGAGGACATACTTTACTGCTTGTGTTTGTTTCTGCGTGCCTCTGTGATTGAGTGATTACATGTTTACTTGCATTTGTGTGTGCACGTGTGTACATCTGCGCGGTACGTTGGCGTTGCATCTCCCACCCATCCGCACAGATTACAGGCAGTCTGCCGGTGGCTCCCTGCTGTTAGCTGCTCACTAGCAGGCTGGAAATGGTTGGTGGAATCCCCTCCTGGAGCTTTCCTGATGCTGCAGGCAGATGTCTCCCTCCATCTCCCCCTCATCTCCCTACTCACCTGGGGACTGATGCCAGCCAGTGAGCTTCGCTCCTACCCTCTCCCCCCCAGCCCTGGAGGCACTCAGCCTTGCCAAAGCGGGAGTAAGGAAGAGAGCGGGGGCGGGCAGATATGCCAATGCCAGCCTAAGCTTCCCATGCATACAACATACTCAAACTTACATAAAAACACATCATTTACATGGAGCTGAATACTACATTCATCAGGCCCGTAATCAAAGTAAATACATTATTATGTTTGTTGCAAGACTGTAATCCATTGCTGACTCATGTATATGCCCACAGACACATACCCACATACACACATAAAGACACTCAACCTACAGTGATGCTGCCCCCCGTCACACGGCGTCTATGGCTGCCGGTTTGGCCCCATTTGCCTGCCTGGACTACTCCACGAGTGCTAAGAGTCTCGGTACCATTAAGCACCAGCCAGCCCATCTCTATTGCCCTGCATGAGTGCTCTTCGCCAGCACACTTCATTTTCAGCTAACCTTCTGGTATCTGTGCTTGTCGAACCTCACATTTCTTGTTGAAGATGAAGGGGAGGGGTGAGGAAGGTGATAGGAAAGTGGGAGGCGAGGGTGGGAGAGATGGTGAATGCAGGAGAGGAGCGTTACAAGCAGCAGGCTCTCAGCTGTTGCACCCATCTGGAATTTAAAGTGTGAGTGTAAATTGAATACATGAACCTATGACCAGAAACAGTTTTTTGTTTTTTTTTTGCTTTTAAACTTATTTATTTTAGGAAAAATACTTAATTTCTCTCCGTTGTGTACACTGCTTGGTAATTTAGGATACGGTTTATGGCCCATCTCGGTTTACTGGCAAGCTAAAGCTGCATGTATGTTTTATTTCATCTCATTTAATTAATCACTGTTGCTACATGTTCTCTTTCTCTTCATTATTACCGGTCTCCTGTATGTACACTATTTAATAAAGAAGCGAACCCACAAAGACGGATTTTGTGAGTTATATTTAAACTGGCAATCTTAACACCTGATGTCAGCAGAGAGTCAGAGAGGAGGAGGCGGAGAGGGAGGAGAGGAGGGTTAGTTATAAATAGCAGTAGTCTCTTCTGGATGGCAGGTTTTTAATTAACAATAGAGAGCGTCTGATAATCCACAGTTAATCCAGAGGAGAAGAGGGAGGAGAGGAGAGAAGAAGAGAAAATCATCAGCTGTTTGATGTTAGGACTACAAGTCCCTCCTGGCCCTTCCACTGCTCGCTGCTGAGCTGTTCTGCGCTGTGATATCCATAGCCCAAATGTATTTATTTTGTGAAACAGCCATGCTCCATATTTTGTGATTCACTTTGTCTCTGACTAACCGCTGTCTGTTCCCATTAGCGTGAATATGTGCACGCTGCTCCTCTTAAACTGACTGGGATTCTTTGTGCTTGTGTGTGGTGTTAGTGGATCCAGGCTGTTTGTTGAAAACTAGCCGACTGAAGGCCCTGTTGGCTGGAGGCGTCCTCTTAAAGTCCTACGCCTGTTGAAAAGCTTGATCTGTCGGGGAAACACTGGGAGATGTCAGGCCTGCTTCACACTCAAAGGGAGTCTGCTATCTAAGACACTTTGAGCTTAGAGGGAAATGGGGGTGGTATTTTTTTTTTTCAGCTTTTTGCACAGCTGCAAAGACAGTAACAAATATGTTGTTTATACTCACTGTGATACTTTATTTGCCAGGGCATTTCAGGGAGAATTTGAGCATGATTCATGACATATTCGAGGCATTCAGTCTTAGACACCTCTATGTTGAGCAACGTAAATTAAATGTATCAGTAGAATGAATTCCCTTAAGCTCAGAGATCATCAATATAACGAGCAACCTGTAACAAGGAGTGCAAGGATCAGATTCTACATCTGCAACACATTCAGTCCTTTTCAGTAAGATCATTACCATGACATGACATATACGGTAGAAATGTTTTATTTTTATCTCAGAATTGGTAGCTTTTTCTTCTTTCATTTGACCAGGATTATCTCTTGAATGATCATTTGCTGATCTTTTTAAAGTATTAATTGAATGGAGGGGTGAAAATAGTCCCTCAAAGGGTATGAGGACCTGGAAAGAGGCTGTGTCATTCTTTAAATATTGTACAGCTCAAATCTGCAGGGTTGTGGCAACAGAGCGGGTTTTACATGACACATGGTTGACACCAAGTCACACCAAGACTCTTGGCGCTGGGGGCAGGAGTCACTGTGATCTTGTCAGCAGCAATGAAGGATGTTGCAAATGTATGACGTCCAAGAGTGTGTCTATGGTTGGGAGCAATGGTTGGGTATCATTTTCAGTTAAAGGAAGGATCAAACTCTGGTCAACGAATCACACAGCTTTATTATTGAGTAGTCTAAATCTAAATTTAACTATTCCTTATAGACTACCGATAATTTTTAAATAACATGATACAAGATGCCAAGTACGGAAGAGAGGGCATGATTATTAGTGGGTCAGAATCTTACAGATTTAAGTTTACAAGTTGTTTATCCTCCTCAAATCTTCAAGCGTGGATGATGAGTATAAATTAACATGTTTCCTTGTCGTCAGTGAGCAAATTGAAATGACTGAATCGAGATAACATTTTAAAAGCTTTTCTTTCCCTCTTTTTGGCATTTCAGGACAGAGTCTGGGCTACGGCTTTGTCAACTACATCGATCCAAAGGACGCAGAGAAAGCCATCAACACGTTAAATGGACTCAGACTTCAGACCAAAACGATCAAGGTAACCATGCCCAGCTAAACCAGTCTAATTATAACACAACACAACTGTTTCCATTACAAATACATATATTACACAGTATATTTTTCATGTACAACTAAATGTTTCAAAAGCATTAAGCAAGATATGAAAATAGATATAGATTAGGTATATTATAAATGATAGAATTACGGTAAATGTATAAAGTTATATAAGGCTGCTTTCTTCTTTCTTAAATCCTTTTAGATAGTGATGCTGTTAGTGAATGAGCTGGAGGGCGAGACGGGATTAACATGCATGAGCCTCAGAAAAATAAAAAAGACCATCTGAATCAAAGAGACACATTAAAAAGCTTATGACTGTGGCTGATATGCTAATTATTTTCCAAATGTCAACATGTGAAGGTGAAATTATGTATACATATCTCTGAGTGAAAGGGAAGAAACACATCAATCACCGCATGTTTTCCAAATTAATTGAGGGCTCTGTTATTGCATTTTAATGGCATGACTAATGTGCCATCTTGCTGGTGGTTGTCACAGAGGTAAGACAGATAAATCAGTGCCAGCACTGTGCTGTCCCTCCTGCAAACATGTTTTTAAGGCTAAAAATTAAACCTAGTTGTTTTTGCATAATATCAACATATCAATCTCCCCCCCGGATCATGGCCTGCTGATGTATTGTTGCTTTTAAGCTGGGCCGTAATCTGTTGCTCTGTGGTAATCCCTGGATTCTCGCTTTCTGTCATCTGATCTAATCTGATCTAATGTAATCTAATCTAATCTAATAGGATGGGATTAGCTTGTAGTTGTGAATAGGGGAATCCCTGTGAGAATCCCTCTATTCCCGAGACAATGTGCGCTGCCTGACCTGGCCTTGGTTCAGCACAGCTTGCTGGCTCTTGTCTAAAGAATGCCACGGGGGGAAAAGAAAGAGATAGAGAGTAATATTGTGTTTTTTTGTGGTGGTTGGACATGTTTATGATGGCTGGATCGTGTCTCTATTTGTGTTGTTTTCTATTTCATCTGCACATGTGTGATCGGGTCATTGTGACCCACACTTTCAGCAAAGCAGGGCTATCACTGAGCAACTATAACATGGGTTTAGATAAGCATCAAATGAAAGGGGCATCCTTTAAAAGGCTAAGTGGTTCACAAGCAAGGATGGGGCGGGGTTCACTACTTTGTGAAACACGTGATTATATAAAGGATATTACCTGTTGTTCAGGACCCCCTTAACCAAGTCTTGACCAAGACCAGAGCGGATCGAGACCAAGACAAGACCAAGACCAGTGCGAGTCCCACAGTGCGTTACACACAATAAAATGTGGAACATGCAAACCATTAGCACTCCTAAAAATGATCTGAAAGATCCACGTTCACATGAAAAAACCAACCAACAGAAGAAAAATGAAAGTTCATCTTCATTCACCTCTTTTATTGTCATAAATATTAGAGCCCAACTGATGTATCAGATGGTCAATATTATCTGCTGATATTGGCCTATCACAGATATTATATATTGGTATTGCAGTCATGGTCTTGACTGGTCCAGAATCCTCTTTGTCCAAGACAGAGACAAGACCAAGTTAAAAACAAGATCGAGACCTTCAAAAAGTGGTCTTGAGACCAAGACTGGTCTCGAGTGCTACAACACTACTATATGGGATTGGACAGTCAACACAGTTCCTTTGCAAATGATTGTATTCTGTTTTAATTAACGTCTTACACAGCATCTTAACTTCTGTAGAGTCGGAGTTGTAACAATACAAAGCAGGTCAACTAACATTGAAACTTTTGTAAAAATAGGCATTTTAAATATAAAGACTGTAAAAAGTTGAAGGTCATTTATGAAGCATGAAATTCATGAGGTCTTTATTGAGTGTAGCAGTCTGAGTTCACGGATTTTCACCCTCACACTCTCATGACACAAGCGGTTGCCTCAAGTTGTCCCTGAGATAAAGGCGGTCTTCGTAATGACAGAAGACAACTCTGCATCTCTGTCTGCCGCTATCGCTCTTTCACACTTCATTTCCTCCTTCTACCACCCTCTCTCGTTGCTTTCTCTCTCCACAACAGACTGAAATACCCCAAAGGTAACAAGGTAAATTAAAAGGCAGCACGGTGATTCTAAAATTAAGTTTGGCGCTCTTTCATGTCACACCCTTCCCACTCTCTGCCACTACACTTGTGAGGAAACGCTTGGCCCAGAGATTCGCATGCTCTTGGGCGATGTGTCTCTCTGTAGTGTGTTTGAGTTGGTTTCGCTGCTTCGGTTCCCTCCACCATGACACCTCGGATTTTGTCAGCGATGCTGCTTACTTACCGAGGCGTGAGGGGAAGCAGCATGCCAAAGGTGAGAGGAGCTCACAGTGACATGCATGCACATAATCTCACACACTTTTTCTAACTTTCCTGCACACGCACACTTGAACAAGCACACTGTTTCACACATGCACCGCGCCACACTTGTACACAATACCGCTAACAGCTTGAGGAGGTGTTGATGGATTAGACATCTGGAGTTGGCTGACAAGGAGCGAAAATGAGGGAAAGCTGCACAGAGAAGAAAAGAGGAGCAAAAAAAGGCAGAATCTGGAAGAGAGAAAAAGGTTTAGCGAGGCAGCATGCAGGAAGGAAGCAGAAGGAAAAGACCCAGCCGGCGAGAAAGGAGGGAGATGCAGAGAGGAAGAGGAAGACAGAGGAGCTGTGCAGAGAGGCCAGAGAGGAAGATGTGTGAAAGAAAAGTGAGACATGGGGAAAGCCAGCTGTTCCCAATCCCATTCTCCCGACGTTAGACTTCAGCAGGATTTCCATGCTGTTGCTCAAGGATATGACAGCATATCCACCATATTTGCCTGACTTTAACCTTATTTGATGGCTTATGTCTCCACATGTCAGAGGTAATGAAAGCACTGCAAGGGAAAGCTGCTCCAGTCAGCAGCAGTAGTAATGGGATTTACGCATCTTTTGCTGAAGCAAAATCAGGTCTACACATGAGGATGTTGGGGACAACGTTTGACAAGTGAAAGTTCACTGGTAGAAAGCTGCTGCTGGGAGTTGCACAGCACAGTCAAACTAGTTATGCAGTACTCGTAATATGGACAATTACAGACGTACTATTCTAGGAGGGAGAACGCAGATCACTGGAAAGTAGCATTGAGAGCTGTGTGTTTGTATGCATATTAATAAGCATGTGCTTGTGCATATGTGTTAATGTATGTGTGCTGAGGAGGAGCAGCTGTGACAATGAGGAACTGGGTGAAATTATGTGGGTGAGTGGTACTATGAGTAAGTCTTTGTAATCCCTCTGAGACTGCTGACCTAGAGAGTGTTGCAAGGGAGAGAATTTAATGGATTTATGTGCATTGTTTTTGTTTGTGTGTGTTTGTGAGTATATGTATGGTCGCATGTTCTTTTACAGCAGGGGATACTGTAGTAAACAACTTACTCTTAATGCTGATCTTTGAGAAACGAAGGAACGATGCAGATCTTCACTGTGTAAAAATTGTAGATCTACAGGTTTTTACAGGTTCTGTATACCTGCTTAATAATACTAAACAGTGAAATCCTTTCTTCAGGGTTCACAACGCTAAATTGCACTCTGAAAAGCTTAAGGGCTTTTGGTTACTCTGCTCATACTAATGTGTTAATTAAAAAGCTGACTTAAAGAAAGGCATCTGCAAACACAACATATTAACTCTTGCATGTTTATTCATTCACATTAACTCAGAATAGTGCTTAAATTCAATAGGGTGAATGAAGGTGCTTTTTGGTCAGAGTCCTAATGCTATTAATCCTGTTCCCCTGGCCACCTGAGCTGTCCTTTCAAAGTAAAACACCTGTGGTTTCTCCTCAAGGGAACAAAGTTTCCTTTGCTTCCTCTAGCAAACGACTCAAGTGTTATCTCTCCAGTGTTCTAAGCAGCTAAATCTTTTCCTGACAACGATAATCCCCACGGCAAGGTGTGCTAAGAAAATAGTCACATTTTCCTCCCTGAGGATCCGACGACCCACACCCTGCCCATCCAACACACACACACACACACACACACACACACACAAAATCCTGTTCCCCTCACACTTTAATCTTGTTTAAATTTAAAACCCCTCCCAGGATATTATTGAGTAATAAAGCACTGGAGCCCCAATTTATTTATAAAGGCCCCTAAGACTATGTGTTTGTTTCCACAGGTGTCATATGCCCGACCCAGCTCAGCCTCCATCCGTGATGCCAACCTGTATGTGAGTGGCCTGCCCAAGACTATGACCCAGAAGGAGCTGGAACAGCTCTTCTCCCAGTATGGACGCATCATCACCTCCCGCATCCTCGTCGACCAGGTCACAGGTATCCATGGGGCAGCACCTCCTCTCTCTTTCACAATTTTACACAGACACACATGATCATTCAGATCACACACGCATACAATATGTGTTCAGTGATAAAATATGATTGTTGTGTGATTGTATGGTTTGTTAAATGTCTGTGTTTTGCTTGTGTTGTGCGGTCCTGTGACTATTTGATGAATATTTGATGTTAAGACACATCTGTAATATTAAGGCTTTAATGATTACATTTGATTCACAGATCTAAGTCATAAAAATCCTTCACCACCATTTTAAAAATATTACTACAATCCTTAAATATTCTCATGTCCATCTGGATCCAAGTATTTTCTGTGTGCCGTTACCCGTTGCTCAAGTAGCAACACATTTTCTTCAGCCAAGCAAACATGGCAGCTGGATGTGACACATTTCTGTGTGCTTGTCTCTCCTGAAACCGTAAAATAGTAAACTCAAGCGTAACAGTTAAGTAGGTCTTCAGTTTATTTTCGCACCATGCATCAGTCACACTAAATGTTTTTATTCTACCGACCACCTTCCTTCTTTCACCTTTGCATAAAAATGGTGCAATTTGAGAACCCAATGAGCATAAAAAGCATTAAAACCATTAACAAAAAACGGCATGCTGAAAACATTTGCTGTGTTTTAATACACGCTTGTACATGAACAAAAGGATATCCAATATATGTGTGTCATGAAAGAATCATGATCGACCATACTGTTCTACAAAGCCAAAGCAAGTTCCATCTTGCACTATCTTGGAGAAATAAAGGATGCAACAATTGCAGTTACGATATAAGTCAACCAAAAACCAGACAGCAGACTACAGTAAGTGTTGTTACTGCACTATGCATTGGTTTTTCTGAGTTTTGGCTGCGGTCTGTTACAGCTGTCTACTAAGACAGGGACGAGATTATATTGTATGACAACATGTATCTTATTGTAAGAATAGATTTACATACATTTTTCTTGATAGGTTCAACCTCACAAAATATTAGTTAAGGGTTGCTTGAATTGTTCTTAATTACTCATCTATTTCAACTTTGTTATAAAGATCAAAATAATTAAACACAGATATAATGTAATAAGAAATTAAATTAGATTTATATTTTCTCAGGAAGAAGGTGAGAAGAAGATTGTAGTTATTGCACTTTGCCTAAACACTACCTATTTATCTTTTTCAGGTAATACAAAGAGTTTAGTATCTGCATTTTTACAGTCATAGGTCAAATAATTGGTTACGTTTTTTAAGAGATGAACATTACTTAAAGATTACATATTTAATAAGAACATACCTGCTGTAACAAAATTAACAACAATATTGTAGTTTCAGGGGTTACTGGAATTGTTTTATATGAGTGAAGCTCTTTTATTGATGCAATACAAATCAGTGTTACATTGTTCATTGCATCGCCAATAAGATATATTACAATAAGATATTATACATGATTGTATATGCATACGCCATATCTTAATATCATATCTTAAAAAGTAGCAGTAAATGGAAATACTCAATACTCAATACACAAGCACAGTACTTGAGTAAATGTACCTTGTTACATTCCATCACTGAGTACCAGTATCTGAATACATTGATTTCAACCGTATCGCCCAGCCTTATTGTCCACCGAGCATTGCCAAGTGAGTGAGTGACCTCAACAGGCAATGATTTCTCCGACCACGTCCCCAACTGAGGGCGCTGCGGTAAAAACAATGATTACATGAGGGGCACAAGCTGTGTAATATACATGCTCAATTACACATTCCACTACATCCAAAACACAGGAATGAATCACATCAACCCCTTGTGTTGCAGAAGAACCCCTCCAGCGTGTCTCTTAGATCCATTTCAGGGGTTGTGTGTGTGCCTACAGGCTGCAACCTGCTCCAGTGTTATGTGCAATGTGTACTGATGAAGCAGAAAGGGAGCAGCATGCTGTAAGCCACACTCATTTGCCTAAGCAGAATAAATCACTGCTGGCGGTGAAGTGCACGCCTGTCTGTACACACTGAGCAGATGAGGAGAGAGAGGGTGAGAGAGAAGAGAGGAAAGAAGCAGAGGAAAAGAAAACAAAGGAGAGGCAAAGGAGACAGAGGGGAGTGCAGACAAGGAGGGGGGGGAGAGAAAATGGAAAGAAAGGCAAGTAACAGAGAGCGTGGATGAGCAGAGACGTGGGAAGGAGAGGAAATGAGAAGAGGGAGGAAGCAAAGGGAGGAGGGCAGCGGAAGGGAGAGGTGGAAAAAAAAGATGGAGCCATTTCTACCCTCATCAACACACATTTAGATGAAGTTGGCACATCCCCTGCCCATTTATTTTACTAACAGACCGGTCATACCAACATGCTTCTCCCCATGCAGGGGACTTCTAGCAAGGCCACGGAAAACAGTGTTCAACCAATACCACCGTCAATAACACAAATCTCAACACAGTGCTGGTTTTGCTGCATTCGCCATGTGTTGATTCTTGACTGGCATGTATGAAGCGTCACAAGCATGTTCAGATACGTTGCTGGAGCAGTTCACTTCCACCTTTGGGAATAATATGAACACAAACAAAATTGGTCACTTGAGAAAAGTATTTCACATGACCATTCCTTTCCCATCCTGTGATTTAAAATTGACGGTCCAAGGTTTAATAATGATACAGTCCTCTCTTAAATATCATTAGATTCACTACATTTTGATATCACTCTCCAGCCAAAACACATGCAAGCAGTTCCATGTTTAAGTGGCAATGCACACTGTACACTAAATCTGACAATTTGTGTATTTCCTTGCCCTGTTTTTGTGTTTCTTTGCCCAACAACAAAGTATTAAAACCAATAAGAATCATTCGCTTTAGGCTAACTTGTTTTTTTAAGAATAAGGCCATTATTAAGCTATTGTTAATGATAAAGGAATTAAATTAACCTGGGCTTGGATTAGGAAATTGCTAGTTCAATCTGTGATATTAATAAAAGTAAAATCAAATATTTACACTGTTATAATATCACACACATTTTTTCATAACTTTTAACAGGACTTTATTGTGTGATGTTATTAATTGATTCCTAACCGCACTGCAGGGAAAACCCATTTCTTTCTCTCAGAAAGTACAAAGACAATTGTTTGAGCAACTTTCTAAAATGCAAAGCGTGTACAAAAAATTACTTCTTGATCTAATTGAAAGATCCCTCTGGACACATTTTTAGATTTATATAAAAGACTATACTTTGGCAAATAATGTGTTTCTGTTATGGTTTTTCCCACAAAGAAAACTTCTATTATCTTGTTAATATCTTTAAAATTACATCTACTCCTTACTCATTATAAAAATCCTGAATCTATGATTATGCAAATATGTCTCATATCAAAGTTTAACTCCTTTACAGGAGATGTGTGTATGCAATGAAGGCTTCAAGTTTTTTTAATATTGGACCAGAATTGGCTTCCAAACTGTTTGTACATCAATATGCACAGTGAAGCTCAAACATTCAACTGTAAAAACATATTTTGTAGTGGAGGCGGACTTGAAATCACACACCAAACTGTACTTATTTTATCTAATGATGTTAGTCAAACCTCCTATTGGCTGGTCTTTTGTGCCAGGTGATTTCACCTGACTTAAACCTCATGTAAACATCACATTTTTTATCCACAGCTATCATTACCAGACACAGTTTTTCCTTGTAGAATGCAGACTTATCACTGGTCAGTACACTCTTTCACACATAGTCTTTCCTGACCTACTCCCTACCTACCTGCTTTAACACTGAAATATACAAAGATTCCACAAACGCACACACAGACATGGACACGCATGGACATAAATGATAATAATGTGAGAGATGTTCTGCAAGGTGTCCCCAGAGGGATAAGGATCAGCAGGAGAAATGTTAATGATCAATTAGATGTTAGAGTTGCTGGTGATTAAAAACATGGAGGACTTTAGAAGGGCCCTGAGAGTAGTATGCTGGCATCATTGACTCATCTTTTTCTCCTCTCCGTTACTGTACCAGGCATACACACACAAGAGATAGACACACACACACACCCACACACTCGCTGCCATTAAGAGAGAAATGGGCTGCAAATTAAAACTCTCCTGTGACTGCCAAAAATGTAAGTACAAAACAAGAAAGAAGAGGCAGAGAAATGCGGAGAAAAGTGGGAGACAGACAGATTGGTGGTGTGTGTCAGACTGGTTTGTGGTCCAAAAAGTGGTGCACTGTCCAGGTAGTCTACCTCAGGATGTCTTAATGTTAATTTTGTGGCCTTGACATCATTGTGTGTAATACAATGACTTCATAGTTATGTCTTTTTAAGACTTAGGTCATTCTGTATGTTGTAGATACGATATCATCATCATGGTGCCTTGAAGTCGGGTCACAGTGACACCTAGTGATTTACTGTCTCTCCTTGAGACACACCCAAACTCTGTCCACAGAAATGGAGTCAGCTAGAGAGAGGAGCAATGCACAGACTGAAATGCATGGAAACAGCAATGATACTTAAAGTTGTTGAAGTAGCGGATGTTCTTCAGTGACCACTGGCAGATGGGCTGATGATCCCCAGCTCCTGCTCTGTTAAATTGGGAACACGAAGTCTGTTCTCTAAATGACCTCCTCATCAACAGGATGCACCCCGCAGTCACTCTTCTGCGCATGAAGACAAGCAGCGACTTTAAAAACATCACTGTTAGGATCATTCAGAATCAGAGACAGCTGAAGCAAAATCCACTAAAACTACCAAATTGCCCCCAGAGACTCAGAGAGCGAACGCAACATCAATTTGACAAGGATATCTCTGAGGCATCGTCCTCTGCCCCCCCACCCCCCCCCCACCCTCTCTGCCGTCCTCTGCCCATTGATTTCTTGAGTGGATAAGCATATTTTGTCTCTTTAGCAGTGCAAATAGTGCAGGCCGGATTCCCCCTCCTTCCTTTCTTCCTAACCTTCAGGGAAGGCAGCCGGGCCGTGATCTTGTGCTCTGACAGCCGGTTTAGACTAGCCTCAATTTGAAACAGATATAATATCAGAGACAGCTTTGGATCGATAGTTGGCCATTCCTAGTTCTCCATCCCAGACCTGTGTGCGAGCAGAGGTCAATGCTTACCTGATCAATGACTGCAAATACAATCGATCCACATACTTGGCTTCGACAAACGCTGGCTCTGATGTGAAACTAAATTGCTGCTGAGTGCGTGTGTAAGGTTTGGCTGTGAAAAGGCTGATTCCGTGCTCCCTTCATGTGGGATGGAAGGCAGCAATGGGAAAGATTCCCATGGTAACGAGTCGCAAGCGTCCATGGCATTGTTGCCAGTATTACTGTTAACAAGTTGGTTTTGCACACTGAATGAATAGTTATCTGCCACTGAGCTGCAGTCATATAATAGATACGTTGCTTATCATGAAAATAGCATTAAATGAAGGTTGAGTTACCTTGAGATTTTACCGATACACGATGAGGCATCCATGTTTGAAAGCTTTTTAGACTCTTTGGTATTTTTTATTGCCAAGTTGTATTCTGTATATCGAGAGCTCAGAAAAAAGCTTTGTCTTGCTCTTACAAGACAAAAAACATTACATTGTTTGACAAGTTCACAAATATGCTGCCAGAAGTGCATGATATGCCTTTTAAAGCTGAATTCATGTTTTCTGGAGTTAGTTGCAGTCCTGTCATGTTGTAGTTTGCGTGCATAACATTCAACATTGATCAGCTCTTGTGCACAGTTACTGACTCTGTCGGAGGCTATAAAAATTTGATAATGTTTACATGCAACAATAATGGCACTGGCCAAAATTGTTTGAGGATTACTTGCTTCGTGACTCATCCCCCCCTAAAATGTAACTGAAACACCACTTTTGCCAGATAACTTGGAAAGAAAGCCAGAAAGCACACAGCTGTGCCCCCTTGAACAGAAAGATTTCAGTGTCCCCAGGAAGTTATAACTGACCGGTTTCCTGTGCGTTTGGTGCAGAGACATTTTTGACAATATTCTGAAGCAGCCTGGTGTTGGTTGGGCTCACTCGCGATACATAGTATGCAGTATCAAGATGATATGACTGCGCTCTGTGTGGCTTTGTTCAAATTAGAAGCAGCCGATTGGACACCCATATTCATCCTACTACTTGTAGATAGCTGTAGGGATTTAATCAAGGAAGGGAAAGTTTTCATACTGTCTAAAAGCAATGTAGGTCTTACATACTCATAATAGTCGTTCAGTAATCTGCAGTACAGACTGTTTTACTGGCATTATCTCTATAGTCAAAATTAACTTGTATTGTTGGTGTTGATTTAAATGTGACCTCTGGTTGGACCATGTTTAATCAAAATAGTTTATTCAGTCATATTCTGTAGCTGCGCATTTTTGTCAAGCATTCCATTTGCTCTTACAGGTAAAATCACCAAATTTATCAGCTCAAGAATTATTAAACAGATCAACCCTTCTACTCTCAGTGCACCCTCAAAGCCAATTTTCACCAAAATACCAACATCTCACTGCACTGTCTCATCTGCATGAAACTACCGTCTCTTTTTGCCTCTCCTTTCACCTTTGTGCCATTCCTGCTGTGCTGGGTACAAAAAATACCAAAACAACATCCATTTCAAGGTCAGGGCAAGAGCCACTACATAGTGCTGCTCACACTAGTCTTTCCAATACCATGAAAATGGAGTCCAAGAAGTCTCCTCACAAACCAACCTTTGGTCTTTGGTTTTCTCTTACATTCACACCATTCACGTTTGCACTGTTTTTTCTCAAAGGAATTACCCTTCCTCTGTACACTTGGTACGTTCTCTCCTCTCGACTTGAATAATGGATGTTCCCCTTCAGACTGACACCACACCGAATCCCTGTTCTCCTCCTGTTCAGTGGTAGAGAACAGAACGGTCAAGGTAATACGAGCGGAGAGGTGCACCCTCTAGGTGGCATGACTGCAGCCTTGACTCGCACTATCATCTCATCCCCATCCCTCTACCTTTTGTTTTTATCATTTTTAGTGCCTACTCTCTCTGCAGTAGCCGACAAACATGCACACATACAGATATGCACATCGATACATGTGCACACACACATCAGACAGATGGTTGAAGCTCTGCTCTGACAAAGGCTAAAGCACAGGGCACCTCCACTCTTCAAAGTCCCTTCGTCTCTCCTCTCACTGCTTTTTCAAATGCCATCTGTACCCAGGCACACTAATGTTACTTAAAACAAGGACATTGCTTTTTTTTTTCTCACATAATTAGAAGACAGCAGGAAGAGGGTTTCTTTCTGCCTCTGCCACGTTGTAAATCTTTTGAAAAGGCAAGTCGAATCATTTGATACAGTTGGCACAATATAGCTAACAGGAAGCAAAATGGAGCATCGGAGTACCTGAAAACATTTCGCCACTTTCCTTATGTGTGCGTGCATCGTTGCATGTGTCTATATCTGCCTGTCTACAAGGATACGATGCACTAGATGCTGGAAACCGAAAAGAAAGTGTGTGTCTTTCATTAAACTGCAGCCAGGTTTCTCACCACTCTCCTCTCTTCTGGTCTCTCAGAGGAGCAGTCATTTCTCTCCGTCAGTCAGTCAGTGTTTGGGGAAATAATAGTGGGTTTTAGAGAAAGAGCGGCTTTGTTTGGGTAGGAGCAAGCAAGAATAGCTCTGTTTCCTTTCATCATCCTCCTTTTACCGTCACCTCCTAACATTCTCCTCTATCACCTTCTCTCCTTTTGTCCTTTCCTTCCTCACTCCTCGTTCTTTTTCATTCCCACTGTGCCCGTCCCCACCCCCAGCACTCGCTCTCCTTCTGCCCCCCCTCCAACCTCTCTCCCTCTGTTTCCCCCCTCCCCAGACTGAGGTAGCGTGTTATTAGTAAGGCAGCCAATGTGCCTGTCGGTGTGTGTTAGGGAGAGATAAGCACAGGTAGAGAGAGTTACATAAGCCTCCGTTGATTACTGTGGAGGAGAGGGAGAGCGGAAAAAGAGAGTGAGAAGAAGAAGAGAGAGAGGGAGTGAGAAAGACAGATTGCTGTACCTTAGTAAGTACATTGTGCTCTAATGTTGCCTGTATGGCTGGCTGGCCGTTGATAAGTAGGCAAGGCTTCTGGGGCTGGTTGAAAGGACAGTCATTAGGTTGGACTCCGTAGACTGGCAGCCTGCTTCATAGATTGCAAGTTAGTTTTTGTTATAATGTTTAGCAGGAGAAAAATAAACTCTTCTAAGGTTTAATATGTTAATAAGGCACAACAGCAGAAATAAAAGACTGCTAAATACACCTTGAGTGTGGATTAATTGTGCACATTTTTGCACATCATTAATTACCAGCCGTGACAGCGTCAGTTAATGATGTTTTCCACTTGTGAGTCTGTGTGTGTCATCATGGCAGAATGTGGTCCAGGAGACACCTATTTTAGCATGAACTACCTCAAATGCAGTTTTAAGTACTTTGAACTTTTGACTGATTGTTGTTAGCGTGTTAGTGTCACAACCAGGTTTAAAGTAGACCTAATGTGTTTTTTGTTTTTCTCCTTTACTTCAGTGTTTTATATACAGTTTGTTCTTGTGCATATAAAAGATCTTGAAAGTTGTAAAAGTCAAAGTCCGCACCAACAGAGGCTCCTCACCCCCACGGAAAAACACTGTCCCTGAAACGCCTCGTCAGTAGTCCCGCCTTTAATTCCGTGACTTCACACTACGTCACCATGTCACACATTTGCATAATTTATGCCTAGCCACTAGTTTGGCTCGTAAGAATTGATTTAGCACAGCTGCTATGTTGTTGTTAGCGGTGCTGGGTGCAGGCGTGCAGGTGTGCTGACCAATCAGACGACACTAGGTATTCAGGAGGGGGGGCCTTAATGAGACAGGAGCTAAAACAGAGCACTTCAGACAGAGGGGGAATGCAGAGCTGCAGCAGTGGACAGTATGAGGAAACTGATGTGTTTTTTGAGCATTAAAGCATGTGAACCAGTTCTGGTAGTAATCCAAACTAAAATTATGAATCTGAAAATGAGCATAATGGATCTACTTCATTTTTTTGTTCGAAGATGGGTGTGGTGTCATGTAATACTGTAGTCATCTCTACTGAGTAGTCATGGGTCAGAACGTGAACTTGTTGACTGCAAGACGCTTTTCTCTTAAATAAATACTAAATATCTGAATAATATTTAGAAGGACTTTCGTTTACTTTGAGTCAATTCTACATACATCATGCTGCTGCTACAAAAAACAATTCACTAAATATGTATTTATCTGCAACTGAAAATTACGCCAAACAAATGTATGTTTGCTCGTGCTTTAATTATGTTTGGGAAAAACTACAGTGTTAGCTGTTTTACAAAGTAACTTAAAATATAAATCTTAAATAAATAAATAAGTAGTAAATACACTGCAAACACAGTATATACATAAGCACAAATTATACACATCTCACTGGAGCACCCAGGATGGCATCCGGTCTCACCCACGCTATCTTGAAATGTTACAGTAGGAACATATGGGCTTAAGGTTGAGGATAGGTCTGAGGAAAGTCACACATTATTGAGAGTCTTAAGAACACATTGTTTCAGTCTTTTGTTGTTACAGGGTTTATTGTTGATAATAAGTATTTCAGACTGTGCCGACCTTACTCTTTAACAAACTAATGCTGGAAAACTAACAAAGATAAAAGAAGAGGCAGTACATAATCCTGCTTGTCTTCCAGTCATTTTGTATTATATCAGTGATTTGATCTGATGCGACAACCTCGGAACACGCTAATCATAAATACAGTTGTGGTATATTTGACAAGCTAATGTGATGTCTGGTAAACCTCATGACATAAAGATACATTCAGTATAAACAGCAATGTGAGGAAGTATGAAAATCAAAAGTCAATTTTTTTCAATTTCAAGTTTAACCTTTCTTATTCCACTGATATGTAATACCAATAATAGCTTCTCCCTCCCCCCAGGCTAATAAATATAAGGAATTGTGATTATGTATGTTCAGATACACACATTTTTACAATGTAGTAAAGAAAACCAAGCAAAAAGTCAGTGCTTTTTCTACTGCCTAATGCACACTTACATCTGCATTAGGTTCATATTTCACACCAGCATTAGATGTTTATCCTGCACATTGAGCAATCCCTCTTCTGTAGTTATACTGAATGGGTTTCTCAACACAACCGTCACTTGTGACTGAGGGCCTACTTCACTCTTCTGCATCTGAACCAAAGAACATCCATTTTATTTAAACCACCTGAACTCAATGTAGCTTATTCTTATTGTAGCTTGAATTCTTAAACAAGTGGATTGTGTTATACCCTAGGACTGCTCTAGTCTGCACTGGATACACTTGCGCGCGCGCACACACACACACACACACACATATTGTTAGAAAATAATATGTGTGATGAGGTCAACTGCCACCTGACCTGTTTCACCTCCTCACATTGCTATTGTACAGACTCAAGGACAAGAGTCCCTGGTGTGCACTTCAACAAACTCAAGTATACACACATAGTGATATCTCTCTCTCTCTCTTACACACACACACACACACACACACACACTCACATACACACACACACACATATAAACACTCTGAAATCGGTCACGGATGATCGCAAATGATCATGGACAAATCTACTCCTCTTTTCACACTTCATTCTCAGTAGCCTCTCTTCAAGTCATCACTTAAGATCTGTGTGTGTGTGTGTGTGTGTGTGTGTGTGTGTGTGTGTGTGTGTGTGTGTGTGTGTGTGTGTGTGTGTGTGTGTGTGTGTGTGTGTGTGTGTGTGAGTGTGTGCCATGCCTTCATCAGTATGCCAAGCATTTATCTAGGGGCCCTCCAGCCAGAACCAGCTCAGGAGCAGCTCAAGGCCAAACAAGTGTGAGGATTAAAGGACAAATACAGTCCTCTCTTCTGCTCTTTCGTCTGAGCAGAGGAAGTAAATGAGCAATGCTCACCTCTTCCTTAACTACCGCCGAGGTGCCCTTGAGCATGGCCCTACCCTTGCCTTCCAGCAGTAGTATGTCGTGCAATTGGGCAGACTCCAGTTATCAGTCATATTGGTTAAAATAAATGTATAAATGTCTTTTACCAATCACAGTTGACTCACTGACTGTAGCTCAAAACAACTCTCCCAAAAGACACAGCAGTGACCCCCATTTTACCTCACACACAGCACACGGATGACAACTATAGTAATAGATGAAGAAAAAACGCAGGAACAACAATGGTTGTTGTTTGCACTGTGTAGATCCCATTAGAATTGTTATTTTTCTGCTTCTGACAAGCTAATTAAAATGTACAGGTACAGGGTTGGCACAAGAGGAAGTAAAGAAGGGGAACATGTGAACGCCTGTCAGGGGAGAGGGAGCCAGAAAAAAAGAAAATAAAACAGAATAATTTACACTCAATAGGAGTTAATGAGATCATCGAACAGGCGGAGGGGAAATGCTGTTCATCATGTCCAAGTATCGCAAAGTGTGTGGGGTCAGTTAAGACTTTCCAATAAGACTGTTCCTTGTTGATGACACACAAAACTTAAAGTACTGGCCATCATTTTCAGCTTTTAGCATTTTTATGAAAAGGAGCAAATTGATTGAAATTATTTTCACATGAGTTTTTATGTCCTTGCTGCACCAAAAAGTTGTTTACTGCTGCAGGAGGACACTTATCACCACAGCTTAGAGTAAATTAGGTCCTTTTGCAATGTTGACAGCTAAGAAAAGGCTTCCAGTATTTGAAAGAGGCGAGAAAACTGCAGAGAAGTGCAAATGAGCTTCTTAGGTCCTCTAAGTAAGTGAAAAAAAGGTAAAACTACAGTGTTTGTGCTGTAAATTGTATTTCTAAAATCCGACTTCCAGACACATTTATGCAATAAATCATTTTTTAAATTCAGTTTTTTCTGAACAATGTTGTACAAAAAACAACAGCAAATTGGCATATAAGCTTCACCTGAAATTCTCTTGGGTCTATGTCCAACGCAGGACTTATAAGGAGACATTTTTCATCTGTGATTGGCTTTCAAAGAGCGGCTTCTTATTTTGCAGCTTCTCTTGAAAGTAAATAACCTTGTGCTGCCTGTGTCCTGGAGAGAAAAAGAGAACAAAAGGGGGAAGCGAGATGGTCAAGGTGCTTCTCAGAATAAGAATGCGGGGGAACGAGTACCATGAGACAAGCCAGCAGGAAGTATAAAAAAGAGATGGGGAGAGGGATGGCATGTACAAAAATGTGGAATAACAATAAGGAGGGTTTTTATGTGTGAGAAAGAGACTGCACACAATGATGCTCAAACACAAAATTCCCCTCTTTCTCACTGCCTCTCTTTTATTCAGTCTCAGTCACACAGACATGCCTGTGTGCACACACAGTATTATGTAAATAGTCTCTTCAGCAGAGTGCTGCTGTCACTGAGCGAGCATCCTCTGGGCCATCTAGGCAGCCTCATTAAAACAAGGCACAGCATCCATTAATAGATACCAGTGCACGCGTATACACACACACGTATACATATATATACAGTCAGTAACGCACACAGAGCATTCACAGACACCAATAAAGGACCTCCCAGGAAGCACATCTCTAAATGTTTCTCTCAGGTGGCAGTCAAAAAATATCTCCAAGGAAACGGCTCAAATGTCACTGAGAACAATGCGTGAAGAGTGTGTGTATGGCTGACTGTGACTGGAGCATAGCATGAAGGAAGAATGGACTGATAGGCTTTAAACAGACACAGAGCCAAAGCCACTTCACAGCACTAGTCTACGGCTGGTGTGTGTCTGTGTAGTAATGTCATGCTATTTATCTCTGTCTTTCTTTAAACCTACTCTAAATCCTTTTGTTTAATGCAGCACATCAGGTTTCAGTTTCAAAGGGAGGTGGGATGGATGGTCTTGTTGAACTCTCTCTTGATTCTAACTGATTAAAAATAACAATCAAAGATGGGCGTAAATGGGCATCAAAAAGTATCTCACAATTAAGGATTATAGATACTTGCATTTCAAATATATCAAAATAAAATACAACATACTGATATGTGAAAATGTATTTAATACAAATATATGTCATTTGTAATTTAAAAAATACAAAAAGACACTCTATACAAACTGGGATGGATTTTGTTGAGCCAGTTGTTGAAAAGGGACAGACAGGAGTTCCACTTAAAAATGAAGTCATTATTTTTGTTATTTAGTTTATCATTCAAGTAATTTGATGTTTACTTTATCTGTTTGCATCAAACATAGGTCATATCAGTGGTTAAAATAGTTTTCTAATTGAAAAACATCCAACATGTTTCATACATCATTAGTTATTAATTAATAATCGAATGTTAAGGCAGCTGACTATCAGTTAAAGAAATTGCAACAACAAAAGCAGAAAGACTACTTGGGAAAAAGATGTTTGATGTTGTTGGAGTGGGAAAGGACAAAAATTAGCCGACCACATACTATGAATGTATTGATCGTAGCTGTTCCCTCTAAACCCTGTAAAGTAAAAGGGGCCTGTGTTTGTTTGTGATCTGCTGGCCCCGCAGGTGGCTCCCGAGGTGTGGGCTTCATCCGCTTTGATAAGAGGATAGAGGCTGAGGAGGCCATCAAGGGCCTGAACGGACAGAAGCCATCGGGTGCCGCCGAGCCCATCACGGTCAAGTTCGCCAACAACCCCAGCCAGAAGACCAGCCAAGCTCTTCTGTCACAACTCTACCAGTCCCCCAACCGTCGATATCCAGGCCCCCTCCACCACCAGGCTCAGAGGTTCAGGTGAGTGCTGGGGCGAGGCATGGAGATGGTCAGAGAAGAAAGTGGGAAAGGGTTCAGGTAGTGTTGTCACAGCATTTATATTGGGTACATGTATGTGATTTTAAAGGTGCATAATTAATGCAGAGTTTCCCAACCTAGGGAGCCGACCAAGTGTAAGATCTACTGATATTTAGCAATAGTCAGTGAAGCTCATGAGGATTGTTGTATTTTAAGCCAAGTGCCTAAAAACATTTCTCAGACACAAATTTAAAGCAATGGCCATAGCAGCTGTAGCATTGTGACATTAACCGGGAGACTTGTAATGGGAATTCAGAATGGGAAATATACTTCCCAGAACCAGCGGCTCCTCATGCTTCCCGGCTCGATTTCAGAGACTTTATGATGTAACAAAATGAAACTCAAAGTGCCGTTGACATAAAAAAGTAGATTGGGGTCAAGGTGGCCATCTGCTCAAAAGGTTGGGAATCTCCAGGCTAATGTGTTTGAGTTAGTGGAAAGGAAGTTATATGTATATGTCGTTATCATTTTACACCTTGAATTCTGAAACTAGTATGTTTTCTAATGTGGTACGATTGATATTGTGCTTAACCATTGAAAAACCAGTGTGTTTGGGAACAATAAATGACAAACAGGATTCCTATTTTATATGTGGATATGACAGATTTATAATGTCTATATCAGTCTTAAACTCAATTTTATTCTTGGTTTATGTGACCATAAACACATCTGTTCTAAACAACAGACCTGATTTGGAAAACATTTGCACCAAATGCAATTTACACTGTTCGAACAGGGGATGTAACGCCTACGCATTGAGAGCATGACTCATAGACACGTCTGTGTTATCAACAATGATGCAACTTTTTTTCCTGTGAACATTTATTCCAGCAAATACGTCCCCCTTTTGAACAACAGCTGTGAGTTCTGCACCTGGTGCAGGTGTCAATAAAACAGGCCCTGTGAGTGCTCTGTGTGGGTCCACCCAGATCAGAGAGGAACTGTTCATAAGAGACTGTGGGGTTCTGTCGTTCACAACTACGTATTTCCCCTCATTTCATCATGCTGCCATTGAGCCAACACTTCCCAGAATTTTCCCTCTGAGGCCTGGGCAAAAACATGGATTTGGATAAAAATTTTATAAATACTTATCAAACAAAAGAGATGCCAATAGAAGCCAGGATTCTGCATTATAAGGTCAGATTGATGCAATGAACCATAATGTTGGAGTGCATCTCTGTAGTTTGACTCACTTTAAATGCATTGCAGATATAAATATACATTTGCTTGACTTGCAAGACATAAGCTACTGTCTAAAATACTGTATAAGTCCCTGCAATAGAAGCTGCAGTTATTTAAGTGCAACTAATGTCTTAGCAAATTAAAGTGAAAAATGCCCAAATTAATTTAAGGGAAGAAAAGAAAAAGAAAAAGCTTTTTGCCCAGGTCAGCAAGCTATCACTGACATCATATACAGTAATGGCTAACATACTGTATATATGGCATCCGACCTGGTCATTTCCTGTCACTCACTAATGACACAAACAATCCTTTCTTAAATTTAAATACCATACCCACAGATGGTTAGGTCTTCGAGGTCACCTCACCCACAAAAAACATGGTAGAAACAGGTGATCATATCACATTATGCTCCATCATCCAATCCAACAAGAATGTTTCAGAATTGGATACAGAACATGTGCTTATACAATTTCCTCTCTCTTTCAATAACACTAAGCCGGTCGTGCTGTTTACTTACCATCAAAGTCAGAGCTTGGAAGGTATTTTTCTTCTGGAGCGGCTTCCCCGGTGTGACACCTGAGCGATGTAGCGTGGCTGTGTGTCTGTGATACGCCAAGCCAATTTACAGGCTCTGCAGGAGAGCTGTCGCTTCTCATCACAACTCACAACCACAGGACACTTCCTCACTGTGTCCCTGTGCTCCTGCTCTCTGCTCCCGAGCCCTCCTCTAAAACCTCAACACTTTAGAAGTTAGAAATGAGCTCGATCTGCCCCCTTTCCCTTTTTTTTAAAAAAAAGTCTTTTAGGGATAACCATGCATGATATTACACAGTATTCAGTCATATCTGATCTATTGTTTGTTCTCTTTATCTGATGAAAAGACTAGATAAAAAGTAAAGATATACTATGTTATGGTATGTTTCAAAGTTAAATACATGTAATAAACTAAAAATAATGAAGCAAAAGAGATGTACTTAGTCTGAAACAAAATGAAATGTAAATAAGTGCTGAAAATAAAATCCATTAGTGATTGTCCTGCTTGTTTAACACACTTAGCAAGTTTGTGCTGCTGCTTATACATAAAGTTAAAAAAAAAAAATAGTCCAAGCAAAATACAGAACAATCCTGCTGCAGTTATAATTACATGTATACTGCATGACTTAATCACGTGTGCCTGCTGTAACACAACTTATTGTACAACGTGCTTGTATGGATCCTCTCCAAGACTGCAAACATAATCGACTCAAGCACAATACAGCTAGGCCTAGATCCCGGCTCGTTTCCGATCCTCTGTCGTTAACTAATGGTACTAATTAGCAAATTAGCCCTATTATATCGAGGGCAGGAGCCAATTTTAATTGAAAAGATTTTTTGTTTCAAAAAAGAAAAGACAAAAACGCCCATTCCTCCATTAACATGTATTGAGAGAAAGCACAAAAGCCCTATTGTTTATATCGAGCTTGGAGAGGCAGTGTGAAAAGCTGGTGAGCGTGCATCAGTGTGCATTCGTACATGTGTATGTGAGAGAGAGAAAGAGAGAGAGTGAGAGTGTTTGCAGCAGGTTGTTTTGTTGTGGCCCAACGGCCCGGCGGCCAGCAGATGTCTTCGTGCTCCGCGGGCCTGGAGCGCCTCTCCTCAGAGCATCCTTTCCAATTGACTCATTTACCCACAAAGCAGCCTGCTTGTTCCCTCCCCACATAATGGGCTAATTACTGCTTTAATGACTCCGTATATCCTTTCCTCTGCTTTTTTTTCTTTGTTTTAGGGCTGCTTCCAGACTTTTTATACAGCGAAGAGCACTATAATGCAAACACACTTTGAACCCAGATAATAAGTCAGCCTACAAAGTACTCAAAACGTTTATGTAAAATGTAAAATGGTGATGTTAATTAACTCAGCTGTGGGGATTTCAACGTGAGTGCTTATCGCGACATGACTTCTTTTAAACATTTGAATGCATCTTTAATTTAAATTAAAAAAACATCAGCATGAGCGACTTATGAGCCAGTATTAAAATAATATTTTAAAACACAACTTATTACCGAGCTCCTCAGTATCTATAAGGTACTTAACTACAATTACCTGGCATCCTGGTGTTAAATTGTCCCTGATTAGTAGACTGCTGATCTGTTGTCTCTAACATGCAATATAAATTTAATTAAAAAATCATCAATATAATTTGTATTGTGATTATTATTATTATTAAATAAGTCATTTATTACAAGCCTTTAAAACCTAATTGCTTTCTTAATTGCAATCAAATGATAGTGAAGTTGTGCAGTAAGAAAACAATAATGTGAATGAATGGTTACCTGGATTCTTTTGTGATGAAAACAATGCTTACTTGAAGGTTTTGTGAAGCAGTTTTGTTGCAAGAAAGCAAACGCTTGTTGACTGAAAGAGAAAAGGAGAAACAACCCTGATAGTCGAGTCAAAGTCAGAGAGTTTGTAGTGTTTTCAAGAGGAACGAGGCGTCACTGGCCAGCTGTTGCTCAATAAGCCGTGACCCCTGTCCATTAGGCCAGAGGAGTTAATAAGACATGAGACAGGCCAGACCCAAGTGAGGAATGAAGGTCATTGAGTCACCAAGCAGACTGCATCTATCCAAGAGGGCCAGCGTTTCATACTGCCAACAGACACACACACACGCACACTTACACACAAACTGCAGTTTACCCTGGCTGACTGCAATGGCTGTAGCTCACGGGGCTCATCTTATTATGAAACCAGAACATTTCCCAAAAACTAACCCTTTTAGACAGAGGACACCCTCTGACTAACACTCAGCCATTCCACCTGACCTGTTAGCACTTAACAGGTTGACCCCAAGCCACAAAGACAGACATTCACAATTTCATGGCTAGTTTAATGTTCAGTTGTGTGTTTTTTGTTGGTCCAACTCATAGAGAACATACTCAATCATCATCACCTCTCCACTCACCATTATTCAAATGCCAAACCATTACACTGACAGAACTCTGGATCATTTTTTTTCCTGTCATCTCAGGTGTTCTCTCAATTGAGACAACACAAATTAAAGACCATAGTTTATTTTAAAAAATCTTCTTCAAGTGAAACATCAATGTGGCAGTATGAATTGTATGGATACCCACATGCAATTTCCTGCACGTAAAACCAGTCATTTGCGTAGCACTATGGCAAGACTAGCATCCTCGTATGCTCCCGCCCTGCTGCCATTCGTGCTCCGTATGTGTCTGTAATCCTGAACTGTGACCTGTAGACTTGTATAACAATTAAACGGCTGCACCTACAGTAATGTCAATGTGCCTGCACCACTCTGCTCCGACATTAGCTAGTGCAGGGCTATGAAGGAGCACAGTGGCCGACCGAGCAAGTGCCGACCAAAAAGATGGTACTGTAGCTTCATTAACTGATGATAGCATTTAGTGGTGGGGCTCCTCAGTGTAATGGGCCAACTATAGATGGGTTTGTTTGTTCTTGAGTGAGGAGGACCATGCAGTTCCTACAGGGACTTAACATTAGTTCCATTGAGTGAGTCGACCATCTGCCCACCATTAACCCCAGAACCCTCCTTCTCTTTACAGGCTGGACAATTTGCTTAATATGGCCTATGGCGTAAAGAGGTAATTAAAAACTTCACCCAATGCCAGATGTCCATGTTGACTCAATGATTTTTCAATATCCTTTTCTTCTGTTCTTTCCTTTAGTTTATGTTTCCTTGTATTTTTGCAGTCACTTTGCGTTTGACAATTCGTTCAAGGTCAACTGCATCTTTGGTTCTTTGATTTGTTTGGTTTTTTCCTCGTAAGCTTGAGTTGGTTTTCAAACCCTACCAACCAGTTAAGGTGTGTGAAAAAAAACAAAAAACAGAAAACAATCAGTCTTTGTTTTCAGTGGTGATGAATTTGCTTTGTTTTGATTATGACAAGTGCTGGTGTTGTTTGGATTGTTTTGGGTTGTTTCTGTGTACTGAATGGATTTTGTTCTCTGGTGTAAAACTCCTAATTTCTAGGTGTGTTTTTTTCTACCGGATTCAGGTTCTCCGGCCTTGTCGATCTGCAGCTGTAGCTTGGGAACAGCAAATTTTGATTCTGACTTTGATTTTATAGCTATATCCCTCACACTTTTAGATAAAACCATGGTACGCCCACAATTAGCTATGTAACAAATCCTTTATGTGATAAATTTACATTTGTGCAGTGGAAGCCATAACAAAATGATACATTGCCTTCATTTCTTGGCAGTACTAGCTGAGATTAGGTAGTGTTGAGCAAGGACATTGGATGAGGCTGGATGAACCTGGATCCCTGCTGGAAACAGGAAATGCTGTTTCACTGCAGACAGCTCCAGCTTTGCTCGGCACTGCTCTGCTCGAATTCCTTCCTTTCGCCTCCATGTTTCATTTTGCTTTCTCGCTACCATAGGTGTTACATAACCTCGAGCAGCAGCCACTGTTGTGATAGATGTTTTATGTGCTGACGGTGGCATCTTGCATGTTGCAAGTACAGAGGACATCATCTGAAGTCATCTTAGCAACTCAGAGAGGAAGTTTTAGCTCGAGAGAAACGGACACTTAGCTCAGTGCCCTCACTCTGAGTCTTTACATCATTTTCGAAAGGTGAATTAGTGTCTATTTTAGCCATCCTTATTACATCAAGTATCAAGTTAGAAGTGCTTTTCCCTGATCTGAGGTAATTATTTGAGAGGAAACAGAAGAACGATGTTGAGAGCTGGAGATGGTTGGCTTTAGAGAGGACAGAATAGATATCTGGTCAGCTACACTGTTGCTATGCAACCCCTGGTCTCGTCTGTAACACTGGTTACTGTTTGGTCCCGCTCTGATGGGTACGCTTGCAAGCACGTCTACATGCATGCACACAGTAACACACATGCACATACAGGCACACTCATCCTCACAGCGGCAGTGGTAGCTAGCCTCCAAAACCGTCACACTCCTGACACAAACCTCAGCTTTTGCATACAAATCACCACCAAGTTGTTGTTTTTTTTCAAGCTCAGCAGGAGAGGCCTTAAGGCAGCAGAGCGTGTCAGACAAGGCCTCGACGCGATGAGGCCCGTTACGATTCCGCTTCCTTAATGCTGGGGAAAATATTATATCGTCTCAACAAGACATTGAGGCCATGTAGAGATATGAGTCAAAGGATTTGGAGCCTATTATAATACAGTTTGCTGCTGCAGCCACCCCATGGTGATCAGAAAAATTCCTTTGTATCTCAATCATAAACATTTATAGTAGTACTTCATCTTGTCTTAATCTTACAGATAGATATATAGTAATATGATCTGTTTATCTTGTATTAGTACAGCACATTCAATCAAAAAAGTCTAATCAGTGCAGAGAGCCCTCACCGCTGATAAGCTGACCCTCCGAGGCACTTGTATTAGCGTCCACAGCAACCACAATGGCCAGCAGCAAACCCTGCATGACCAAAGTCATGCAGGAAGGTCGTAGTGATTGCCGGCCATGTATAGTCGCTGGAGAGAGACGGGTGGGGGCCCTGAGCAGCAAGCAGTGCTATCGATCAGTGCCACGAGCTGGAATAGAACAGAATAGAACACCCTGCAGACTGCGGGAGGAGTGGGAGGAATACACTTTGTACCTTAATGCCAGTGGGCTGTAAAGTGCTTCCATTTTCCATTTAGTTTGCTCCCTCTTCCCTCCCTCCCTTTCCTTAAGAAAGCAGCCTACTCAGAGACAGCTGCAGCAAAGCGGAAATCTCAATTAAAGCACACCCAATAATGCCTATAGTCGTTTCTTGGAGAGAGGTGGCATAAGAAATGAACCTTTTTGTCTCATTTACCTTTTATTTAAAAGTGGGGATATTTTTTTCCTCCGTTCCCTTTCCTTTGAGCGGAAAGGCAATTAAGTGAAGTCAACTGAGGATTCAAATCTCTTGCATCACAAGAAAAAGGAGAAGATTATGAGGCGAATGAGAACAGATTTAGCAGGCTGGTGCATGATCTTTGATGGATTTCTAGCAACGGTTTAATTCAACAACTTCCTGCAATTTAGCTCCTAAAGGAGGCACTCAAGGACACAAAGAGAGAACCTTCGTCTGCATCTCCTTCAGCAGAATATAGCCCAGCACGCAGCGCTGTCGTCACTCCTGACAGGAGGCCTTTCAGAAGTGAGGAGCTCAGGGAGAATCTAGTCATAGCTCTGCAGAGGCGCACAAAGTCATGCATTTAGACGTAGACATGCATACATGCATCATCATTAGACCGTCGAACTGTAAGCATTTAACAGATTAAGTTTTATTATGTTATTTAATATGGCTGTAGACAGTAGTGTATCATTCAGGTGAGCATCATGGCAAGCTTTCAGATTTGGAAGGAGGATTCTGTTTGAAAATTTGGCACTCAAAACCAAGATGGAGATAGGTTTTTCACCGGTTTATGGCCATTTCATGCACAATAGATGCAGACATTGAGTTTCACCATATGCCTTCATCTGGTCAATTAAAACACTCTTCTCTCCCTCCCCTTCTTTCTCCTCTCCCTCCATCTGCCTCTCCTCTCAGGTTCTCCCCAATCACCATCGACAGCATGACCAGCCTGGTCGGCATGAACATCCCCGGGCACACGGGCACTGGCTGGTGCATCTTCGTGTACAACCTGTCCCCAGATTCGGATGAGAGCGTGCTCTGGCAGCTGTTCGGGCCCTTTGGCGCGGTCAACAACGTCAAGGTGATCCGTGACTTCAACACCAACAAGTGCAAAGGCTTCGGCTTCGTCACCATGACGAATTACGACGAGGCGGCCATGGCCATCGCCAGTCTCAACGGCTACAGGTTGGGCGACCGTGTCTTGCAAGTCTCCTTCAAGACTAACAAGACACACAAGTCCTGAACTTTAACACGTAGAAGCAGTTGCCCCGCGACTTTGTCTGCTCCAAAATTGCCCCCAACCTCCCTCCCTCCCCTCCACCTCCACCCGTCCCTTAGCCCCTTCAGTCACTACCACTACCACCCTACTACAGCCATCCAACGCAGCAAACTCCAACCGGAACACAAAGCAACCGACAAACCATCAAACAAATTGAACTAGAAATGGCTTATATTATAACTTTGGACCTATAAGCCAATGTTGCCTAAGTATTACAAAAATGAAATGATGAAAATGTTCATGAGTTTTTGGAAGCTCCTGTGATAATGCAGGCTTCTCTTTGTTGTATATTCTTTCTGTTTGTTGTGGTTGTTCAAATGATTTTTCTCTTCTGTGTAAACAGTAGCAAATCCCTGTATCCCCTTATTTCAGAGAAGAGAATGTCCTTTTTAGATTGAAACCTTTTCTCTGTCTTGATTCAGGATTTGTTTTTCTTTTGTAAATCCGGATCCACTGTCGTTAGTATTATATACCTCCCTGTCGGTGAAAGGGAGGGGGCTCTTTTTTAAATTGGTGAACCATTCATTCATTTTTAGTGTGTATTAAAAACTTCCCCTTATCGATTACAGACGGGATTCCACGATCCCCGTAACTCTGATGTAGAAAAAAAAAGAATTTCTAACATTGTTTTTGTTTTGTATCGCAAACAAAACATAATGTCTTTCCTCACAGGGGTTCAGGGAGATGGGGCGAGGGAGGGGATGGGTTAGCTTTCCTGACGACACGTTCAGTAATTTAAGAAAAAAAAAAATAACACTGTTGCCAAAGAGAAGATCTCTTTGCTTGGAAAAAAATGCGTTTAGAAAAAGATAAAAATAAAGAGAAAGAAGATCTATTTTTATAAATGATAATTAAAATAATAATTATTGAAGAATTTTTACAAGAATCTGGATTTGAAAAAAGAGAAAAATATTTTGACTGGCTAACTAGGGGGGGCCGGGGCGGGAGGGAGGGGGCACCACCTTGTCTTGTCGTTCTGCCGTGGTACTTTATAGGATCAAAGGTTGTTTGTTTTTTGGGGACTCCAAGTTGGCAGTGATTTTGTAGATGGAAGGTTTTGTGAAAAAAGGGATGCAAACTGAGGCAGGTGATTTTGGTAATTTTTCACATATGTACTAGTGCGTAATTATTCAACAGCGATACCCAAAAGGGAAGGGAGAGGGGTCTTTCCAAGGCCTAACCATCCTTATAGTCCAGAGCCCAAAGCAAGAAGACCCTTTGTCCACTTGTTTTCCTGTTTTTGTCATCAGTCAATATGGGATATCAGTAAATAGATATATACACATCTATCCATTTAGAGAGCATACTATACATTATCTATATCATTTTCTTCGCTCTGCGTTTGTGAACTTACATTTGAAAAGAACTTCCTTTTAGCGATCAACAGTAGGTGCTATACTACATTATTCACATATCTTAAATATCCAAGTTTGTTGTTCTATGTGTTGTTTAAAGAAAAAAAATACTTCGATGTTGGCATTGACTTGAGCTGCTGTTCTTTGTTTAATATTTGTTTATTGTTGGCCCAAAAAATCTGGTGAGACTATTTCTTTGCTGAATAACCAGATAAACGAAGTTGGGCCTTGTAAGAATCACTGAACAAAACTTTCATTTTGTATTTTGTTTTTGGTTTTTTTTTTGGTTTGGCTTGCTGACTTTTAGGTTACTTGCTGAGCGTGAAACGTTTGTCAAAACTAAATGATGATTAGCTAGTTCCGTTAGTCTAGATATTTGTTTCCTTAAAAAGGATCTATGACAACTGTGTCTTTATTTGCTGTGTACAAATAGATGATATATATATACATATATAGTCTACATTTGTTTTACAATATCTACTGTACTATATGAGTTGTCACTGTTCTTTTGTTTGAGCTTGTCCTTTTCATATGACAACTTATTATGAAGTGGTGGTTCAGTTACTTAGAAAAACTTGTGAGGAAACTGTTCAATTGTTGTCATGTTGCTTGTGGAGAAAAAAAAAGATTTGGATTAACTTTCAGTTAGCTACCGCGGCAAAAGAAACCGAACAAAATCTTAGAAAATAACTGTATTTGTTTAGCAGTTTATTTACTTATCTATTTTTTAAACTATTTATTTTTTATTTATTTGTATTTATTATATATTTATTAATTGATTAATTTATCTGTGTATTTATGTATTTATTTGTTTCATTGTCTGTGTATTTGCGTGATTCTGGTACAGGGAGGGGGCGTTTCTGAGCAAAAGGGAACAAAGCGACTAGTGGAGAGGCTCTGCCAGTAGTCCACTGCACTGAGAGAACTTTTAGTACGTTTGTGCTTTGTACCAATATATCAAAATTACAATATAAAAAAATCTAAAAGTCAAGAAAACTGAAAAAAATGTCTGGAGGGTTGGGGGACGCTCTTCCCTTATTACTAGAAACAGTTACTCGCTATGCATAACCTAGTTAATAGTTAAATTTGCTATTGCTTTTTTCTTGTCTTGTTAAAATGAAATCTTTAGATCTTTTTCAATAAAGTTTAGTCTTAATAGAATGTTATAAACAGTCGTTCTGGTTCAATATAACCTGTGATAAGTTTGTGTAGTTCTAAAAAGCCACTCCGTCCACACCCTCCCTCCACTTACTACCGCTTTGTGATGAAACCTTATGCAAAAATGTGGGTCTGAAAGCATAGTTTTCAGTTTTCAGTAAAAACATTTTATATAACATTCAGCTCTTGGAGGCTTGGGCAGATACATTTTAAAAGGAGCAAATGCCCATTGTTGTTTGAGGGTCATTCATTGCACTGGACTAAATCGGTCAAAATCACTTAAGAGTCAAAACTTATTTTTAAAAAATATTCATCATGTTTTCAAATGACATACCAACAAATCTTTAAAAATGAGAAATTGTTACCATTGCACACCAACTGTTATTTAAAGCAGTTGTTGCTATACTTAAGAAGTACTCTGGAGGTATGAAAAGGGATTGTACCGATTCTATATTTTATATACTCTAATATGATATATATTATATATTTTGAAAGGTGAAAGGTAAGGGAATGGTTCCAGAAGTATAAATATACGGAATTGGATTTTTTTTTGTTTGTTGTGAAGACTTGAAAACATGAAGGAGGTGTGTGGAGAGCATTTTAAACACTCAGACGCATGCTCGCATAAGTACATCCTTCTCTCTCACACCTCAGTCATCTGACGGGCCGGGTCATCTTATATCATCATAACTATCCAGTCATCATCTGCGCCATCCAATCACATAGTTTTCTAACGTCATAACGGCAACAAACCAACCAACTCATCCACCCACCCGCCAACAAACCAGACCCCTTCATGCTCCCCGCCGCCGTTGGGAGCTTGAATTATGCAACGACCCCAGTAGAATGTTGTTCTGATGTGTGAACTAATTTCCTACACTGTATGACTTTTGAACTCTTACGATGCGTGCCTGTGTTCCGCCTAGACCCTGTGTGCACGTGTGGGAGTGTGTGTGCGCGCATGTGTGCATGTTCGTATGCATGTTCCTTTATGTAATTGTGTGCGTGTTGTGCGTTTGTCCTCATATGTTTGTTAGCGTGGAGTGCATCCAAATGTGCGTATGTACAGTATAAACATATGTTCAGTGTTTGTGATTATGTGTGTGTGATTGTAGTGCACATATACACAAACGTATATGTGTGTCTCCCGGAGTGCATGTGCGCGCGCCCGTGTGCCAGAGGTAGCCGTGTGGTTTGTTCGAAGTGTGCGTGTGTGTGTGAAAGTGTGTGTGCATGTCAGGGTGTTTGAAACATGGGGCTGCGTCACCTCGCTCTATGCCCAACCCCTATGGCTCACACCATCCCCTGTAGCGCCTTATAGTGGCAGCCTGCCAGTAGGAACAACGCAGCCAGTAGTGGAGGAGGGAAGGTGAACAGAGGAACTAGGCTCTTCTTGTCAGTTTTCATTTTCCTCCTGAGACGTGTTTGTTTACTATCTGAAAAATCTATAAACGAAATCTTTAAAGACAAAAAAGACGAAAAAATGTTCACAGGGCCCCATGGCCGCGGCTCTCTCTACTCTCTCCTGCTTATGTTATTACTTAACAATTATCAATGATGATTATTATGATTATTATTGCTATTATTCTTAGTATTCTTATTCTTATTATTAATCCAATTACTGCGATGAATGACTTCATGTTATCCTTGCTAGTTTAGGTCATTTCTGAAACTGGAAACAAAATAAAAATCTTGCTGTAAATGTTTGTTTTTTCTTTTTCATAAAACTGTTGTGTTTGAATTATTTGTACTTTTGAATGTTGGGACAATAAAATGAGGTGTTAAGAGCTTGGATGTTTCTTGTCGTGATGGACATCTTCCAGATGAGTTTAATGCTGCTGTAAGTGATATATTTTATTTTAAAAAAGACATTTTCAGGTTTCCCAGGTTTTACACTTTCCCGCTGCTTGCTGCTAGAGGGGATTGCACTTACAGCAGCTTTAAGAATCATTCTCTAAATCATTCGTTTTCTTTATCTACCTCTCTCTGTTGCTGGTTAGAATTAATAAGGAACACCAATAAGGTATAATAGACATCTAAACATCTAAATTAATGTTGTTAATAAAAACTGTGTCTCATATCTTGTATGTCATTGTAGAACTACACTGTAAAATCTGACAAAGGGACTTTACTTCAAAAAATCGAGAAAACCAATCACCTCAAGTTACCAAGGAGAGATGTAGAAACGTTTTTGCTCGTTCATGTTAAATTTAATAGTCTACTTTACTTGGTCGTTCCGAGTTGATCTGTTTCCTGACTTTTTTAAAGTAAAGTCAACTTTAAAAATTCACAGTGTGTGAATTGTTGATTTGTACATTGCAGAGTTTAATCGATTGATCAACCAATCAGGATGAAAATTGACTGCAATTTGAATGATAGATTAATCACTCGAGTCATGTATCAAGGAGAAAATCCTAACATTTAATTGTTCTTGTAGGAGAACACCAAGGATCGACAAAATCAGAATTTAAAACTCCCGCAGACTGATCCTGTTCACCTGCAATCAGAAAAATGACTTAAATGACCTGATCATGGTTTGCGTACCGAAATGTTTTAAAATTTTGATTGCAATTGAAGTTGACGGTGTCCAAAACTCAAAAATATTCAATTTGAAGAAGTTGTCCCTGTCGCAGAGAAATTGAGAAGGACAGTTTTTAATTATAAAATAATTAAAAACTGTCCTTCTTATAAAGTAAAACAATCAATCAATCCAAAAATGATCAACATATTAATCAAAAACATCATTACCTTGATAATAGTTTTAGTTGTTGTATATTGGTCCTATATCTGTCTCTCAACGTAGAGGCAAGATGTCGAATTAGTAATACAAGATGAGAACTAACTGCAACAGTAAATCACAGATTTAATCTGCGTTAACTGTGACCTTTCAGATACTGAGGGACAGTCACGACTATGAGGCGGTAATGCTGCAGACATAAAAACGCAGTGCTGATCTCTATCAGCCCTCTGAGGAGCCCCTATAGGATGGCAGAGAGGAGTCAGGTGTAGCTGTAGTGTGAGATCACACTGCCCCCTGTATTTTCACCATGCTGCCTCTCGTTGAGTAGAGATATCTGTGCGCTTTTTTCTCATTCCTGATGTTAGAAACTTTATCAGTGAGCCAATAAAACACCTGAAGCAAAGAAAGTATGAGAAAAGCCTGAGAGGACAGAGAACTGCTCACTGCCGCAGACCACATCTGTTCATCAGTAACGACGTTCTCAGTGTACTCTGTAATGTCCAGTGATGTGAGCCCGGCTTTACGCCTTTATAATCAGAATCACACCAGAGAGCATTACAGCGGTTGTGCAGGAGATGATGGTTGTTAGACTGTGATGTGTCTAGCCACTCTTGTCTTTCCTCTCCCGTTGTTAGCAGCTTAATGATCCTCCACTCCCATCAAGGCCAAAGTAGATCGGGAGGACACGAGCCAGCGTGTGCTCTCACATCTCCTTTGAACCGGCTCCTTGGAGTTGAAAGGCATCGCCAGTTCAATAAACAACTGTTGATGATTTCAACTTGTGAGGGGTGTTTTCTGTTTTACTCTGCTGTGACTCAGACGTGGATGAAACAAAATGCGGTGTGAAAATCACTAAAAATATCCGAGGCAAACACTACGTTTTCATTCCAAAGGAAGTGAAAGTGCTCTCGTTAACAGAGAGCTGTTGGGTTTAATATGGCTCACTTCTCACCATAGTCTGTCACCAGGTGCAACCATATGATACTGCCTCTCAGTTTCTATATAAACCACTTTTCATCTGCCTGGGTGAGAGCTGATCACACTCGCTCCATGGTGTGAATGTCAGCATCCTGCCGCGCTGTGATGTAGAAGGCAGTTCTGCCAAATGACGAGCATGAGCCTCCCAGTCGGAAGCATATTATTTCATAAGGAGCTACTTGTCTTTGACAAATCTTCCGTAGTCAAATGTGTGCGGTGGGGGAGCTGTTGTTGCCCTCTAGCTCTCCTTGGTACACACTCTGACATTAATGGGATACCTCTCCTCACCCCTTTGTCCACTTTAGAGATTTCACAGCGCCTAATCAAAAGACTCTCAGCTTCACTGCATGTTATTTATTAAGTGAGCTGCATTCAGATGAGTGTGCAGTCCACTTCATTTTCTGCTCTGACATTAACACACTGATCAGACTGATTGGTTTAATTATCAAGTTGGTTTTATGGGTTGTGTTGCTGTGTATAATGTGCACTGTTTATTTGAGTTGGTCTTTGAAACCGACTCCTGTTGTGCTCTATCTTCTTCTGATTGCTGCAATGTTTAGATATCTAGATTACAGCGACTTTTTTCCCTCTTTGCCTAGTTTTATCATCGCCGTGAGCAAAACACACTTCTGCTCAAGTTTCAGTAGCCTTGATATGAAAAACTTTTATATGAAAAACAAGGTCACTGATGAATTTACAGGCCTCATATAGTGAAATCTACAATAACTTTCATAGATCCCCTTGATTACTTCAGATGCATTTACTGTAAGTCTGCAAAACTGGTTGAGTTTCCACGTGATTTCTGCGTGCCACATCATCTTTGCCTGTTTTTATAGAGAATCTCAGAGTGGTATATCTGATCTCCAGTCAGGTAAACACCTGAAACATTCTTGCACTAACTGAAAAGCTCATCACAGTCCTGTGCACCTCCCACACTGTAAGACACTATTTTATTTTTCTGTCAATTTCCTGTGATATTGAATGAATCAGCAGTAAAATGAACAAAAACTACCCTGTTACAGAACCTGATGGGATACACAAATTGGACTGAATGACTAAATGTTATTGTGTTGTGAACATTGTTTTCCTCAGGAAATTGTTTAGCAGACGTGGTGCAGATGCATCTTGTCTTATGATTGATGTAGTGAGAAGATGAGTGCCTAAACAGTAACCAAGCGTATTAAAATTATAGGGCAACACTTAACAGTATAACCATCATTAAGAAATGGTAGATTTATAGTGAAATATGTAACTTAAAGTTTGAAACATTTGAAAATAACTAAAACTCAACAGAATAAGAATGAACAGTTTTTACGTTATGTCAAAGTCATCTATGTATTGTGTCACAGAGATGTCTACCAAAGTCAGCATGCTAAACAGCTAGCCACTTTGAACCTGAACAGTCAAACTCACCTCAGGACTGTATTCCCTGTTCCCTGAGAGGTTGCTGAGCCTGGTTCCGTTGCCCACTTGCCTGCCTCTGGTTCTGGAGCCAATTCTGGCGACGCCCCTCCTCCTCCCCCTTTAACTCCAGAGCTCCTGTGCTAGCTCCGAGCTCCCAGTAATGGTAGAGTCAGCTGATGGTCGGCTACCTGAGCTAACAAGCTAACAACAGTTGACATGAATTCCACAGGTTTCCAATTGTTGCATATTACACCTTTAATTTTACTGTTAACAAACAATGAAATGCTTTTTAAACCATGAGGTTATTGCAAAGGTTTATAAATATCAGTTGCAACTTTATCATGTCAATCCTAATATTGTTTATTGATAAATTATACAGAAATGATTAACCATTTACAAAGTGTTATACACATCAGATGAATATGTATGGATTGTGGATTATAAATGTACCATAACAATTACCTTTAAAGGGGAAATGTTCCTCCAGCTGTCATTTAAAAACACCAGGGTTGTAAAACAAAGATGGGTTTTAATCACTTCATGCTAAATAAGAGAAAAATAAAACAAACTACACAAATAATAATGAATCTGTTTTCTTTCATGACATGTAACATTTGGGTTGTCACAATGCTATTTTTGTTTGTTTGCTGTGACAGTGGAGTATAGTTTTGATGAACTGATAATTTATAAGCTGACATTTCATGAAGCGTTCTCTATTAAACATGTATAGGTGTTGTCTTATATAACTCAGATCTCACAGCCCTCACTGGAAGCCTTTCCACATCTTCCTCACTTTTAAACCTTCTCCGCTCTTGACTCTAAAATAACCCTTTGTTTGGTACTCTTGATATTATCAAGTTAGAATGTAAAAACATTCAACCAACAACCACTTTAACAAGGAAGAAAGAAAGAAATGGGCAACGGCGATCAAGATTTCTCCCTATCCAAGGATCACCTAATTGTAAGTCACAATTTAGGATTTCCTACTTCAGACTAGGAAACTGGCAAATTTGAATCTCTCAGTTTAACAGGATTGTTCGACATGAGTTGTGTGAACAATGATGGCACCTACAGTGCTGGTATTTCCTAGGATAGCATGTGACACTCACAAGCGCCTAATAAAGCACTGGATCCCACTCAGGAAGTTTCACTCCCTGAGGGCTCTGCTTGCAATCTGCTCCCCTGTGAAGTCTCTTAATTTCAATGCAACATTTCCAGCACTGTTGGATCGCACTGTTCTTGCTCAGGGGCAGCATTTACTTGAACACACAATCTGTGTCTATGTTGAGATGTACGTCACGGGATCATGGCAATGCACGACTCACAAATGTGATGTTATATTGAGATGCTTATACATGACTGACCAGAGTGGGAACCAATTGCAGAATTTATTGAAGCAAACCAGAGTGAGAGACAAGTTGAGATGAAATATGAGAAGCTTCCAATCAGTGCCCTATTTGTGGTGATGAACGCCTGAAGAGATATTCACGTTTACATTTATTCTCTATGCAGCCGTCTGCTGTACATAGCTGAAAAGAGCGACTCCCAGCAATGCTCTCAGCTCAAGTACCCTGGAGGAGCTGCAGCAGGGGGCATGACAAACTTAAAGCCTGGTAAGAGTGTTTGTATCAGTGCAGAGAAAGCACACACGCTGTGGTATATCCTGCTGTAAAACATCATAAAAAGGTGAGGTAAAGTTCAAAATGTATTTAAAAAAGTGCTCAGTGTTCCTATGTGATTTTAAATTATTCTGAAGTGTTGTGATGTTTAAGTATGAGGGAACTATGAAAAATGACTTGCAGAAGAGTCCGTCTGTTCAGTAAATCAGTTTAGTAGTTTTTTGTAGTCCTACTGACAAACCAACCAAACAAACAGTTAAACAAACTGACAATGGTGAAAACACAACGGCCTTGGCGGAGGTAAAAATGTTGAGTCTGGAGAAAGGTTTAACACTCAACACT
The DNA here is from genome assembly GCF_040436345.1 of Pagrus major. Lineage (NCBI taxonomy): Eukaryota > Metazoa > Chordata > Actinopteri > Spariformes > Sparidae > Pagrus > Pagrus major. The sequence goes on from NC_133225.1 coordinate 15,567,084, forward strand.
TATTCAAAAGTAACATTACCAACAGTGTCAGTGCCACCAAAGAGAGAGGACAGATGAGCAGAGGGCTGATTCTAGTGGAGAGCAGGGACAAGAAGAGGATGCCACTGCTGAGGACGAGCGGCGTGACAACCTCTCAGCAGGTGATGCTGCGAGTGCAAGCTCATAAAGTGTCCGTGACTCTTAAAGATCACCTCTACTGACAACCTGTTATTTATTACTTCAACTATGTGTTATAAATAGCAGTAACACTTTACAACAAGGTACAAAAAAGATGTGAATAGTTACTGAGGAGTGAGTGAGGAATTAATCAGGAACTACTTGTATTAATGAGTAATTCCTGAATAACTTTGATTTGAAGACTATATAGTAGATAATGATAAGTTACTGGAGAACAGACTGGGAGATTATATATTAATGAATCATTAGGTAATGATTAGTTAATAAATATCTTAACACTTCCTTCATGAGTTGTTCCTGATTAACTATCGGCCACTGATTGGCATGGACTATACCGACTCATTAATTACTCATTTCTATTCTTTAGTTAGTGTTTATGTGAACCTTCAAGTAAAGTGAAACATAATATTGAGTAGTTAACCAAGAGAATCATTAAATACTTATTACTTAATTATTAGTTACTATTTTTGTGTACCCTCAGGTAAAGTGAGAGATCATTCTCATTAGTTACTATTTTTGTCTACTCATTATTATATTTCACGTTACTTGAAGGTACACAAAAACAGTAACTAATGATTCAGAAATGAGTATTTAATGAGTCATTGCTAGTTTATCAGGTGCTTTGTGGACACTTAAGTGCGTATGTTGGGGAAAATGGTGCATGTCCATTCCTTTTCTGCATTATAATTTAACATATTAAGTTGTAGAATGTATTTCCATTAAAGATTTAAACAAGATTTCAACACCAAGACAACAAACCTCGACCAGCCTTTCCAACCCTCCTCATTTGCATGCACAAAACATCAAATTAACTAAGCTGTTTCGTGCGTTATGCAGCGGAGACAAACAGGACAGGACTTCATCCGTTGATGACTGGACCAGCAGATGGTGTGTAAATAATGTACGTTGTCTCGTGGGAACATCTATGTCTGTCTCGGTTTGCTTTGATGCACCAACCCTTCCCTCTCACACAAAGTGACCCTTTTAATCTGTTAAGACTGAATCATGGTGTTGATCCAAGGACTGAGGAGGTAAAATGGCATGCATAGACTCTCATCTATAATAAAGCACCATTTACAAAGCAAACATCTAGTATGTGATACAAAATTAAAACATTTACTGAAATTACCAACAGAACATTAAGAAATACAAGTTTTGACATTATGTTCAAGACGTCTATTTATTGTTTTGTAGAGATACACTGAAGTTAGCATGCTAACCAGCTAGCGCCTAGCCAGTTTGAACTTCAAGAGGTGATTGTCTGATAGTTAACAGCACCAACACCTCCCTGGTGCTCCGAGCTCCCAGTCTGGGCAGAGTCAGTGAAAATACGACTGCAGGGTTAACAGAGCTTCAAGCTAACAGCAGCTACAGTTAGCAGCAGTTAGCGGTTACTCTGGTGATATGCTGCCCCCTTTTTGTTTGGAGTATGAATCCGACAGGTGGCCATTTCTTGCATATTGCACATTTAAAGATATTTCACATTTTTCATCTTGATTTATTTGCATGCAGGTGACGTTTTTCATTTCAGTCTTAGGTTTTCACAAAGTTTCCATTGTTTTGTTGTTTTATTTACACGTTACTTTTACCTGTTAGAGAAATTCTCTTTCACTCTGCATCAAGGAGAAGTCAGAGAACAGACTTTCAGTGGCAGAACAGCACTCCTGCTGCCTGAAGCTGGTGGGGATTCAAAATCTTTCTCAAGGGCACTTCATCTGGGTAGATTCTTGTCATCAAGAGGGCATTCTCCAGTCACAGTGTGGTTTCCCAACAAAGCAAACTGCCAGGACAGATACTGGAAGTAGTAATGACATCCTCAAGTCCTTCCTGCTCATGTCATCTCTCTTTTTACCAGTCACCAGGCACTACCAGCTCACTACAGACCGGATCATGTTTTACTGTGAGTTTTGGCCGTGGAAAAAGCTCATGTGGATGTGAAGACCGTGATGTTGGCATCCCTGGCATTCCTTTCAGCAGCTTCAGCAGCGACGATTACAAGCAGCTTTCACAGCTCAGATGTCTGTGACTGGAAAAAATTACAACAGATTCCAGATCAGTAATGATGATTGCAGTTGCTGGCAGTGTGCAAATACAAAGGTATTGTTTGTGGGGAGTTGTTGATTGTTCTGGCAAATGCAGTGTTGTTTCTCTGTAACGATGATGATGGCTGTGATAATGGTGGTGATGGCAGTGACTGCAAAGAATTGATGATGACACATTGGCCACTTCTCTGAGCCAAGAGAAGCCATATTGTCTTCAACAGAGTTGGTGATTGGCAAACAGGGTAAAGATACACTTGATAGTAGGGTTACTGACTGTAAAGCAGATAGGAATGGACTTCCAGTCCACTGACCGCTCAAAGCGCTTTATAACACTTGTCACATTCACCCATTCACACACACATTCATACACAGATGACTTCCTTAAGATCTTAAAATTATCAGTCTTCTTTTCTTTGGCAATTCTGAGGTAATCGGTTTCCTCGTTTTTTTACAATGAAAGTCACTTTAATTAACCAACTGAACAATACTTGTCTCACCCTTCCCCGCAGTGGCGCTAAAAACACAAAAAATGCAAACGTTCCTCTGTACGGATGTTTGTTTTGTCCATTCTGGTCTACTGTAGAAACACGGTAGACTCTATGGAAGAGGACCAACTCCCTCTGTAGACATAAAAGGCTCATTCTAAGGTGAATGCAAACACAACAATGATTAGTCTCAGGTGATTATATACTAATGAAAACAATCCTTAATCCTACACACTGGAGCTTGAATGAAAATCAATTTGTCTTTCCTTCAATAAGTGCTGACGGTGACTAATGCACTTTCATGCTTACGTTTGGACAACTCAGAGCATATTGTTAATATCTGGCAAAGATCCGGTGGAGAAAATGAGATGCAGTGCCATGTAGGCTGCCCTACATGCTAGAAAAGGGTTTGGAAGTACATCACCATAAATGCATCATAATGCTGGTGTCCCACGCATGCAACTGGTGCCCCCCTTCCCCTCCCCTGCGCCTCAGACAGCCTCAGTCCACCACTGAAGTGAAGCATGTACTCTTGGCTCTAAGATGGCTGCTTGTAATTTGTATAATCTCCAGGATTGCTCTGTTTCAAATTGAGCCACTGCCCCTCAAAATGTCTATGCATGTAACAGCCCCAAGTACATATGCGCTGCCCCTCAAGAATACTCATACCTGTGGTTGCTCTCTCTCTCTGACTGTTTCACCAGCTCTGCCTGGGTGTTTGATTTTTTTTGGCATTGGTAACAGTGCGCACTTCTATGGCAAGCACAGTGGTGTTATTTATTGCTACGACGCTGATGGCTGTGATGATGGTGGTGGTGACAGTGAGAGCAGTATTGGCTAGCAGAAGCAGCAGGCACCAGATCCCCTCCTGTTTGTTCAGAGAGACACACAGCAAAGCTTTACTGTGTTCAACCCAAGGCTGCAAACCCCGAGTAAAACCAAAACACTGGCACTGGGTACAGCACATATTGCTTTCATGCCATTTTCCAAATTCATGCCCGTCTGCCTGAGTGTTTGTCTGTGCATCTGTCTTACTGTCAGGCTGTGTGTCTATTTATTTTGCTTGTTTGTTTGAGTGTCATTATTCAGTGCTTATGTATTTGAAGGCTTTCGTAAATATACAATGTTCCTGATTGCCTTTTTTGTTGTTATTACCAAAGATACATATATAGATAAAGACCACAAACTCTCTTTGCACGTGTTTTCACATGTTGCCAGTGCATGTGTGGACATTTTGTATGCCTTCCTGAATGTGTACGCGTGTGCGTGCACGGTCGTGCGAGCCCACATATGTGTGAGTGGGTGATTTCGGCTGTGCAAGCCCAGCACCCAACCATCTGTCACAAAGGGGCCACCGTGTTCCGAAGCCAATCATCTCCTTCCAACAGCTTCTAGGATCCTCGCTCTGCTTTCCAACAATGGTCCGGCACGCCAAACACACATTCACACACGAAGAATGACAACGTCTGCCACATGCTCCTATCAGCGGGCACACACACTCACACACACACACAAACTTAACAATTACACAGACGCTTGCCTTGAAAACTGTTAAGGCCCTTTCCCTCATTGGAGAAAATCTGGCTTTCATCACAGTTCCAAGTAGTCGCATGTTTGGTAGTTCAGAGTCATCGTGATCGGTTGCTGCCGTCAGCTGAATAGTTTCACAGTAGAGCCAGCACAGACAAGCATTTCATGTTCAATAGCCTCTATTGTTTTTAAATTCAGCACTGTGCTCACATTTTAAGAAATACACTTGTTTGCTTTCTTCTTTCTTGCTGAGAGTTATATGAGAAGATTAAAGCGGCTGAAAGTGTTGTCGTCACCGTTGAAGCAACAACAGCGCTTACTTCCTGTTCATTTTGCAATTCCCTCCCAGGGATGAGCAGAGGGAGGAGAGACACGGGTTACTGACCAAACACTCTATAACAATGGTTACTGTTGGAATATAGAGGAAAATAACACTTACAGCAGCTTTAATACCACTCTCGTGTCTTTGTGTTAAATATGAAGCTACAGCTTCAGCCGGTTAACTTAGCCTAGCGTTAACTTGAAACAGGAAGAAAGCTAGTCTTACTCTGTCCGGAAGTGACAAAATCTGATTGTCTGCACGTCTTTAAACTCACTAATTAATATGTTATGTCTCTTTTGTAAGATGTGTGAGAGTAGTTTTGGCCTGCGAGAGGGCAAATAGCCACCTGTCCTTTCCTGAATCAAAGATCTAAGATTAGGTGTTGTTTATGCTGTACAGATTGTAAAGAACCTATTAGACAAACTTATGGTTTTGGGCTCAATAAAATTAATTTGATATGCTAACATAGTGGTGTGCAGTGACATCAAGAAGCGAGCACAATGAAGTTGTGAATAAATCCCCATTTGGTACTCATGCTTAACCTTATTCAGAAGATAAAACTACAGCAAATTGTAAAATAATACTGTTATTATATTCATCCATCCATCCATCCATCTGTCCATCTATCAAAAAAAAAACCTAAGTTGTAAGTAGTTGTAGTTTCTGCTTAAAATGTTTGCACCACTTAAACTCATATTATCTGTCTGTATGATATTTCTATCTGTCTGTCTTATCTTTGGATTATTGTTTGAGTTTGTGTCTTTATTTTAGTTGTGAGCTTAACTTCACTTCCTGCTAAATTGATATCCCATGAGGATCAAAAAGTGTTTTATTTTTTTCTTCACGGTTCACTTGACGAGAACATTCAGAGTTCAAGTGTGAACTGACAGAAACTTCAGTATATAAAGTGAGTGGAAACACACAGCCACAGAGCAGAACAACAACAGCTTGTGATACGGATAGAGCTGACCAGAAATGGCAGCAGCTGTCAAAAAATGCTGGAGGAAAGGAAGCAAAACCACCTACGACCTTCAAAGAAATAAAATGTCGACAATGCCTCCCGCGTTTACATACAGAACATACGCAGTACAAAAACTCACTCTGCTACTCATTCAAGGAAAAATCAAGTGCCTGCGGATCCAACATGGATTTAACACTTCTTCTGTCCAGCTATTTTTATATTTGTGCATGCAATCTTGGCCGAGCTCACAACACTTCAAAGACAGCATTGTGCGGGTGGTACATTATTTTGTCAACATCCTTGCTGATATCTCATTAGGGAAAATTATGTGTTGGTGTGTTTGAAATAATTTGTGAAAAGGTTTCTCAATTGTTATCATCACTTGGGAGATGATTGGCACTGTCCTGGAATAAACTGTTTCCATTGGGTTATTTGTCTTGGAGGGTATAAAACAACAGTCTCAGTCTCTATTTCACAAGCCACTGAATATCTCTATATTCTTAAACATTTTTCCAAAGGTGCTCTCTGGACAAGCACTCATCAGAATATTTAAAAATACTAGTGCAGTTTCAGTTCAAAACATGCTGTCCAGCACAGATCATCTGGTACTGTGAGGGTTTTACAGATCCAGTCTTAAGCCTCATGAACTGCTCACAGACTCATCAGGGGCCTCCATGAGCAGATGATGGTGCTGCTCAGCAAGGCTACACATTCTAGCCTTTGAGGCTAACATTCACTATCATGCTACTGTTGACAGAAACATAAAATCTCACCTCCAGTTCTCACTGAAGTATAAGCGCCTCCCCGCTTATTCAGACTCATTTAACCTTTTGCTTTTGTTTTTTCTCACTGAACCATGTTACTGCAGCACGTTGTTGCACCACGTTAATCTCCATTTCTTATTGTCGCCCTTGAGGCATTGTACTGTTGGTAGAAGCTTAAAATCTCGCTGAAGAATATAAAACCAGTGTTGGCTGCATCTCCCCACTCAACCAGACTTGTTTAACCTTCTATTTTAGTTTTGTTTTCTCATTTTATAGGTTAATACAGCACAATGTTGCACCACGCTAATCTCCATTTTGTTTACGTCCCCATGAAATCAAGTGAGAGGGATCACGCATGAGCCCAGCTTCAGTCTGCAGAGCCATGAAGCCAAAGAGTGATGTTTGCTGTTTATTAAAAAATTATTAACATTGAACATTGCAACAAATGTAACCCTGCACTTCTCGGGGTCCTCAACAAACAAACCTGCCAAGTGTGATGTAGATCGGATGGATGGTTCTTGAGATCCCTTGCTTTATGGTTCGATATGTTTGAATAGCCGACCATCACCTACAATAGGCCTCTCACAAATCCCATAATGTTCAGCCCATTCATAAAAAAATATATGATTTGGTTAGCAGCATCAAAGCTGGTCAGACTTGTAAGACCTTTGCTTTAGACCTCAGGTGCTGCATGACCTTCTCTAGCCTCTAAATTTCAATCTTTTCATCCCTCACTTCATGTACTTCATCATTTTCTCTCATAGTAACCACAGTGTCCTCATGAATAATGTATCCCTTTCACCTCAGAGCATTAAGTTGTTTAGAAAATGTGGCCTGACAGAAAGATGTGTATCTTACATGCTGTGTCTCTAAGGTCCAGAATACTGTAATTTCAGTTGTAAAACACAGACCTGTCAAAACATCCACTCAAAGTCTTCATCCAGGTGGTGAAGACATAAAGCTGTGCAGTATACTGTACGTCCACAAGTGACTCCATTTTCAACAAGAAGGGCTTTTTCCATAGCTGCTTCAATTGACTGTTTACTGATTGATTGTTTACTGAGGTTTCTTGAATCCAAACGCAAGCTAAAGACTGACATGACAACATTGGTGAGTATGAAGTGATAACTAGCAACATTTACTTTAAAGATATAATATCTAGGAATTCTGCATTAAAATGTCTAAAAACAACTAGGTCTGTGTTGTATATTTTGCTGAGTTGTGTACTTACATTATCCCAGATGTTTCCAACCACGTTCAAACCCAGAGAAATCCATAAGTTTACTCAAGGTAACAGTGCGTTTTATTTGGTTGCCCATAGCTACTTCCGGGATGGGGTAGTCAGTGAACAAGATTAAACTTAAAACATTACCTCGTCTGTGAACATTTGTGTTCATCCGCCCCAAACAGTGTACTTTACTACACTGAGTGTGAGCTAACATTAGTGAGCAAGGGCACACACTGGGGGATTCCCCTCCAGCTCCATTCAGCAGTCACCATAGCAGTATATAAATCAGCCCTGCGGATTGCTGCTATAGTCAGGTTGATAAACAGGAGTAAAGATAAATCCACTTTTTAATCCCAAGAGTTTCTCTGAGTAAAGTAAAAATATAAAGTAAAGTAATCTCTGAGCTCTCCTACCATCGCTAAACGGTTCTGGATCAGAGCAGAATCCAAAGTGACTCCAGGTGCTTTTTTCCAGAGGTTTGGCTCTAATCCAGAATCCTTAGTCGGCTTTTAGCAAAATGTCCTTAAGCATTAAACATAAAATATAGCTCTCTAATCACTGGAAATTACACAGTAGGTAAAATGCACTCAAAGTAAGTGCTTGCACACCGGTATAATTCAGTAGAAGAAGGCCCAGTGGCTCTTGCCCTCCGCTCTGCCCAGCCCTCGACACAACACTCAGCAAACATCTTTTGTTTTGTTTTGTTTTGTTTTGATAGAGAGCCCCCTAGCAGCAGAAGTTACACATTGTAAACTTAAATGATAATGTTTAGGAGTCTTCAGGCCTCAACTGATCACATCCAAGGGGAACTGACCCACAAAGGAGGAAACTAATACTGGGGAAAAACCAGGTTCACCACAGTGAAACACTCTGCCCCACAGAAGACTGACAAAAAATCAACTGCAGTATTGTCTTTGAGGAGAAATAAGCAGTCCTCCTCTGTGTGAAGCATATTTCTTTTAAAGGAGAACTGTCTGCTCTCCACTCCCCTTGGTGTGTCTTTTTCCAGGAGAGCGGGCGGTTCACTGCTGTCACTGTTTCTATTTAAAGGACACAGAGTAGTCCAGGATGGGATATAGAATAGGGGAAACATGACAGCATGACCCAGGTAACTTTCCCAGATCTTAAATTTGATCCCAGTGCAGTCGCTTATGTGTCCTTTCAAAATGTCCTTAAGCATAAAACATAAAATATAGCTCTCTAATCACTGGAAATTACACAGTAGGTAAAATGTACTCAAAGTAAGTGTGTGCACACCGGTATAATTCAGTAGAAGAAGGCCCAGTGGTTCATCAGAAAATTTGACCAAGGCTCAGAATGTATCCCAAAGTCAACCCCAGCTGAGATAAATGTAAAGGTGCTGAAGCTTTATTGATCCATATGAGCTGGCTCTGTCCCAGAAGTAAAGAGAGTGGAGAGATATATTTCAAAAAACACTTTCAAACAACCCCCAAGCAGCTGTATATGAAGTCGCTGATGAGCATACACATTTGACCAAAACTAAAAGTAATGCTCTGGCTTTTGCTCCTCTTCTAGCTAGATAAGCAATATTACTGACATGGAAGGAAGCTGCCCCACCCACACTTTCAATGGCTTGTGAACTAAATGTCTGGCCTGAAGCTTGAGAACATTTGCTACACTGTACATGGATCCATGGTCTGTAGCCAGGGTTTACAAATTAGTGAGGTCCAGTATTTCATCTCTGTTCTTCGTTTAGTCTCTCCTGCACAGTTAGCTGTGTTATTGAGAGCTGAGAGTTTAATATGCAAAGACAGTGGAAGAAAAAAACTGTACTCAAGTGTCAGTACTGTTACTTTACAAATACATGTAGGTCTACATGAGTAGACGTAAAGGTAGTGATCAAATAACTATTTAAAAGAGAGAACGGAAGTACTTAAAATACGACTCATGAGTCATGAGTTACTGACTGATCTGATTATTTCAATCACAGATGGTCTTCTACAGTATGAGTAAAGGTAAAGAGGTGAACAGACGTCTGAAAATGACATTGCGACATTGTGAAATGACAAATTATCATCTCCTGATTAGATTAAATGTCACATATACACCTGGACAATTCCCAGTATGTATCCGTCAAGTGTGAATGAAATATTATTTTTATACTCACATAGTGTGTATGCGCATAAGAGACCATGTCTGTTATGCCAAAAAGTAAATATAAAGAGAGTCAACATGTTACAGTGTCCTTAAACTTTGATAAATACAGTATAGATGTCACAGTTCTTATCTCAGACAACCACAAATCAGGTGTTACCCCACCCCCCACATCTGGTCTGTCCAATCACATGAAGACACTAGGATTAGAGATGTGGCCACATCAGTCTATTATCTACTTTCTGAAAGTGTCTCATATCAGATGACCAATTTGACTTGACTATGTCTTCACTTTTACCTGAAGACCCACTGTGGTTGAAACATTACAACACTAGTTTGTCTTTGTTTCCTGTGCATGATATGGTCTCTGCTTTTGTCCTCATCCAGCTACACCACTGAGCGTGACTTCTCAAATGCACACGTCAGCTTGAATATTTAGCTACATTACGGCAGAAAGCAGGAGTAATAGTTTTGAAGCATGTACAGTGTGTATATATTAAATGTATAAGTTGAAACACAACAGACACACATACTGCTCTCTGTCAGCTCGTTGATCTGATGACTTCACAGCTGCAGCCTGCTGCACTGTGCACTCATGCCTCGAACAGTCATGTGGAGGCGTGACTGTGGTAGACTCAAAACATTTTATTATTCCCCTTTTATCATTATTTATTATTATCATTATTATTAATTTACCTATTTTTTCAGTTATTAATCTTATTTTCTTCCCAATTTATTTCTTGTAATTGCTATATTTGATCTGGTATTCACATCCGTAACCACATTTTCATTGATTCACTTATCGTGTGCAAAGACTTTGGTTGATTTACTGACCATTTCAGGCAGCTAAGACCGAAAGTTCAGGTTTGTTTCGGGTTTATATCGAGGAACATGACTTGTTTTTGTGAGAACATTTATTCTGTACAATACCTTTTGGTTGAAAATCAATGAAAAAGATTTTGAAACAAGAATAACATTTGACCATGGCTCAAATACAAGACTGCTGTGATGTTGATGGACAGCCAACTCGATGAAGTTATGGTGACTCATGAACAGAAGTTAACCTTGTGTTTATGCTAATGTTTCGCACGCACCACATCCTTTTACAACTAGGCTTGTAGGAGTGTGCATCGAAATTTACAAATGTTAATGTAGGCCAGGGGACATTTTTGGTAGCATCTGCAAATATTTTACACACATTGTTAGAGATTTAAATTTGTAAGAAAGTTGATTTTTGAGTCTCATTCCCAACTCGTCAAATATTACTGATGCTTTCAGATTGTAGGTCAGGCCGGCTGCTATCCCAAAGCATCAGTATTTAACAAGTTGGGAGTGAGAGTCAAAAAATCGACTTTCTCAAAAATTGGACTTTTAATTAATTTCCTTCGAGAAGACATTATCTAATAATAAGAAAGGTGACCCTTTTGCATATGATTGAGTTTCTTGGAATGTTTCTTCACCAACCTGCATCCTTCCTCAGACTGTAAACAAAAACTTCTGGACAAAAGCTTCTTGCTCAAATATATTTGTGTTTTATTTCTTGTAGACAGACAAATGCAGCTTCAGATCTGTATCGTTTTGTAAATTGTAGCGGCACAAATAAATGCAGGTATTCTGTCCACTTATGAGTGTGAAGTGCTTCCAGATGTCTGAAAGGCTTGGCCTTGCTCTAAAATAACAAATAAATGAAAATGCATCATGAAATGAGGAATGACATTGATCTTAAAAGGAAACTAACTTGGTTTGTGTAGCCCATGTCTGTGCATTTGTGTGTCTGTTGAATGTTTGAGAGACTGATAGAGTGATAGTGTTGTGTAGCATGTGATGCACCATTTATTTTCCAATCCTGCAGTGTGATGGTGATTTGCGAGCAGATAACATGTGAAATATTTGTGTGTGATGCAACCTGATTCCATAATCTGTCAAAATTTCATCAGGGCCCGACCTTATCTGCCTGTTTTGTCAAGACTGCTAAACTTGGCAGTTTGAAATAAAATTGTTGGGTAAAATATTATCATAACGGAAAGATGACCAAATACATGGAAATCACACACAAGCTGTGAAAATCCACAAATTCCCTTAATAAACTGCAATTTTCTTTTTCAAGTGAAGTGGTCCAAGATCGCAGACTGTGGCCTTCTGCAAAGTGAGGGAAAAACTTCCATGGTCATCCTTCACTCTGTTCTCAACAAGCAGAAAATTGGGGTAGGGTGCATTTTCCTCGCATGGTTTAGGCCCACTGCTCTGCTTAAAGGACAAAAAAGATGTGACGAAATACAAAACCAATTGGAGTGGTCACAGTGCTCCAATCTGCAGGGCATGAGTGCTCACTGAATAGTTTGATGAGCATCAACATCCCAAGAGATTTAAAGGTCCAGACACTTTATAATCTGCAGACACACACTGAGGCAGATCAAGTGAACTCTGGTGGAAGGTCACTCAAACCAAATAACAAAGAAAGGGCCTCAGAGATATCTTTTGATTTCATGAGGTTCAGAGATTTGTGCTGCCAGAGAATTCTGTTTGTGGTGCTCAGAACAGCTGAACAGTGGAAAATGGTCAAGTTTGCAAAATCTGACGATGTTTCAAATCTCACTTTAAACTTTGTTAGTAAAAGTCTAAGGGCAGAAACATGGATCCCGCCGGGATGCGAACACAAATGACGCACTGGTGGACATAACAAATGTCGGTCCTCAGGGGGGCGATATGAGTGCATCAGAGCAGTTCCATGACCACAGTAGTAAACAAACATGGCGTCTGTGCAGGTATGTGTTTTATTTTGCATTCCTGTCTAATTGAAGCAGCCCTGTCTAGTAGAAATAATTGTCTCAGAAGACAATACGTGAAGTCAATCTTGCGTGTCTGAGCTCACGTACTGGAGTGTAACATGTTTCTAACCAAACAGGGGACAAAGGTCTTACATGTCTGTCATTCATAAAGATACTACAAGATTCATTTTTTCTCAAAAGGCATTTTTGTAGCACTAATTAGCTATTTGTTTTAATCTCTAACTGGTTCAACAAGCCATTTTTCATTGGTGGTGGTCGGATTATTGGTACATTTTCATATTGCGTACTGTATATTCTACATTTGTGTCTTTGTTCTACTTTTACTTTATGAAAGAAGGTCATTTTAAAATCTTTAAATTAACCCATTATATACATATTTTACAATCTGTTCATTGAGTTTTTTATATATCGTATGTGCCACATTTTACATTTAAACTGATCTCATCTTATTTCCAAACTCATCAAATGTACATGTTTATGGATAATTTGGACATCTGTGAGCAAAGATGACCATAGATGTAACACGGTTTCCCCCACTGGCAAATTTGATTGTTAGTAGTTACAACTTTTCACTGGGAGCGGTCTAGCTTGTCCACTTCTTTTACAGCAGGTCAATTAGAATCCAACCGAGTAGTGCACTTCACTAATGGAGCACACTAAAATCTTTGACCCTCCTGATTGCACTGTGTGTCCACTAACAGTATAATGGGCTAAGAGTGCTGAACTGCTCATCTACTGTAAGTGCCGGCCATTAAAAGTTAGAGGGACCATATCTAAGTCAATATGATCTATGAGAGACTTAATAGCCACTCAAAATTTAGATTCACTCACAGCACAGCTCTTGGGTAGATGTAGTGGTAATTGATTTTTACAAATTGTGCAGCAAAAATGTGCCGGATTTACTGTAGGTATCCTTTTGTTGTATGTAATCTATCAAATTTGAGCTGTTCATTGTTTTTTCATGAGAGCTACGAGCATCTTACAAGATCAGCAAAATTCAGTGAACATTACTATACACACCATGGACGTATAGAAACAAGACAGTATGCAGGTGTAATTTGTTTTATGTAAAAACCCAGTGGAAAAGTGCAGACTTTTAAATAAAACAGCTCTTCTTCTGTATTGTTAATACACATCCACTCAGCAACAAAGTTCCTCCTCCCTCGCAGATGAAATGGACGTGCTGCCATTTTCAGGAGTCAGCTCTTCTGTCCACTCTCAGCATGGTCAAATTCCTTAAACACATTCGCAAAGACAAGGCTTCCTCAGCAATCCGCTTGGATAGCAGACCAGCTCAGCTCCTGCCCTCCGAGTTGTGCTGCTGTATTGAACCGGTATCTGATTCACTGACCTTCTTGCTGCCTCATGCCTTGCTAATGTAATCTAGTGCTGCTGCTGCTGGCTCATGTCTCTCTGCCTGCATGGCCCTCTCTCATTCTCTCCCTCTTCCTGTTTTTACTTCTCATGCTTCTCACTCTCTCTCACACACAAGCAAATGTCCAGGTGGTCTCAGATTGTGTGTGTGTGTGTGTGTGTGTGTGTGTGTGTGTGTGTGTGTGCGTGTGTATCTGCCTTTGCAGTTTGTGGTTTTAACCTTTCCCCCACATGTTATCATTGGAAATGTTTTGATACTCATGCCAGTGATACCTCATATTAGGTACCGATACCGGTACCCAAAAGAATGCTATTTTCACTACAAGTCTGTAGCCATGGACTTAACATTGGGGAGACTAAGGCCCAATCCCACTACACCCTTTGTTCCTCCACTTAGCCATACCCTTCTGTTTTGTGCTTTCACGACTCAGGGGTCGGGGTAAGGTGTCCTGATTCTTGTTGGGATTGAGGGGTAGGGCAAAATCTAAGGACTACATGGCCCTCCAAACTGAGAATTTTCAGAGGCTCACTTCAAATGGAGGGTTACGAGAACTCTGTTGTTTCAATGTGACTTTCAAAATTCCAAAGTCCAGCAGCACTTGTTACCGCTTCTCTAATATCAGTGTCTAATATCAGGAGCACGGGTTGCTAATGTTAGCCTGTAAGGCACCAGCTTGCAGCCAGGTAATGAAGCAGTGTTCTTTTTTATTTAATGACTTGATTGATAGCAGGAAGTTGTGAACAAATTGTAAGCATCCATACTTTTCTATCTCCATCAGATAAATGGCAAATGGCATTGTGATAATACCAGGATTGCCACAGTAACGCAAGAAACGCATAAAATGATCATTTTCATGAGAATTAACAAAAACTATTACAATTGACAGTGATACAGCTTACATAACACTCACATTACATTATAGTTTTCCACTTAGGCCAACAGTGTTTGTTAAATTTCTTAAATGTAGTTATGATAATAATGACATTGATAATTATTTCGGAGGGCAGTGTGTGGTTGCATGTCATAGCATAGCAACTTTTTAAATCTAATAATTAATTCATAATCTAATCAATATATTGGGGTGAGGGGGTGGCTATTTAGATATCAGGGGGATGTGTCCCCCTCATTATATAATACGTAATTACGGCCCTGTTCCAGTACTGTACTTAAGTATAAACATGTTTTTTCTTTATTTAACAAAAATTCTATACATGTAAGGTAATTTGCATGTAAGCACACTAATCTGATTTGCCTTTACTGTTTTACACATTCTTAGTGTCTTTTCTCCTATTGTCTGTGTTCTTAATGATAAACAAAAGGTTTACAGAAAGGTTTTCAGTATTTGAGCAAATCCTGCTTGAAATAAGACATCCCATCTGCTTTATATTTAAGTGGGTGACCAGCTGGTTTGTGGTTGGGATACTGAATCCCTCACTCCCCTGCCCTCTTTCTCTCTCATTCCATATTCATTGTGATGTCTGGGGAATATGTATCACCATTTTGCCTCCAGCTATCCAGCAGTCCAATCTATAAGTCAGGCTGAGGTACAAGCTCGGTCCCAAAAAGCAGAGGTCCAAAGCATTGAGGCCAGAGATCATTTGCAGCTGCCCAGCCGCAAAGCACCAAGCTGGCCTCTCTGCAGCTCTGGCCGGCTTCCCAGGAGAGCCATGCTGGCTGTGGATATTGTAGGAACGAAGGGAGAGAGTGAGTGGAGTAGAAACAACAGGAAAATAGCGGAGCTGCAACAATAAGCGGAAAAAATCTAAACTATTATGATAATTGATTAATTGCTTTAGTCATTTTTCAGGCAAAAATGCCCAACATTCACTGGATGCAGCTTCTTAAATGTAAAGATTTGCTGCTTTTCTTTGTCATTTATAAAACTGAATGGAGTCTTTGGGTTTTGGACTTCTGGTTGGACACAAGAAGCAATTTGAAGATGTAACTTTTGGGAAATCGTGATGAACATTTTTTTTACATTTTTGATAATTTTATAAACTCAATGATTAACCCATTAATCGTTAAAAAATTAATCAGCAGGTTAATCAGAAAATAGTATGTGGGGTTTCAGTTCAAAAGAGGAAAAAAAAGATTAGTAAGGGAATAAAGGCATTTTTGTTTTTCTCTCAAACAAAAACATCCACATAGTCAAAGGTGCACGCACATGCGCACACAGCACTGGACAGAAGCATACAGACCTACCCTCCTACAGACTATATAGGCACACACACACACACACACACACACACCTAAAAAGGTGGGATTTTGCATGCATGGCTGCGCTTCCCTTAGCTGTGGCCATGGTTGCTAGGCTACGTGTGATTCGACTCTTTGGAGGGGACCTGACATTAGGGAGAGCAAATTGACCACAGGAGGCTTTAATCTTCCGTGAAACAGCAGCTGGAGATCACACACACACACACACACTTGCCAGTAGTACTGTATTTTAGCATTTACTTCTCTCTATGATAAACACAACATATACATACATACATACATACATATGACCCTTTATGTCTATCACCTCTCTGTTATGGTTCCCTCACACACACACACATGAATATACAAACTCTGAGCTAGAAACTACCGTCCTCTTTGGGCCAGCAGCTCGACCGCCATGGGACACATTCCTTTTACAATAGTCGGGACAATAGAGTTTTACCCTGTGTGTGTGTGAGGGTAAATATGTGTCTGTGATGTGTGTACCTGCCAACATGTATGAGGTGACAATTCAGTGAAATCTGCATGTTGAACACTTCCTTGTATTGGAACATATACTTCTCTCTCATTAAAGGATAGGGACGGTGATATTCTAGATTTTCCTTAAAGTCACATGGCAATGAATAAATAAAAGTAAGTGCCTGTGTCACCAATAGCTTGTCCCGCTGAGTGATAAACCTCCATTGTTGTCCAGAGTGTAGTGGTCATCATGTCTGCTTTGCACGCAGAAGGACCTGGGTTCAATCCCCAGTGGAACCAAACTAGACCTTATGGGTGCCCCAACAGTTCACCTGGTACAGTAGGGTGTGCACACCATTGTTGGGGGTGTCTGTGGCTGTAGTCAGTACAGTGTGTCAGCTCGGATCAGTACATGAAAGGCAAAAGCCCCTTGAGCCTATTGCTGTAGTATCCATGAATTTGCAACTTCTTAGCATACATACTCTTGATTGTGATATCGAGAGTGGTCTGAAAAAAAGCTGCTTATTCATAACAACGTTTTGTATATCCACAGAGAGGTGTTTCATTTCACGCAGCTGCAGAACGTACAAGCTTTGGGGTCATCGGCTGAAGTCTTTGCAGTGTGTTAAAGTGCAGCTTTTGGACCGAGACACAGAAAACGTTAGGCGCGGTACAGTCAGCCCTCGTCAAAACTAGTTCTTTGATGTCACTTCGGTGGGTCAGGGCCCTAAACCTGAGTCCGTACTGCAGCGGGCTGAGTTTGATTCCAGACCTCTCTATCTCCTCAATTTCCTGTCAGTCTTCAGCTGTCTCTAGCACAAAGGGAAATGAAAGCCCCCCACACATTGGTCACTGTTGCAATGGATGTTGTGTTCCCTACATGACAATGTACACAGTTGCTGTTTATTTTTAGTCACTTCATGTGACCAACCTGTTTTCATTCCCAGTTCATTACATACCTACGCTTCGTCATGCCTGAGTCTGTATGTAAGCCTTTCTAACACGCGGTTAATGTTTTGAAACTGTCGCTGTTTGGTTAGGTTAAAGAAAAGATCATGGTTTTGGAATAAAATAATTACGTAACATTATGGATGTGATGTGAATTAAGTATGTTGCGTAAGTTAACTCACAAGTTCAAATAAGTGGTTTCACATGTATGGGACATGAACAGTTGTCTCCTGGACGAAGGTGCTGTGTTTTACTCATCCATCCATGGCGACCTTCTCCCCACACACCTTTTGTCCTTCTTTATAAATCGTCACCTGACTTGCTCTCAGCATCTTTCTGCAGATAGGTTTACATTGGGATGAGTATACATAGACTTAAGGGTACCTTGTGCGTCAGTATGAGTCACCAAGGAGCGTGACAAAGTTTCTGTATTTGATCCGGGAATAAGAACTGTGTGGTGTGACCTGTTTTTAAAAGCAGGAACAAATGGGCTCGGGGCTAAGAGCCAGAGACAGGCGAGTGAAGTCAGAAAGAGTATTATGGACTAACACTTTGTTGGTTTGGGTCTTTCCATGGGTATTTGTCAACAATAAGAAAAATATAAAGTAACACCTGCCTTACAGCATGCAGTATACAGTGCACTGTAGTGTTTTGGTGTTGGGAAGTATTTTGTGCGAGGTCAATCTCCTCACTCATCTCAAAGTCAATGAAATTAAAATGGATGAAATGTCGTAACAGTTGCAGGGCTCTAATTCCCCTCCTGTTCCAGACACAGACACCACTTTGGTAATCTCTTTAACGTATTCTTGCTCAAACTCTTAAATTTACTGCAATTACCATGTATTTGACCATTTTCTCTATGCCTGCATTATGTAGAAGTCTCTTAAATTAACCTGTAATGCTATCTGATTTAATTGCGAGTGCAGATGATTCTGCTTTATGAGCAATAACCCATTCACCCCAGGGGTATATCAATCCTAATGCATCTATTAAAGTCTGCCTATGACATTATTATGATTAGTCACTTTGTTGTCCCTGGGCTGGAACAGTACAAAATCTGAATATGAATAAAGAAATATTGACATGATTATCTGCTGTCACCACACATTAATCACTACTAATCTCCGTGACTGTGATATTAAATGTATTCATGTGTCCTTTTTGGACGTTCTCACCTTGTTTTTGAGAAACAGATGGTATCAAGCACTGTTAAATAATTATTCCTGAGAGAATGTCACTGTTGTTTCTTTGATGCAAACGCTTAATATACATGAACTGATGTCATTTGGCTTTCGTGTCCGGGGATTTGCTGTAACAAAACAATTCAACAGTGACAGTCAGCATGTTGGCTGTCGGCCCACCGCTGCTAACATAACAAGTTTCACATTTGCACTTTAATGACAGTTTAGTTTCTTTATTACAACCATTTTATATCCAGAAACTGGACAGATACTGTGTGGTGGGTACATCCAAAAAACGTATATTGCCCTTTCACCTGCCAGAGAATAGCTGGACTAACAACCCCACCAAGTGGTCAGGTGTGTCACATCCATTTCCACGCGTTGGCTCATTTACCCTCTAATTCAGCAACAATTTACATTTATTAGTAATTAATAATGTGGATAAACTTTAGGAAACTGGAAGTAGACTGAAGGAGTCTATTCTCATTCAGCAGGGATTGATAGATAGTTAAGCAGAAGAACATTTTGGTACAATGATGGCATTTTGTTTAGAGTCATATCATCTTAATGCAAGTGAATAATATACTTCTGCTTTATAGTGTCAGAGTAATAATAAAAATACTGTAGACAGTACATTTTCAAATATGGAAATTTAATCTGAATGTAGAAAAAAAGACAATCACATATGAGTATATGTAATCCATAAGTGAAAAATGTAAATTTATTATTTGGAAATTTTTATTCATATGTAGAACTTGTGAAAATGTCCAGTTCACCTGTGATGACATTTGTCTTAGGGAACTGGAGGGTTGCCGGTTCAAGACCTGCTCAACGAGTCTCCACAGAATGTGACCTGGTAGCTGCAGAGGTGCCAGTTCACCTCCTCAGCACTGCTGAGGTGCCCTGGAGCAAAGCACCGTACTCCCAACCTGTCACTCTGACACCTCTCCGTACATTAATGCATGTGCATAGATGCTGTCTTAGGTCACACGTGAAAACAGCCAATTGCATGTGAAAATCTGGAATTCATGTCAAGAAGCAAAAATCACAGTTCATGTTTCATTTCCACATGTGGAAATTCTAATCCACATGGGACAAATGTCACATGTCATTTTCGTTGCTCATGTTAAAATTTTAGGTCACATATGAAAATGTTCCATTCACATGGGAAAAGGAGAATTTCTCATGTGACATTTTCGTAAGGCGAGTTACAAACTATAAAACCTACTTTACACCTGACAGAGCTCCTCTAAAGTTTGTGAACTAGCTTGAAGGTATTAAAACTACAATATGTATGACGGAGACACCATATTTCTATTCCTTGGGGAAAGAAAGAACATTTTCACCAGGATCACACTCCCATTTTAATCTCTCACATCTCCTCCTACAAAGAGTAATAGAGTTTGATGTGTTCTCATGAATTATTCAACCAGATGGTTATTCTCCTCACTTATATTTTGTCATTTACTTTAGATGCTCATCTTACAAGAAATCTACACTCCCAGCAGACTGAAGCACTACGTCCTTCTCTCTGGAACATACAGGTGATTTACAATCATAAAACTGAACGATATGTCTGTGCCATCATGAAGGCTGGCCTGCATCATCGACTATAGAATATAGAAAATAATGTGTCCATATGTGGCTTAATGTATGCAGAAACAGTGTAAACTGGTCGCACAGATCATCACATTAACCAGAATTTGTGTTGCAGAAGGTGCTTCAAACGTGAAATTTAACAGGTTAAAACCAGTAGTGGATTCAATGCAAGATTATCCAGAGGCCTCTTCAAGACTCTCTCAAGCACCTTAACACATTAAAGTTCATGAGTGGGCACACAGGGGCTCTTCAAAGTAGTTCTTCCAAGTAAGGGCACTCACATGAGGCATATCAAAAACAGAGCGGTCAAAATCGATGCAGCAGAGACACCCTGACTTTTAATCCCGAGAATGGGTCACGCCATGAAATATTTGGCATTTTCCCATAATGTAACCAATTGCTTTTTCTTGGCCCCTTCCTGCCTGGCACTGTGAACATCCACATTCACAGTTTGTTTTCTCCAAACTCTAATCCAGATAATTACTATTCTCAGACTTTAGAAAATCTTGCCCCCGAGACACAAGACATGATACAGCTCTTCACAGGCTCCTTTATGGAATCAACTGAGCTGTATGTTGATAATCAGCAGAGATCACTTTTTAAAACATGTACTGTATTGCATACTATAAACTGTAAACTTTGCTTCAGGAGTCACATTAAAGAATTGGTCGCTCACATTTGAATTAGTAAAAGCTTGAAGCTGTCAACTGTTAGAAACTTTCATCACAACAGCACACACATACTGTTATCAGCCACTGTTCTCTCCCTGCTCTCTTCTGTCAAGTGTCTTTACTAAAGATGTTCCTAACAGCTAATTTTGCGTTAAAACAGAAGTTTAAACTTAGACTGTTTGACTTATAATAATAACTTTAACTATTATTTCTGGTTCCGGCTTGTGAGCCATGAGCAGATGTTGCTTCACTTTCATAAAATCTTAACAATAAATACAATACAATGATTAAAGGCATCATGTGTCACACTTAAAGCAGATATAATACATTTACTGTATTGTATTGTATTGCATTGCATTCACTGTGTATAGAGATTTGCCGCACAAAGTAATAAAATAATGTTTTATCCCTTTATGCCAAAGATTTACTGGGCATTGAATCTGAAAAATACCAGTTTACTTCATACAATAAACAGACTCTGTGTATCAGCAGAGTACAGTTGTTTACACACCAGACTTAAGCCCATGTGTCACTGACTGTCAAATCATACAATAGTGACACCGTCGCCAATATTAGGGCTAATGAGGAATAGCTGCAGAGCGAGCTGTGATGGCAGATATAAGTTCTACCGTCTACTGCAGCCCACCACTGCTCCTGCACCTTGAACAGCACTCCTCCTCTCAGCATCTCCGCACACATAACAGACAGTCAAAGAGCAATCATACCAACCACCGAGTGCCACAATACAACAAGATGATGTGATGGTGTGAGATGCAGTTTATGAAAAGAGCAACACACAGAAGAGAAGAACGCATGAGTGAATTGATGTTCATAATAAGCATCACACAAGCTGTGTTAACAGGCCAAACGGAAAACACTGCAACTACGAACAAACATACAATCTCCAAACTGCGAAAGACTGCACAGAGTCACAGTCATGATATTAAAGTTTTATCCCTAAGTGTTTCTTCATTGACAGTCTATGCTGACACCAGGTGAGTATTAAAGTTTTCTTGATACAGATATGATTGTGTTACTGTACATGAAAAAAGACCAGAAACACGTGATAACAATCAAGTGATCATGTAGCACCATACTTCACATGTCTCTGTAATATAACTCATTTGCAGGAGAGGCTGGAGGTTATTGACCTTCCTCCTTGTGAGTTCAGTCCACATCCTCTGGCACCTTCTCTTCTGCTGGTGTCTCCATCTGAATGAGATCAGCATCTTCATGACCTTATTACAGGCCGAGAGGAGGAACAGTTTGTGTTTGTTTTGTGACCATATGGCCCCATTAGTAGGGTAACGACCCCACAGTCCCTCCAGGACACACACACTCTTTTCTGAAAGTCTGTGTGTGTGTGTGGGTGGCATGCACACATGCTCAGTGTGTGTGTGTGTAATGACCTTGGAGACCCTCCAGGACACTTAACACTGCCCCCAGTGGCCACTTGCGCAGATGAAGCTTCTCCATGAGCCAGTTGGCCTGTGACCGCTTCTTGGATTCACCAGACACAAACACAGATTTCTGCACAAAGCTTCATGCTGGTCATTTGGTAGATGCACTCATACATAGAATACTAGCACAAAACACACATAAACAACTGTAAAGTCTAACAAAGGGCAAACATGCAGGGGTCAAAGTAAAATAGATCTTTCCAGCACGCTAAAAAAACCTGCAGGGCTAGGTCAGCAGAAACATAGAGTGTGAGCTGTGGAGATGCTTGTGCTCTTCAGATGACTCATTCTGAGCAGTAAACACAGAAGCAGAGGTCAACCTGCCACTAACACCTCACGCTGTTGTTACTGATGAGTCAAGTGCATGTTAGGAAACTTTATTTGCCCTTCTCAGCTTAATTGAAAGTAGTGTTTTTCTTTATTTTGATGTCTGTGATTGTCTCTTTATGGGCTTTTGGTACATCTATGATTATCACTGTTTCTCTTTACCCAAGTCTCTCCTTGACCACAATGAGACTACCTGATTAAATGAAAGTAATATGGGATATCTGTGTCATATCACTTGTATGTAGTGAATTCACCAGCCGTAAACCTACCCTGACATCACCGGTTGGTTCATGGCCTACTGCTTTGAAGCCTTGAATTTGGCATTATGGCTGTCAGAAGCCAGTAGTGACCATATTTGGACGAGAGAGTGGCGGTGGGGAAGACAGTAATAAGATCTGACTGAGAATCCGAGGACACACTGAGGCATGTCAATCACAAGGCCGACATGCTTTATTTTCTATTTTACTCAAACTGGGACCATAATTTACAAAATGAACATCATGCTAATTTAAAGAAATATTGAAACTAGCAATCAAGGCCATAAACTCATTAGGAAACTGTTTACTGAGGTAATAAGTCAAGTTAGATGTAGGGTTATTTTTTCATAGGCTTACATACAATCGGACTTCTTTTTTAAACCAGTGGAGTTGGCCCTGCTGGCCATTAGAGAGAATGCAGGTTTAAGGCCGTCCTGCACTGGCCTCAATTTTCAAACCCAAGGTTGAAGCTACTATCCAGAAAAACACAGAAATCACATAGAATGTAAAGTAATCATAGTATCATCGGAGTAATGCCACCAGCTCTGCTGTAGTGGGAGTAATGGTTTATTCCTGTATAGTACAATTGATGGTTGCCTTTCAGATGAATTTTAAACTTAATGTACATTCAGAATGTGATCCTATCATCTGTTCAACTACTGAAGCATCTGTAGTATATCATTTGGTTTTCTCATAGAGGCTTTCTTTTATTGCCTTTCTGAGAAGCTGAAAATAATCACTAGATGGACATGAAAGTTTTCTCTTGACCCTGAATACAGTCTGAAAGAAAAAGAAAAAATTGTACCTAACCCAAGGTCCACTTAGTGGCCATCTCTTTTCTTATTTATTCTGAGCTCTGGTAAAAGCAAGTTCATGAACCTTGAGTCAACATTATTTTTGTCAGCTCCAAGCAAAATGGAAATACATTATCTATAACTGCATAAAATGTGTGCACCTCAATCTTTCTGCAATGATAAAATGTTTTTCTTTTTACACAAGCTGTGTGCGGCCCATTTATACAGAAATGGGCCATAAATGGTCAATATTTTGTTAAATTAAACTACCATTATACAGGAAATTATTCTAGCTGGCCTCCACTTCATGGTCATGATCGACCTGTCAGCATTTAACGAGCAGCTGGTGGTTGCTTACAGTAGTTATTTTATCACAATTACTGTAGTCTGTAAATTATAACAGTTTCACAGCGCTTCTGGGTCCAACAATTGGGAGACACAATCCCAAAAATGAAAGCTCTCCGTCTTGTTTTGACCTGTGACTTACACAGCCCTATACGCAGCGCGTGTGCAGCAGGTGTAGCCAGTGAAAAGATACCTTCCCTTTGTTTGTGTTTGTATCTTCAGTTCTGTAACTGTTTCTCATCGTGAAAAAAGTGAAAAAAACAAATTGCCAGAAGAAAACTAATTTTTTTTCACCAGTTCTTAAGTCGTGAACAGGTGAGAAAACAATTTAAATGAGACTATATGAGACAAATGGTTCACCAGAATTTTTTTTTCTCATTTGCCTCTGAGGGCATCCATAGGGTTTTATGGTTACATAGCTGTTTATTACGTAATACTTGGCTGCAGGTTCACAGCCAACCCTATCATGGCTGTGCAGATGCATGCATCAGTCTTTGGGGTAAGGTTACGGTAAAGGTCTGTGTGCCCTACTTAGTTTCTTTTCATGGTAAAATCCTCCGCCACAAACCAATTTGTGCATGTTATGTTTCTAGCAGCTACAAGACTGGCTTGTTTTTTCAGAGAAGTGAATCATTAGCAGCAAAAGCCAACAGAGAGAGAGAGAGAGAGAGAGAGAACAGCGAACCCTACTGACACATTATAAAAGTCGCTGTATTGCTTTCCTCACTGTTTGACTGACAAGTGCTTTCACAGGAACACATTGCAGGAACACCACAGCAATATCCAATTATCACCAAGGTTGTCACAAAAATTAAATTAACAATGAATTTGCGAGTTATCACTTTGAAGAAGACATTCACTAAAGAAGTTCGACAGACCAACAGACGGATATCCTGTGATTCTGTGACAGCTGTCTTCAACAAAAAGGCTTCTGTTGTTGGTGTCGCCTCATATCTCAGGGGCACAAACCAATTCTTCATAGAGAAATTCACGTGCTCGCGTACTTCATTAATTTCATTTTATCCATTGTTTCATTCAATAAAATTCTACATTAAATGTGAATTCTCTCCTTCAGTGCTTTAGAGGTAAATAGTTGACCAGCTGGTCTGCATTTTTTGATGTTCATTTCCTCTTTCATACCCTCCTCTCTCTCTCACACTCTATCTCTCGCTCTCTCTCCATCAAACCCTTCTGGGTACCAATTAGGCCTCAAAGCTGCTGCAGTGTGTGTGCAATAGGTGTGTGTTTTTGCGTGTGTCTCGCTGCGTGTGTGATAACGCCAGCTCAGACAACAAGCTATAGGCTACCTGTCAACAGGCACTTCAATGCTCACCATCTGCTCACGCTGCAAAATGGTCTTCATTTACCCACCACTCACAAACCAGCACTACCATCCATGAGAAAAAAAGGGAGGGAGGAGGGTATGATGCTGATTTTCTTTTTTAATTATAATTACCTGGTGATGCTCAGTGCAGTCGAGAAGAGTCTTTTGTAAGACCATAATCATCATATGTGTCGTGTGTGTGTTTGTGTGCAAGGATGTGCACAGGTGTCAGTTTGAATGTTGTTTCCTCTATATTATTGTGTGAGCGTGTGCTGCAGCTGTGAGAGTGCGTCTTTGTGCTTCTGTACTTCTGAACAACCGTTCTTTCTCTATAGGCCTCTGATGCCTTCTGATATCCCTGTTCTAATCAATAATTTGTTTGGTGACAGTGCACATTTATCAGCAATAACGTTTTCAAAACATCTCTGTAAATGTGCCAACGTTAGCTCAACAGCTAATCTTCACCTGTGTCCCCAAATATCTCAGAAGCCGTGGGCGTAAATCACTGGACAGTCATGACCCCCCCATCCTAGGAAAAATATGATTTGTCCCTACCAATATATCTCTGTAAACACAACTATGTAATGTTTCAATAATACACTTGTGCTGCTATTGCTCTAAGCAGTGGCAGTGGCAGTGGCAGTGGCGTGTTTCGTTGGTGGCTAACCTCTAGTAAGTAGTCAAACGAAGGATATGTTAGACATTTCTTTACTTCTCCCCCTGAATACAATAAAAATACATTTATAATCGTCATCACCAGTCTGCATTTTCTCTGCACTATAATTACAGGTCACTCTATATGTTAGCTAGTGGTTAGCTGACATTTGCTAGCGAGCAACAGTCACATTAACCAGTGTTTGCAGCTGTTTGAATTTGGGTTAATCAAAGAAGCTGGGGATGCAATGCAATATTTCTTGAGCCCTGTTCGGACCAAAGATTCATGACGACACGAGTTGAAACTTGCAGCTGCTTGCAATGTGTCATTCTTCAATGTTCTGTAAACCTTCCAGTTTACACCAACGCACATAGACGAGACGGTGTATCATCTTGTATCTAACTTCCGTTTTAATAACCGGCTTTTCAGGCCTCTTTTTAGGGGTCATCAATATAATGCTTCAGTTTTATGTTTTTCAACAGGACTGCATGAAAGTGGAAGTTAATATGGCCGGGGAATTAATGATTTAACACGAAGGAAAATGTGCAGCACTCATCTGAGCGGCTGACTGCACTAACAACGTCTGCAGTGGTACCGGGACTAAAGCCGACAGAGTTGTTTTCTTGTTTGTTATTGTAATTATATTAATGTACTTTGTCATGCTGTTAGATTACTGCTAGACCACGCCATCAGGTGCGTGCAGAAATCAGTATACAGTATGGTTGAGCAAATGAGGGGTTGAGAGTGGCTATGGAGGAAAAGCAGGGAAGTTGTCAGTTTAGAAGTAGATGCTTATTGCATTTTTTGCATTATGTTCTAAAACCAGCCAAGCTGAGTCGCAGGTGACACCATCAGCCGGCTTGATGTCGAGCTGCAACGGTGTCTGTTTACAGTGCTGCAACTTTCCACTGCAATGTTCTAAAATGGTTTGGTCTTGTCGTGAATCTTTGGTCTGAACTGGGCTTTAGCTGTGACAGGGGGCTTGTTTCATGTGGTTGTCCCTTCTAGGTATACTTTCTGCCCCTGTCTGTAGCAGTCAATAAATAGTCCTTTTTAAACAATATATTATTTATATTATTTTTTTCCAACAGAAATGAGGTACAATACAAAAATGCCCACAATGGACAATAATTGGAGAAGAATAAATACTTTAAAGATTTAAAGTTTTTGATTAGAAAAAACTCAACTTGGAGTATTTCTGCCTGGAGTATAATTGTTGTAAGGTCATGAGTGTGTACATTATGCCTTTTTGTGCATCAACGCAATTTCGTATAGTTTAGGATGGAAAAAAATGACGCACAAAGAAAAATGGAGCTAAATGTACACCACACAACCTCAACTCTAATTTTCCACTCGAGCTAAAATGTTGAAACACTGAAAATGTTTGCCCTCTCACACTCGTTTTCCACCCCCTTGTTCTTTCTCTGTATAATGTCATGCAGACATACATTGCCGCCAGCCTTCAGGCCATGGGGATTGAATCCAGCCTATATTTATAGAGGGGGCGATCTGTTCAAACATATGTTCCCCTTAACAAAGTCATCAATGTCAAACCCTGCTCTCTAGGGCTCCACTAATGCTACATTTAGCTTTGCATGCATAACATTATGGGCAGCTGGACACAAAGTCTTGGAGTTGAAGTGAAAGCTAATAAGCTACGCTGTTGACCTTCCAGGGTCCGAATAATTACTTCAATTATAGGTGAAGTAGACTTTGGAGAACGTGTGTTTGTGTTGAACTGGGACAGAACGTAGCCCAAAGACTCAAACAAGTATTAGCCTGCGCAAAATATTATTACCCAAGTGAGCACTAGATGTTGATATGCTGAGAGTATACACATGTGTTAAAAACTGATGTATGTGTTCTTTTGAAGGTTTTTAATACCTCAGTACAATACGGTATGTTGACTAATAAGCAATGTAATGTCACATGTGAGAAATGGGGTAATGATAACAGAGTTATTTGTAACACTTTTCAATTAAGGTATAAATAATTTACTTACGTAAGTATCACAACCTAGATGTACAAGAGCAAGGTCATTTGTGAGTTGGTTTCTGCTCAATGACCTACCATCACTTCCTGGCAACCCAACCCGGAGACAGAAGTTAGCATGTGCTAATCACCCTGCCTGATGTGCGTTTTGCCACTGCACTCACTCAAGCCCTCTGCTCCTCTCACTGGTCTTCAGAGGAAGGCCATTGGAGGAGGTCATCTACATCTAAGCAGTTCCCCTTGGCTATATCTAGTAGATCTTTTTGAGAAGGTCCAGAAGGATCCACAAACTGCCAGGGTGATGGTCAAAAGGGTCTTCAGGTCAAAATGTGATTTTCAAAGAAAAAGACATCTGAAAAGTCAGTCATAACAGTCCACCTTAATGGAGATGTGACCCATCACAAAGGCAGATTCACCAGCACACAAACAGATGCTTCCATTTCCAATCCAACCAAAATTAGGTCCAAGCCGGATCTCTACCTGATATTGTGTTCAAGAATGCTCCAACATCTGTTTTTAATCAAGTAAAATGCATACCATTCATCATATATACTATACAGAGCACAGGACCTGTGAGGAGGAAAAACTTTTACTGCTCTGAGAAAAGAAGAGATGAAGGTTCTGCTCAAGGCACAGGAGTCGGAGAGAAACTCTTAATCCTCTTGGAAAAACTGGGAAAACTCTCTAAGTCCCAAAAGGTGCCGTGGAAATATCCCAGATGTCTCCATAGAGGGGTAGATTGCTGAAAGAGCAGGATCAAGGCTGCCCTGAGTCTCACTGAGAAGTAGATAAGCAGAAAGACCTTCCACAGTACTACGAGGAGAGGCCTTCTCCCCTCAGGCCTTAACTGACACATGGGGTGCTGTTTCTGGACTGCCAACACCTCTAGCAGGTCAAACTCGGCAACAGAGAGAGGCAAGAGAGGTGTGAAACTCTGCTGAGCCAGTGGACAGGGGAGTCAGTGAATAACCTACTACAGAACCAGAGAAACTGTTTCCATGCTGAGGTGAAGGACAAAGAGAAAGACTAGCAGAACAAAACAGAAAATTAGATCCAGATTTACTGTTGTAGAAATGGACACACGATATTTCAGAGGTGCCAAGCAACCAGCCTGTCCTCATCAGAAGAGCAACCATGAAGGTCGAAAATGAAAGCAGCTTATTATGACCCATGTTTATTGTTAGGCAGCTACCTCTAGCGGCTGTAGTATTATTGCAGCTGCAAAGCGAGGAGAAGTAGCATAAAGACTGAAAAGTCTGTAAAAGGAGAAGGTCAGGAATGGATGGTGGGGATGAACAAGCACAGGACTTTCATTCAGAAGACTGCTATTCCTGTCCAGTGTGAGACCAGAAGTCAACGATAAGTTCTTACAACTTACTGGTGTTGTTACATCATGTACATACAAAACATAAGTGACCTTGGTAACCTGGGTACGTTTGTAATGGAAGTTACAGAAGTAACACAAACCATGGTGTCTTACAAGTGTTTTCTTCCCTAAACCTGAACAAACTGCAACCATACGACAAAGGTTACACTGCAACAGTCAGTTGTTTAGGTGTGAGGATGTGTTGAAGCAACAGAAGTAGGCAGAGACCAACATGTACATACAGTATGTGACTGTCGAAGAGTACAGTACCGGACCTTTGGCTTTTTTCATCACATGATTAATGTTGTGAAAGGGTTTGGTTAGGTTTCGGCACTTAAACTACTTGGTTAGGTTTAGGAAAGGATCTTGGTTTGGGTTAAAATAAGTACATTAGTTAGGTTAGTTACACTGTATACATACCGCCTCACATGAAATGCAAATATGAGTCACAATAAGCTGCTTGCACAGATGACCAGTAAGGCTATTTTTCTGATGAGGACCATCAGACAGAGACAGACAAACAGATGGAAACAGACATACTGAGTAATCAAAATATGGACAGGTACAATTTTACTTGTGTGTGCAGGTCCTACATTTAATGAAACACCTGAAGAGTCCACTTTTTTCTGATTGAACAGCATGAAGCCACACATGCTGAGCAGAACCATCACAGCCTTATTAAAGCCCTGACGAGGACAGAGGATGAAGGAAAAAAAGGTAAGAATAATCTGGAGAGCAGGCAAAAGAAGGCGATGGCATCCAAGTCCAACAGTGATTCAAAAAAGTTTTCTGAACGTCTCCCTGCAAAGAACCTGAGCATGTTAACACTTGAAAACACCTCAACCACACAGTTTTTAAATAGCTTTTTGAATTAAGTGTAAGTGGCACGGCAGGACTCAGAGTTCTGCAGTAGTGACTTTAAAGTGCATCAGCTACACGGCTGGATTTTAAATAGTCAACCTCATTTTATGAGGTTGTGTTTATTCTGTCCATTTTTAATAACAGATGGCTTTTCGTATCATTTAAATGACAGGTGAAGCTGATGGAGAAAATCATTGCTTAGGTGAACACTTTTTACCAGCATGCATCGCTTCCCTGCTAATAGCATTCTCACTCACTCCCGTCTCTTTTAGCTCAAGCACTTAAGTGAAACTATTTACATATTCCCACGGGAGGACTCCTCAGTTAAAGAGCTGATGCTTTCATTCTGTCTATCCGTCTCTCCTTTTCAATCCATTGCTCCATTTTCCCCGCATTAATATGGCTACCCTCGATATCGTATCGAAGGAAGTACAAAGTCAATTTTTTCCTGCACACTTTGCAGTGAGCGCCTGCTGCTTCTGCTACAGAGTACAGCTGCGGAGACGACGCAGACAGCTGGGGGAAAAGGCTGATTTAAAGAAGGGTTTTTTGCAATGGATTTTCTTTTACATCCTTCTTTATTTTGCTCTGAGGTCACACAGAACTTTGAAAGGTGTGTATATCAACGTAACATCCACAGCCCACAGGCCTTCCATAAAACGTAAGCATCAGCATCCCCACACTTGATGACCAGACTCTCTCCAAGGACTCTCACTCAATCTCTCGCTCTTTTCTCCGAGTTTCATGTTCAGCTATCCTGGCAGGATCCCGCTGAGCAGGGGCCACTTTCTGCCTCGTGTGCTCCATGGCAACTCCATGCATTATGTACGCATCTCTCTGTGGATAATGTGCTCAAAAAAATGCCCCCTGCCTGCCCTTGTTATTGGAAACCCTCTCCCAATGAATAATGACAGACATCAGGGTGCCAAATGTCCCGTGCAGGACACCGTAGGCATTTCTCTGCTAACAGGAGGGGAACAACATCTGTTTGGCAGCTGAATGCAACGCTGATTCATCAGTCTCACAAACACACCTCGTCTTAAAGTCGCAGTCAGCTGTTTCAGAAATGCACTGAGGGGTGAGTTTAATGCAATGTCAATCAAACACCATAAACACCGGACCTAATGGTTAATCCAATCATAAATAATCATAAATAACAGCAATGGTATGATGGTAAACGACAGGGGAGAGAGATGTTGTTGCTCTCATGCTGCTCGATTGATGACTGTACCTTTAATCATGACTTGGCTCTGAAGCAGAGCGCTGGTCTATGACTACTCTGAAGGACACTCAGCCTGATGCAAATTCCCCCATGAGGGGAGAAAATTGCAGACATTTCGTTTTAATGCCTCAACACTCATCAAACTTAGAGCTTGCTCAAAGTTTGCAGTGATGCTCAGAGTAGAGGTGGAGAGGGTTCATGTGACCCATAATAGAGGAGCATAAGAGACATAGAGGAGCTGGTGCTGTTTTAATGGCTTCACTGCCAGCCTCTTTTTGTTATCTTGAAGAGGCCTTGAGGATTAATATCAGCCTCTTTAGTCTGTAACCTCTTTTGCCCCCTTCATTTTGTTTACCCCGCTGTCTGACAGGTCAGGTCACATCACATGTGATAGGGAGAGGGGCTAAGTCGAGTATACAGTCTGCATGTTAACAGACTCGGTGCCCTGACACCTCCTCAGTGGAAGTCGTCTTCACAAGCCTCATTTTGAATGAAGGCGTTTAATACAAGTCAAAAGTGCGAGGGGATTTCATTTCCTATTCCTGAATAAATCTGCTGGGGGAAGGATTGTGGAGGGAGGAACTGACATATGAATGGAGAGGAGAAAATGTACGCCTCGAGGAAGAGAGGAGAGAGAGCGAGCATGGAGAGAGAGACAGAAGAGCAGGGAGGGTACGTGGGTGCAAATAAGCATAAGTCATTTGGAGTAGCCTTCCCTGTTTCAAAGGAACAAGCTCCTACATCTGACAGGTAATGATAGTTCCCTCTCACCACCTTCCACTTCTTTTTTGTGTCTAATGAAGGTTGTCCACAATGGAAATCCACAATGTGTGAAATCAAACGACAAATAGCTATCAAAAAGTGAGGGAATGGGAAAGTTATCTTGCTAACAAAGAGCGCAGGCAGAGAACTAACTGTTCCCAAAATATGAATGGATGAGTAAAGAATCCACAATCAACTTTAACAACTCTGTGTCCTAAAAATATGTTCTTATACTAATTTAAGGAAACATAATGTTGCCTAGATTACACTTTTTCTCAGCACCATGAGGGAGACACTGTCAATGAACACAAAACATTTATAATGTATTCATGAAATATTAACTGTATTTCATTTTCAGCAATACCATATCTGCTAAGTCTGTGTTTTTTCTTTAATACAGGAGAAGAGGGGACTTTAACTAAAGTGCTTATGTTGCTGCATTTTGTACAGCCACCATGTAACCCAGGCCACAGATGAAAAATGTAAAAAGCGTAAGAGGGCATTGGCTTGTATAGTGGTTAAAATCTTGCAGGTGCAGCAGGTGAGAGGCCGCTGTGTGGATATTTAAAGCTCAGGACATGTTTGTGACAAAACCAGGTGTTTTGAATGAAACATTTGGACATCTCCAACCGTGTTTGTGGCGACCAAAGCAGGTATTGTAAGTCAAAACATGATCTTTTCCTCACCAAGGAAGTAGGTTTTTTGCCTAAACCTAACTATATCATAAACACATCACTGTGAAAACATAGAATTGAAAATTGCGCCTAAATAAATGTAAAGTTGCAACACAAAGAAATGTAAAGTTTCAACATATCCGTGGTCAGCAGAAACATACATAACTACGCTGTCAGTGTCCTGAGATTTTATTAAGTATTGTCATCAGTTCAAATGTTCCTCCTTATTTCATATCAATAACCTTCTGATTATTCCAGCCCACCAGCTAGTGTTAGCTGTCATGCTTGCTGCAGCTACATATGGTAACTGTATGCAACAACCATCCACCCCAACCACCACCACCAAAAGGGACTGAGACACACTGGTTGAAGTGTGCAGATTAACATTTCATCGCTACTGAGCCTTCATCAGAGTCAAAATGGATACACAATGTGAGAAACAGACTGGTACATTGTGATACTGGAAAACCACCTAACGCTGTCGAACCGACCCAAAGTATTTTTCTGCTGTAGTCACTGTTCACGATGTTCTAACTCGTCAGATTCAACATACTTGTAAAAATACACCATAAAATCCTTGATAAATCGCAGCAGCACATGTTGTCAAAAGGATGAAATGTCCATGTGGCCCGGTTTATGTTGGACAAACTAAATGAGCTTTAAAGATTTGAATTTCAACACAAAACTGCAACAAAAACACAAAACGTGGATTATACTATTGCTTGACATTATGCACAGGCTAACAATGGCTCTGCAGCGCCATTCAAGTTCAGGGGAATAGAAAAGATTTCACCCATTATCAATTCACTTCTCTACAGAGAGGCACATTGGATTCACTTTCTTTGGCCTAATTGAAGAACTGAATTTGTGACTTTGTCTCCTCTAATTTATGACACTTGATGAGTACTGTACTTGTATTTTTGTACTTCTGTTTTGATAACTTTTAGATATGTCTGTGTTCTTTTTATTCTAATGTGAATGTAACAGTCCAATGACAATTTTTCACTTATTCTGGTTTGATTACATTTGCATTTTCATTATTTCTTTGTCCTTTTTGACTCAGATGAAGACACAGGTTCATTGGCCCTGAAGGTCAAAACAACAGCATTTCATAAAACACAATATTAGAGAAATGTAATGTAGTAAAGTTGTTGTGTTTTCTGTAATTTTGTTAATGTTGACGATTAATGTTGTTGTGTTTTGACCTTCAGGGCCACCATACACACTAGTGTTGAAACATAAATCAACCAGGAAGATGGAAGTTTGCTTTTTAGTTATAGCCATTTTACATTTTTATTTATTTTTTAAAAATGAAATGTCTCCAATAATATTCGTGTGGTCGGCCTTTTAACAAAGAGAGAGATGCACTCTGCAGCTGTTTGTGTATATATTGCATGAGTCATTGGGCAGAATATGTCAAACTAGGGCCTTAAAGCAAGTGCAAATGCCTTAATAAATCTGGCCCTGAATATCACATTTGTAATGAAATCTTGATAGCTCATTTGAGCGATAACACCTTAACAGTGCTGGCCGTGGTATAAAATAAATTGTGAGGCAGTAAAAACTATTTTATCAGAACTTTAGGAAAGGAAAAAGCTGAAGGTCAGAGGACAGGTAAGCAGGGAGGTTTAAGAATGTAAGCCTCTGCTGTGTCTAATTAGCTGCAATCAAGCTACATTCTCCAGCTTCATACTATAATTTAAAAATTTGCAAATTCGCAAGACTTCAACTGGATCCATGATATTTACATAATTTATGATAAAAGTGAAAAGAAACTAGCATTGAAATTTGGCTGGAAAGAAGTCAGCACCTTCTTAAAGTGCCTCGTCTGAACCTCACTTCAGCCTCATCACTGGGCTACAGTGCACAGGCCTAAAAACTGTGCTCAGCTTCAACCGGAGGCTCAACAAATGAGTTTATCTCAGACTCTAGAGGCAGCTGTACCTCTGAGAAATGTTTCTATGAAAAGCTACCGCTGTTTCCTCGTGCTCTTTTAATCCCAGCAAACACTGTCACGATGGATAGATGTGGAGAAGATGGTCTCCACTAAATTGGAAATCTTGTATAACTACATTGTCTTCCATCCCCTCGATTGCTCTGCTTGTGTCTCTCTCTTTCAATCGGAAAGTCATGATGCAGTGTTTCTCTTCTCTCTGTCTCACTCCATCTCTGTTTCCGTCTGTCTCCCCCCTCAGGCCAAGATGCCTCTGTCCAGGGAACAGGCTGTTTATGAGCATCCCCACTGGAAACTCACTGATAAATGTCACTGTCTGCAGCGAAATTAAACATTTAGTGTGAGTCCTTGGAAAGGGCTCGGGGAGAACAGCAAACTAGCATATCCTTGGGTTCTCTGCCTTTTTGTTGTCTTTTCATGTTTTTTAATTAAGGCAGGGTTTAACTGAACATCAGTGTCCACCGGTGCTGGCTTGCATTTCCTCGTCCTCCTCCTGAGTTTTTCTGTCCGCGTTCAAGGAGAGAGCAAGGAGGAAACCCGCTGTAGAGGGACTGCGAGCCAACTGCTTCCTACTTTTGAACAAAACTCATTAACGATGCTGTGTTAGTTATTTCAGTTTCCCCTCTTTTTCCATTCATCCCGGAAATGGCTTTTGTTGAGTATCTCTCACCCACGCCCTTTCATTTACCGCATTTGCATCACAAAGAATAAAACACATTTTCATAGGCGTCTCTCTTCCTGTTGTCTACAGATCTGAGTGTTAGACTAATGGTCTAGGAATGATTCCTTGCTCTGAGCTGCAGATGCATCCCAGCACCCACAGCAGCCATTTAATGGCTCAGTCTGCGCCTGGCTTTTATGGCCACGAATCTTAAAGAGGCCCTTTTCTAGAATTACTGCACATTGAGGTGTGGCAGAGGCAGGATGAGAGCTCTCGGGCGTTTTAGGGGACAGGTGTTTTATGCTCCGTGTGTGCATGTGCACGCGCACAACTTTGTCGAGGAGTGCGTGTGTGTGTGTTCCCTTCTGTGTGTGTGTGTGTGTGTGTGCGTGCGTCCTGCGTGGTCTGTTGAAGGCCTGACAGAGGTAATCACTCAGTGAGATGGAGGACGAAGCAGCTTTAAACGCAGACTCTGTTTTAGGCTTCACTGCATAACCAAATAACGCTCTGTGTGTCGCAGAGGCTAATAAGGCGTATTCCTTTTCCGAGCAGCTCAAGAGGAAAATAGCCTTCCTGCTTTGAAAAAAAACCCTACTTTTTACGAGATACAGACTTCTTTCTCTTTTTTTCTTCTAAGCTGACAAATAAATTGCATGCAATTTTAATGGTTTTTCTTCCTTTCTGTGCTGTCGGGAGTGGAAACGACACATTTCACTGCCCCTGCAATGTCTTCATATGGGTATTTATCAGCCCCAGTGACTCCTGGCTGTGTTAATAATCCCATAGCACTGGTGTAATGGATTCAGCCAAACCCGTGCTTTATCCCAGGTATCCTCCCTTTCTCCCCCTAAATCCACAGATTATTACAGAAAATACTTTTTCTCCCTTATACTTGTTCTGTCAAATTAGCTCTTTTAGCATCCCGGCCCTTTGGAGGAATTACAGGACTTATTTGGTTTTTGCTGAATGCAGGATAATCACCGGTTCACTGTGGGGTTTTAGACTTGGGATTTTAGGAACGAAGCTCAATCTATCTCCCTTCTTTTCTTCCTCTGTCTATCTCACTGAGCTTAAAGTCTCCCATTTTTACAGATGGATCCTATGACTACTGGCTATACAAGATACAGTTAAATTTTTCAAATTCATATGGCTGAAAAGTCTGTCTCAGCCAATTTCATCACATTTAATTTGTATTATTCCTTTAGTGTGTGGAAGCTCATGTTTTCTCGAGATCACAAGTTACTTCATTATCACAGAACTACTGTTAATTTATTATATAACTGATTATAATTAACTTGTTATCTCAACGGCATTAAAAAAAATAATTGAACCTAAGGGCTTCTGTAGTTTAGCAACCTAATCTGTATGTTATTGTCTTCATCAGTTAAATATACATTCACTTTGTTCCGATCAAAACTTTACAAACTTGTGTCACATTTACTTTTTATTAGATTCTCATGCCTGTCTAGATACTGTAAATAGGGTAATCTGTCTGTCTGCCATTTGTCTGTCCATATATCTTTCCACTCACTTTCACATAAACTCGCTCGTTCTTTTTCGGTCCCTTTCTATCTTTTCCACCCCCTATCTATCCATCAATGCATTCATTTATCTCTGTATAGCAGTTTCTGATGACTAGCATCCAGCACAATGCCTTGCTCAGGCGGGCAAGGTCTATGGATGCGTGATGGAGTGCTCTGCTCAGCAACCTGGCAGCGACGTGAACAAATTGATTTTCTGACAGATTAAAAAAGATTAAACCAGCCATAAAAACAAGCAGGAAAGTGCTTAATGGACCATATGTGCACAATAAGCTTTCATATGTATTCTTTCCCAGTTTCTCCTCTGGCCATCCATCTTATTTACACTGACAGGTCACAGGCCACGCTAACGTGACTGTCATGACGACTGGACTGTGTCCTTCATGGTATTTTGTAAACGTTGGGCATTTCCTATAATACCAACACAGGTGTTTGTCTGTGCCTTGTGAGTATGGTTGTATTTATAAACTAGGTTTAAATGAAACAATCTGATCGGTCAACAACACATTTGAATCTTGCTGGTCCTATAAAGCACAACTAAGCTGCCAGTTGGTGCAAAAACCAAGTTCTGTTGAATGAACAAATCTTGAACATATAATACTTAACTTACTGTGCTGAATCACCATCAGCATTAGTAGTGGAGCTCCCCTCACTGGTGACTGTGTGATATACTGTACAATATTTATTTGTTTAAACCCTCTTGAAAGACTCACAGAAACATGCATAATGTGATGACTGTCACATATAAGTGGCTGCTGAGCTATTTAACTTGTACAGGCCTAGATATATGCTGGACTGAATGTAAGCTTGAACCAGCGACAGACTGAGCAAACTTGACTCCAATAACAAAATAAACCTCTAAAATCTGGACCCTCTCATAGCTTTAAAGGAAACCTGTTATGCTTTTTCATGTTTTTCTTCCTTTCCTTAAGTGTGATATATAGGTTCCTTTGCGTGAAGAAGCATTAAAAGTTTAAAAAGGTCAAAGTTCGCACCAAATGAAGCTCCTTTCTCCGACAGAAAACACAGCTCCTGAAATGCCTTGTCAGTAGTCCCGCCTTTAACTCTGTCACTTTGTGACATCACACTACGTCACTGTATCACTCATTTGCATAATTTAATGTTTAGTGGCTAGGTAGGCACCTCAGAACTGATTTAGCAGAGCTGCTCTGTTGTTGTTGATTGCAGTGCTGGGTCAGGCGTGTGTGAGCCGACCAATCAGAGCAGACTGGGTATTCAGCAGGGGGGCCTTAAAGAGACAGGAGCTAAAACAGAGCGTCTCAGACAGAGGGGGAATACAATGCTGAAGCACTGGACAGTATGTGAAAACTGATATGTTGTTTTCAGCATTAAGGCATGTAAACCTATTCTAGTAGTGACCCAAAATAACATTATAAACCAGAAACAAAAGCATAATATATCTCCTTTAAATTACATAGTAGTTGTGCAAATTCAAAGACTGTTTAAGGCAGATGCTGGACCAGAAGAAGATGCTTTTGTTTAAACAGAAGTCTGAAAAGCATTAGCTTGAAATGTCACTTGTGGATGTGCCAGTAGATTTGCACTTAAGGGAGCGACACTGTGCAAACCCTTTTTTTTCCTGTTTGCCTCTCATAGCTTGACATCACAGAAACTGTCAGTCAGTATGTTTCCATGCACGCTTAGGTCGAGCTACGGTCATAGCTCGATTAGGCCATTTAACTGGACTACTGCCATTGTCCCAGTATACAAGCACAAGGGGAGAATTGATTTATTGATGGAAGTATGTCCGACTTCTGTATGCACTGTTTCAGCTAGTTGATACTCGACCTTCATCCGGTTGACCTATTATGTCACATACAAAACGAGTTAAGAAGCGGCAAACGGGCTGCAAAGCGAACAGTGAATACATGGATGACTTTTCGGCGCTGTACATTTGATCATACATATTGTATTAATACCTTCATTGTCGTCTTCTTCTCTTGTTTTTCCCGGCTTCCCGCTATGGATTTATTGTTTTCCAATCCTGCTTCTGTGAGCCCCCTACACTGCTTGTTTTAGTCGTTTCCCTGCTCCAACACACCTGATTCAAATGATCAGCTTGTCATCAAGCTCTGTTGAAACCTGATAACGACCCATTCATTTGAATCAGTTGTGTTGGAGCAGGGAAACAGGACCAAAAGCACTTAACATTGCGACTTTACGGAGCAGAAATCTTGAACCTTCATGTAATTTAACATCCAGTAAGAATGACTGTCTGCAGATTTGCACTATATGTTGCAAGTTCACACACAAGCAAAACAGTGAAAATGTTTGTGACCTTTTTCTTCAGTGTGAAAACAGCAGCAGATGCCATCCTCTTGGGAGAAATTATAACTAATTCCATTAACGGTCTCTTTACAGCACTCGAGCCAGTAAATTTAATCTAAAACAAACAACAAACCAGTGGTAAAGATACATCGGCTTATGCTCCTTTTCAGGCAAACAATGTCAAGCAACAGTATAAATGGCACCAACACACCTGAATGTAAATTTGAAGCAACATGATCGCCAGTGACTGCTTCTTCTTTGCTAATATCAGTGACAAAGGCAGCACTTCCTGTCAGTTTATTCACAATTAAAGCCTTCAGTTTTTTTTTTTCGTTACAGTTCTGATAGCAAGGTAAAATATAGGTAAAGCTGCCATCAATATTTGAGAAAGAATGGGAAGATACATTGTATATAAACAGCCTTTTCTCCCATTTTTTGGTTAGATAGAGAAGTTGTCAATACAGTGACATGAAGGAATCATTTGAGGATATTTTACGATGTTAAAAACAGCGTCTCAGACACACAAGAGTACTATACAGCACCAACTTCAGCACAGCTCATCTCAAACTCTTTTGATGAAGTTCAGTAAAGTCTGGGTTGGGTTCAGTTTTCTGTCAGCAAAGATGAGCTAATGTTAATATTTGGCTCAGGCTCTGACTATGACCTGTGTCTGAGGATGTAATTAACCAGTAATTAGCTGGGCCTGGAGACAGAATCCGTCATGATTGAGTTCACGTTAAGTTTACACAGTCAGAGAGGGATTCTGAGTTCAGCCCGACTGTGTTCACTTTTAGGGTCAGAAGAGAAATGAGAGAACACAGATCCTTTTCAAACAAATGTCTTTAAATTCCCCAGTTTTTTGACGTTACTGGTCAAGTGTATTAGACTCAAAGACAGCACAGGGATTATACCAAAGCTTTCCTCCTGAATGGAAATTTAGGCTTCATATTCTGTGATCTTCTCAACCTCTGTGCTGATTTGGACTTAAGACAGAATGGACACAAATACCAGCAGGAACCACGACTAAAATATGTCAAACCTCACAATTTATTCACTATTATCTGTGGCTGTTCAATCATTGGCTTTATGCGAAAAAACACATTGGATAAAAGGCTCTCTTGGCCATTTTCTGTAATTGAACCATCAAACGTCAGTGCTGCAACAGCACAGCAGAGACATGAGGCACGGTTTCTTCACAATGTGACTGTGTTCGCTTTGAAGCTTTGAACGCTTATGAGTGCTTTAGGATGAAATGTCTCATCAAATGTTGTCTATCAAGTGTTTGAGGATAAACAAGATGAGGAACACAAGTTTGGGCAAAACAGCCTTATGGATGGATGGATGGATGGATGGATAGATAAGATATAGATAGGTAAATAAAATGCTGAGGTATCGAGGAGTAAAGTGAAACATAAGGTGCAAGAGAGTAAGGTGCAGTTTTATTTACAGTTATAATAATGTAACTACAGTAGTAATAATTTAGGATTATTTGTGTGTTTTGGAGTGAGCGTTATAGAGTCTGATGGCACCAGGTAGGAATGATTTCCTGTGCCGTTCCTTTAGGCAGCGGGGTTGAATGAGTCTATTGCTGAAGCTGCTCTTAAGCTTGTCCAGAGCTTTGTGGAGGGGGTGAGAGACATTGTCCATGATAGCCAGCAGTTTTGCCAGCATCCTGTCCTCCACCACCTCCTCCAATATGACAAGCTTAGAGCCAACAACAGACTCTGCCTTCTTTATGAGTTTGTTCAGTCTGTTGTTGCTTCGCTTTGATGCCCACACCCCAGGACACCACAGCGAAGAAGATGGTGCTCGCAACAACAGACTGATAGAACATCTGGAGCATCCGGTTGCAGA
Source organism: Pagrus major (assembly GCF_040436345.1). NCBI lineage: Eukaryota > Metazoa > Chordata > Actinopteri > Spariformes > Sparidae > Pagrus > Pagrus major. Next base: position 15,608,288 of record NC_133225.1, read on the forward strand.
CATTAAAGAACCTGAGCCTCCTCAGGAAGTAAAGCCGGCTCAGGCCTTTCTTGAAGACTGCCTCCGTGAGTCCACAATGTCAACGTCTGTCCCACCAATGCAGACTGGAGAGGGCGCGGGCTTGTTCCTCCTGAAGTCCACCAACATCTCTTTCGTCTTCGCCACGTTCAGCTGCAGGTGGTTCTCCCCACACCACTTAACAAAATTGCCAACCAGGTCCCTGTACTCACCCTCCCTCCCACCCTCTACACGCCCCACAATGGCCGTGTCATCAGAGAATTTCTGCAGATGACACGGCTCAGTGCGGTACTTAAAGTCTGCAGTGTAGGTGGTGAAGAGGAAGGGAGACAGCACAGTTCCCTGGGGGGCGCCGATGTTGCCGATCAGACGGTCAGACACACAGTTCTGTAATCTCACAAACTGCGGTCTGCCCGTCAGATAGTCATCGACCCATGTGAAGAGGGGAGAATCCACCTGCATGTTATCCAGTTTGGCCTTCAGCAGCCTGGGCTGGATGGTGTTGAAGGCGCTGGAGAAGTCAAAGAACATGACGCGGACAGTGGTGTTGGGTCTATCCAGGGAGGAGTAGGCTTCCTGCAGCAGGTAGATGATTGCATCATCTACCCCAACATGGTGCTGATATGCAAACTGTAGGGGGTCCAGTGATGGGCACACTAGGGGTCTGAGGTGTGCTAGAACCAGCCTCTCCATGACCTTCATGATGTGAGAGGCTGTGAGCACGGCGCCATCTTGAATAATTATGGTGGTGGTGGTTCTTTTTGTCAAATAACCATGACCTTTTTAGGATACAGTTAGCACCTTTATTTTTCTGTGTGTATTTGTGTCTTTTAACAAAGAAACGGTTGAAAGCATGAATATAAATTTGACGCTTCAATATGTCCCCTTACAGATTATTAATTGATGTTATGATTTGTATATGAAGAAAACACAGTGGTGCACACATTCGAGGCTTTACTCCACCCAACCTCCAGTGAAAGGATGCTGCGTTGAAATGAGCCATGGATTACATCCCATCTACAATAGGTTGCACAAAGAATGAGATAGGCATATATCTACCTATTCATATCCTACCACATCCGCTTAGAGCAGCACTGCTGACTAGACAGGAGGCAGGAAAGATTAGAAGACCTCAATCTAGCGTACATTAAGGCTACAGACTGGGCCTGCAGCCACAGGATGATCTTCAAGCCAGTCTTCCTCTTTGAAATTTTGGCTTTTCACAGTCTTTTGCCCCCCTCCCTCACCCCCTCCTTCTTTCTCCCCATTTGTCCCAGTTCTCTGGGACCTTTCTCCTGACACAAGCCCCGGCAGCTGCAGTCGGCGGAGCAGCCCGGCTCGCTTCTCGATTCAGTCGCATCTCCACAGATGCCTCCCTGGAACGCTGCAAACGGCTATTACATAAAAGCTGAGTGACTTACAGGCAAATCCTCTCTACCCCAAAACTGCCAGAGCATACTGCCAAACCACAGAGAGGGAGAAAGAGAGAGAGAGGGAGGGAATGAAAGAGAGAAAAAGAGAGAGAGAGGGAGAGTTGGTGGTGTATTTTTGGGCGCTGAGAACTGCAGAATGTCAGCATTTAATCCCTCCCCAGTTCCCCATTTTTTTCTTTTACTTCTTTCTTTTTCACTCTTCAGTCCTCAACCCCTTCCCCACCCACAGCAAGTCCCCTTGCACAGACACACACACACACACACACACGTACTCGTGCAACATGAACAAAAAACATTGTGGTTCAATCTTAACACAATGCTGGAGGAAGCAGGTTGTCAGAAGTGCTTCATCCCTGCACTTAAGGTGTGGATGTAAACATGATGTAGGTGTGTGTGTGTGTGTGTGTGTGTGTGTGTGTGTGTGCGGTGGGGACTGGCCTGCTTTAAAATCTGGCTTCCCAACAGACACCAAATCTGTGTTTGTTTCTCCGGCTTCTGTGTTTCTCTGGATCTCCCTCCAATTCTCACCAGTTCTGGGCAAACAACTAAAAGTGCCGCCTTTAAGTATGAAGTTGTGTTTGAGCTGCGTTAGATTTGTGTGTGTGTGTGTGTGTGTGTGTGTGTGTGTGTGTGTGTGTGTGTGTGTGTGTGTGTGTGTGTGTGTGTGTGTGTGTGTGTTTCCTGTGGACTTATACTGGAATAAGAACAAACAAATTCACTGGGATGAAAATATTAATGACAACACATGCGCTTGCTTACACACAGAAAAATACATGTAGAACAAGGCCAGTGAAGCACACACACACACACACACACACACACACACTGTACATACACATAATGCACAAAAAATATAGGCACAACACGTACACAAACACTTATTAACACAAATACTTGCAGACACACTCTTCACAGCTGCCACCGGCCTTTTGTATATACACACACTCACTATACACACAAAAATGCTCCACGTCAGTGTGTGTGTGTGTGTGTGTGTGTGTGTCAGCGATCACACAGCATCTCTGGCTGGGCTACAGTGTCATCACAGTGTGTGAGCGCCACACTCTGTCACTCTGCCTCGCTGGCAACCAGCCTATCAAAACGCAGCAGCCCACACTTCCTGGTGTGATGGAATTGAGCCTGTTTCTCTTCTTCTTTTTTTCCTTCACTTCCTAAAGATCCAGCAGTTGTTGTCAGGAATAGTTGTGTTTTGTTTGTTTTTTCCCTACAGAAGATGCTAAAATTCCTAAACACCTCGGTTGCTATTGACTCAGATGGATTAAAAGTCATTAGAACATGTGGGCTTTTGTGTGTTGAGCTCATTTCTGGCTGGCACACATCAAAACAATGTAATAGGATTTCATGACAGTAAAATGCAAATTTAAATATTTTCCCTTTGAAGTGTGAATTAGTATAGGTAAATAGAATCCATATCACTTGCAGTACATGAAGCTATAACAGTTGTAAACACTCAGCTGTGCTCTGTCATTCAGTCTTGTATTTTAACACTGGCATCTGCAGAGCATTTGATAGAAAAGGCCTCATCTATTGTGCATTCAAGCTAAATTTGTGGTATATAACATACACCCTGGTGTATGGTTGCAGGTTTGATTCCCACAGCAGCTCATGTGTTTGACGTCAGCTGTTTGTCCCTGTCCTAAGTCTCCTTCAGCGGGTCATTTACCTGCACACCTACAGTAAGGCACTCTACATAATAACATCAGCTACAGTGCCGAAAATGGAACACACAATTTGTCTCTGATGATTTCATTAATTTTCTTAGCGCAGGACATTAAATTGAATTAAGTTTCCTGGACTCCCAAACAGGTGCTGGTTTTACTGTAAGTGGTCCCTGAAGATAACAATGCCATTACCAGCTGATTCTGCTGGGACAAAATACTGTTTACCCTCAGCCTGACTCGGCCCATAAGACCAAGAAAAATTAAGGAACACGACCGTCTGTGTCCTTGACTCTTAAATTTTATCATTTCCCGGGACTTCCAGCTTGGCTCAGCACTCCATCAAAGACAATTAGCAGAGTAGGTGTGAAGCCACTGAGGGATCATTTTCTTGTCACTACACTAGCAGCTCCTACTGGCAGGTTGGGGCACATGCTCAGAGGGACCCCTCACTGCTTGGTGCATCAGGTGAGACATGTGGCTGTTTACACACCAATGGGCAGTGACAAGGGCCAGAGTGCATTTTACCAAGATCACTATCCTTTACAATAAATGTGCATGGCAACTATGGTATAATTAATGTGAGGGAGAGACTGTGACTATGGCAGATACACAGTGCTTGGAGTATAGTTTAAATGCCTAAGGCGGAAATAGGCAAGTTTTTTCACTCTCCTAGTGTTTCCCTGTGGTGTTACTGTTGTTGACAACCTAGAATGAGTACTGGCTTTAAACCGTCTCTGGTCTGAGTGGTAACGGGGAACGCATATTAACAGGGGAACAGACTTTGACATAACACTGGCACTCTCCATCAAGTGAACGCCTGTCCGTTCACTCTTGTTTTACCTCAGTTTCTATCACTCTCCCTCTTCACCTTCTTTGCCCTCTCCATCAGCAGGGTTCTTTTTCTTTTGCAGTGTAGAGTTTCCACAGTTATTCCAGTTGTGACACCGTTACCTGGGGATAGCAATCAGGGGAAAACAATGCCTCTTCCTGTTGTGGTTGTGCAATGGCAGACTCGCCTCCTTTGTACAGTAATTTGACTTTCTTTTTCCCAGGAAAAATCATGCCCTGTGGCAGACTGAATAGCATAGTGGAAGCAAGGCTTATAGGGAACCAATCTATACGTGGATGGTGTCACTTTTCTACAGCCATTACACTGTGCAATCAGTTTTTACTTCAGGATGATAAGTTAAAGCAAAAAATAGTCTACTGCCAGTTTGAGCTTAAAAGAGTTGCAGGGAACTTGATTTTTTTCTTGATTCTGGCGGCCCCTCTGGACAAAAGCGGCAGTGATTTCATTGCCTCGTGTTGTAAAAATCTTGAGTTGGCACATGCATTTGTTTTGGACGCAAATAAAAAGAAAGATGCAATATATTTTTAATACTATTTATCTTTTTTAAACAAAGCTGTTTGCAGGGTCCATTTGTCCATCAGTGAAAGGTTTCCATTCGTGGTTATGTCGTATTAATAACTGTAATTTGTCAATCATGAAACAAACCAAACTTTATGCCGCTCATACACCTTGGTTACATGTAAGCCTACGACTAACAGATTTGGTTGCTTCGTAAAAGTAATTTTGTTGAGAAGCATGTGAGATAGCTCTAAAATATTTTGGTCACGATCCACGTCAGACTTTACGATAAGAATTTTCGGCATGTCAGATGGTGTATATAACCTCCTGTAGTTGTCAGCGTAATAATTAAACAAAACATGAACTACTCTCACTTCTGTTTTACTTACCAAACAGAAAAATACAACCGCACACTTTCCGAATTCAAGTTTCTCTTTAACAGAACTGAGACGAGCTTTGTTAACTCATCGTAAAAACACACTTCATTTAAACTTGACATTAGATAAATAGAAATCACCAAAACAGTCTTTGTTCGTTTGTCTTTCTGCCATTAACTCTGTTTTGGTCGAAATAAATTCTCAATGCAAGATGTCAAAATATTCCAGCTCTGTCATCCCTGAAGTCATAATCGAGGTCAGAGCCGCTGTTTCACCTCCGTATTATATCCCCTGTTGTCAAACTGAACTCAGTCGGTCTTGGAGGCTGTGTTCACTCTCATGTCAGGCAGCCAAATGCAGTGGTGCTGGGCCCTGACGCCCCCGGTGACTCCCTCTGTGATCTGAGGTCCCGGTCCATTTAAACTCATGATGGTGAGCTAATTAGCTAACAGTAACTAGCTACAGCCAAATACAGCTAGCAAAATGTAGCAGTTGTCAGTTACTCTGGTGACATGCTTCCTCCTATGTTTTTGGAGCTACCCTCTAATACTGGCCATATATTCTACAGATTACACCTTTAAGGGCAGATGCTTTCTGCACTGACACTGAACATTGGCACTGCATTAAATTGTGGGCAGCAGATTTGCTGAATATGAACATAATTAGGGATTCTGGGCTGGTTTAATGCCAATGTAGGAGGACATGTTCCATGTGCATGTATAGGCTAGCTAGGCAAAGAGTATGAGTGTATATGATTACAATGCTGTAGCCTTGGAGGAATGTCAGACCAAAATAAACGCCATTTTTGATATCTACCAATGACAAAAACATTATTCTTTCTATATCTAAACGTTTTATCTGCATAATCCTGACCATACCATAACCACATGGTTATATTTGTTGGTATTGAAAGACTAAATAAATACAGATAATAATGAAAGTAATCTGGGATTTTGCACAGTTGATTTGAAATTTCTACACTCTATATTTCTATACTTCTATACTGGAGGGAAACAAAATTACTGAAGAAATATAAATGGTAAGCAGAGGTTCATAGCAGTAATATTTCTAAACAACACACACACATACTGTATTCATAGGCACACATTCAGATGTATTTATTCACAAACACAAAGAAACATAGTTAGGCACACATTCCCAAACACACACACACGCCAACACTCTCACACAAACACAGCCAACACACATGCACACACACCAGGCGCTCAGCAGTCATGCCTTTCTGTAGGATTCTCCTCTGGGTGCAGCGTCCAAGGTGAGTGCGCTGGCTGGCAGCTCCTGAGGAGTTGGTAGGAAGAGATAGCTGAGCGAAGCTATTAAAATACGGGCAGGAATTTCCCTTATCTCTCCCACTGAGGCAGCTCGCGCCGCTTTGTGCTATTATGGAGATAAAATGCACAGAGGCTTGGAATGAGGGAGGGAAGGAGGGAGGACGAGGAGGGGAGGGCGAGGTTGGGGAGGGAAGGCGTAAGAACGTCAGATTTATGGAGCTAGGGAAGCTTAAGGTTATTAAATCGGAAGATTACTCGACTGCGAAATTGTTGAAGTTTTTACGAGAAGTTGAGGGATTTAGGCCGGTATTAAACAGCAAAGCATTAGGAGGCCAGCAATATACATTATTCACAATTTATTTTTACCCCTTTTCTTCTATTCTGTTCACCCTTTTCTTTTCTTTAGTCTTTCTTCTCCATCCTTTCATCCAGCTCACAGTCAATATCGAGCTTCTCCTAAATTCTTATTCAGAGGAGCATCTGCGCCTCCCATTTCTCCCCTCTCTCCCTCCAGTGGCAGCAGTGTGTAGACGGAGGAGAAAGAAAGAGGAAAAAGAGCAAGAGTCAAAGAGATACAGCAAAAAGAGAAGGGGGGAGACAAAGACGTTCTGACTGGCAGGATAGGCTTGTCATGCCGTGTTTCAGTATCGACACCACTCACAGTGTGAAGCAATGCATACATCTATCAAGGACATTCATCACTGTCAACTTTTTAGAGTGGAGGAGTAGGAGTTTGAGGGGGAGGTGACTGTAAGAGCGGGGGAAGAAAAAAACAGGTATTTTACATCAGGGTTTGAATAGTGTAAGCTGAACTTACACCTACATAAGGCTAAGCAGTCTCTAATACACTCTGCAACACAGGCAAATTGCTTAGATGTGAGCATTAACTGTTGTGGCATTGGGTGTTTCTTCAGGGCAGACAAACAGCAACACTTCTCCAACAATTTGTTGTGATGCTGTAAGGGGAAGTAACAGAAAGGTTTTATTCAATGTCAAATATTCATCACAGATTGACAAAGGGGACGCCTACTCTTCCAGAATAATACATCTTAATATATCCTGCTGTGTTTGTTGTTTCCCGTTGACACTTTATAAATGATAGAGACCTTGGTTTGCAAAACAAAATCACTTTTACTGAAGGGATCATCTAGATGTTTGATTAACTGCAGGACGAGACAGATATTTCTTTTTCAAATGGATGCCCTGAGTTTTGCATTAGGACTCTGCACTTGTCAAGAATTCATTTGAGAATCACTATTTGTATTCTTAACAGTGCGTGTATGATGTGTTCGTGAGGGAGTATTTTCCTGAAAAGAGCAAGGCATTTGTCTTTTTTAGAGGGGCCGTTACAACACTGTGTGATATATAAGGCATCGCAACACAACACACAACAAACATGGGTGAAAAATTCAGTCTTTCCCAAAGGTGGGCCTGTGGGATCTAAGGTGTGCAAGAACCAAAGCACAATATGTTATGTAGATCAACCCTAATAGTTTTCTACCCTTTATTTTAAAGCGGCAACAGACAGCTTTCCCCCCTAACATTTCCAAGTGGTTTCATTGTTGCCATCGCTGTTGCAAGAATTACTGGATCGTTTCTGTTTCCCTCAGAGTCACAAATAACAACAACACAAGACAAAAGTGAGTCTATAATAGAAATTGATCCCCATTTAACCTTCCTTTAACTGGGGAACAAGTGCCCGTTGGCAGACAAAATCATATAGTGATAAGGAGGTTTATACACTATAAAAAAGATTACTTATTGCTGTAATTTTACAATAAACTGGCTAATAATTGTGGTAAATTCACAGTAGTATACTGTAGTTACGTTTACGGTAATATAGCTGAAAATCACATAATATATTGTGTTTCTACCGTAGTAGACACAATTTTACCATGAAAATACAGCATTTTGATGTGAAATAACATTAGGATACTGTAATATCTGCAGTTATTGCAAATATACAAATGTATAAATTTACCACTTGTAGGCCTGTTAGCCTGTTGTTAGCCTGTTAACATGCGTACCTTGTTGGACTAATTGTAGGCCTGTTAGCCTGTTGTTAGCCTGTTAGCATGTTACTAGCCTTTTGGCATGTTAGCATGTGTACCTTGTTGTAAAACTACAATATATTATTGCTCAATTACTGTATGGTGCTGTACCCGAATAACAGTACTTCATTGTAATGCACATTTTTACTTTTTCTAAAATGCTGCTTAAATTCAAATGCAGAGCTTACTGTAATATTCCAAATAATTACCCATCATGCATTTCTCAAGCATAATTACAGTAATTTACTGTGAAAACCTGGTGTTTGTTAACAGTGTAGGGAACCAATGTAAACAGTTGGTTTCATTCTTTACATTGTGCAATCAACATTTACATCATAACGATACGTTGAAGCAGAAAACTCTAACATTACTTAGAGTTGCCTTTTGTCAGTTTTATACATTGCATTGATAGCAGGATACTGGTTTTGTTAACGGTTTATTGGCAGCATGTTATGGTTTCAAGAAATAAGGTGGCGGAGGTGAGCTGAGACTTTCCTTCAGTTAGTGCTGCAATAAATTCCCCAATAACATTAAAACACAACCATTGTAGCATTGTCAATCCCTGCGTTATGGTGACTGTAATGGACTACTCACTAAACATCTATAGGTTTCTCTATTGATGATAGATCCCTAACGTTAAGGCTCACAGCGGCATCTTGTCCCAGCTGGAATGGTTTATTTTGGTTTTGAGGCACGTGAAGGTGGCAGAGCATCCCCAACCTTGTCCTCCGAGTTTTCCCTAGATGGCTTTTTTCTGGCTGCCATTATCTGTTGCTCTTTCACAATGCATGGCCTGTTAATATACTTGTTTAGAGAGTTTTGTTTTGACAGCTTTGCCGTAATTATCTGTCCCTGACCGCCAATTGAATAGCGTAAATGCAGCACGAGTGCACGGGCGACCCCACACTCATTGGAACTTTCATTATAAGTGACATGAACTCTCTCTATTTGGCTATTATTTTCAGTTAACAGATAATTTGCTGCTAACTCATATTTCTCAGTATTTTGTTGGGTGTACCGGCTTCAGATTTAGATGTTGCAGGCACATCCGAGCACACTGGTGGCTACACAACCCTCCAACCTACACTCGTCACTCCCTGCAAGGACTTAAAAGGGATGTGTCACTTCAGAGCCACAACAACGGTTTGATACACACGTACACACAATTCCTGGCTGGAGGATCACACACACACACACACACACACACACACAGACACACACACACAACCCTGCACCCACAGTTCTCCCATGTTGTCTATCATTATGTGCTCAGCTTCAAATGTTTACCGTGCCTCTCTCTATCTCTCTCTCTCTCTCTGCTCGTCTCATTCAGGTCAGGCTTGTTGTCAGAAAAAAAACAGAAACAGGTAAAACTGTTTCTCAGACAGTAACATCAGGAGGGGAAAAACATTTCTTTCATGCCAAAGTCTTTTGATAACATGCACATATCCATGTATACACACACACACACACACATACACACACACACATAAAAAAAAGCATCCTGGAAAGTGCGTCCTCCCTCTTTGCAGTGTCTCTCCACATAATCCTGAATTTCTTTCCATGGACATAATTCAATCTCCACATACATTTAAAGCAACAGAAAGTCTATCCATTTTTAATGGAAGATGGTGGAGAGATTTCCTCAACGATTATCTAAGAGCTTTTTGTGTGTGTGTGTGTGTGTGTGTGTGTGTGTGTGTGTGTGTGTGTTGTTGATGCTGGTAGGCTGGTAAACACACAGCTGGTCGTGCTCTTTGATAGACCAGGAGGCCTTGAGGATATTTCACACGTCTTTTATACTTGTATTCTGCAGTGCACCTTCTCATCCTCTTCTTCTCTTCACCTAATTTGCACAATTTCTCTCCATCCATCATTGACTGCAGCGACTCGTGGAGAATCTATGCACCCCCAACTGTGATCTGAGGGATGGGGAACTTTTTTATAAGCCGGCCAGCTAAGTTATTTGTATGCATTTATGGGTATGTTTGTGCATATTTGTTGGTGTGTATCTACAGTATAACTCCTCCATGGATGTTTATGTATGAATGTGTGTTTGCAGAGAAGTTCTTTCTCGTCTTCTGCACTCATTTGCTTGTGTGGTGAGACTGATTATGGTGATTTTCACCAAAAACTGTTGAGACGGCAGCAAAATGCAGCTAAATATGGCCGGCTACTTCTTGTCGTTTATGGAGGACTCCCCCCACTGTTTGTTGACACTCAGAAAGAGAGCCAGCCATCTCCCGCTTCACTAGATAATTCTGCTCTGTGGTGTAGCGAAGAGAAACTTCATTAACCCCACTGCCACACAGCCAATCCTGGAGATGTGCATGTGTAATGTGGCTGAAAGCAGCCTTTTAACGCTGTAAACACTAACTTGCTAAACGTCAGGATGTATTACACACTCCAGCTAAATCGTAAAGAGCTGGTCTCCCAGCTTGTGTTTCATGGGCTGTGCATAAGTGCAAAAATTATGTAATAAATATTATATGAATGCAGATATGTAGTTTCAGCAACAATGCACTCACATTACACGGTCCCACGAATCATTTGTATGTTGGATTTATGTTGATGACTTTGCACCAGCGACACACAACCCTGCACCCAGTGCCAAAGGGAAACTTCAGACAATATCCGTGATATTTATCATCTTAGAAACATGGGATCGTCTTTTTCTTGTCCAACCTTTTTCTGGCCACTTAGGGGCAGCTGAAACAATCACTCTATGGTGAAACCTTTTAGCAAAGAGTGATTCTTTACACATCCAGCAGACGCGGACCAACATCAGCATGCATCTGGAATCGTGTTTATGGCCATTTAATTAATGTAAGTTCAGTATTAACTCATCTTTTGGCTCTGTCTCACTCTTGACCAATTCCTAATACCGCTTTTCCACCAAAATTAGCGGGTCTACGCAGGTTTTTTAAACGCGGGTACACCCGCTAAAAATCACCTATTGACCCCATTCCCACTTCCAGCAGGCAAGGCAGCCCATCTGTCATTTTTATCTGATGTGTATGTTGTACGTCACTGATGTCACGTTTCACGTCACGAATGTGCTGGAAACAGTTGTAACAGAAGAGAAAGTAACAACAGACCCATTGTGAAAGAAGCGTCTGTAAAACGTAAATTATTCTGAGTGTAACAATCCCCGCAAAATGATTTGTTTCACTATCATAATTTGAGCCATTCAGTCCAATAACATTTACATCCCCATTCAAGTTAGCCGGGTGCTAAACCAGAAGTTAGCCGGCCTGAGCGATTCAGGTTCATAGCCGGTGGGCTAGAAAATGATGCTGTGGTAGCACTGAGTGTGAACAGTAACAGTAAATGTGTGAGGCAGAGAACCAAAACATTGAGCTGAAAGATGCTAAAATGCTCTGTTGAGCTGAGGGGAACTGCAGTGATAACTCTCTGTGGTTTCATTGCTATGATTAACTTTTAATTACGTTTTATAATTTAAAATAGAAAAATATTGAATATAGCAGCTTTAAAGCAACAAAATGTATTTCACTGGAGAAAGATAGTTGATTGGTGAGTCGCGTCCCCAGGTCGTCAAATATCGATGCTTTGGGTTGGCGTGCGACCCGAGCTGCCAACCCAGATTGCCAGGATTTGACAGCTTTGTGCAAAACAAAAACATCTACGAAATGCTTCCTGGAGACGCCGTATGTGTTGTGAAAATTATAAAAATAGACTAAAATAGACCTGTACACATGCCATTCCTAATTTAGCAACTCTCCTTTAGGCTGTCAGTGACTAAATAAAGCCTCCAGGGGCAAATTAAGCCATCCAGAACTCCATCCTGCATCCATCCGGTCCTCCCACTCCCTGAAGCCCACGAAGATGCTTCCTCCTGGGACGCTACTCCCACTCAGCCTGGGGGCCGGGGTGCATATGGATATGTTGGAACCACCTTGAAAATCAAAAAAAAGAACAAAGAAGAGAGAGATGAGCACAGTTTAAAACAGGTTTTGTTTATACAAAGTGTTTCTCTGGTGTCAGTGTGCACTTTGGTAACTGTTGATGAATATAATCACTTTAAGGTAAATAATGACTTTGGGAGGACACACAGTCAGGAATTGCCATCAGTGATGGCACCCAGTGTAAACTCTGAGCTGGGCAGCTGCCTGCATGTCGTTTATTTCCTCCAGTATCTGCCTCCAGCACACTCACGCATACCAGCCAACAGGCTCCTTCTGTTCCTTTATCACGCACAGTGATATTCACACACACTGAAGGAGTGCAAAGGGAGTAAATGAGCACACACACACACACACGCACACACAGAGAAGATGAAAGAGGGCAGCGACTGAGGGAAAAAAATAAGAGAGAGACAGTGAAGATTGCAGCTTAACCTCTTGGCTCCACTGTAAAGCAGCACTCACTCACTGGAGCCTTGCTGATAGCCATCTGTCTGGCAAGGGAAGACAGCCTCACCTTACTAACACATCAGCACGCTCACAAACACTCATCCCACAAACACAAGGGCAGCCACTCACGCACAACTAGCCTGCACTCACGGGTGATAAGTGGACAGTGTAAAAAAAAGATATTTCGAGTGCGACTTTGGTGCTCTATAGTTTTCATTCATCCAACAGAAATGAAAGTTTAGACGATTCTTTATCTGCTAAATGAATCCTGTGACCCCTCAAATTCAACTCGCATGCCCCCAAATCTCAGCGTCAGGTTATTTTTCTTCACTCATAAAAAGTTTGCTTTTTAAATATGCAGCATGTGCACCCAAAGCAATGATTAACATCAATTTAAAGAGCGAGCAGGACATTCATTGACAAAGAATGAGCTATAACTTGGAAATCCTGAACAGAATCCAAAACACTTTAGATTTTGACTATAAATCTGGAGCTTAGTCAATAGCTCCCTCTCAAGGTGATGACTGAGCTAAAGAAAACCTTTGCCTCATCCTCCTCCCCATCAACTCTTCCTCCTCGCCTCATCCCGCCATCCTTTAGCCCCAGTCTTAAAACATAAATTCCTTGAAATCCTCCCACTTCTCCACCTCTCCCCGCTGCTCGGTGTCCTCTCCACCCCTCGATCCATCTCTGTCCCCCTGATCAATAATCAATCTGCAGGGGCCGAGGCCAGGGGCCCCGCGCCATCTGTCTCCATCGGCAAACCAGAGAGAGAGAGAATGAGAGAGAGCGTGAGAGAACGAGAGGGGAGAGGGAGGAGATAGAGTTCAATCTATCTCCATCTATCTCCATCCGTGGTCAGGTCCACTCTGCCGGTATAGATCATAATTTGGAGAGGTGTAATTGCTGGTCAGAGACTGGGGGTGGACACTAGAGGGGGGAGGAGGGGGTGTCAATAATGTTTCTACAGTCCAGTCCTCCCCGCTGCCCCACCTCCCCACTCTCCTGCCTGACCCAGTTTCCCTCTTCTTCTCCTCTTCATCTCTTCCTCGCTGTCTTCTTCTCACTTCTCCACCGCTCTCCACTTTTCTCAATTCAATTTAAAAAGATCCACAGACCAAAACAACATAATTTATCACTCCCCTTCTTCTACCCGGTGTTGTTGTGTATATTTTATGTGTGTGTTTGGTATAAGTTTTTTTTTTTCCTCCTTCAATCCTGGAGGACCAACACCAACAACGCCCACCGTCAGCGTCTGCGCTGCACTTGACATCGGTTTATGCGTCAGAGGAGGATGTTGCTGCTTTGATAATGATCTACCTAGTAACACCTGCCTGGTAAAAATAACACTTGGCTTGATGAATGAATTCTCAAATACACTTGAGAGTGACGTGCTGAGCTTGCCAAGAGTTTTTTCCAACGCCCTAATTTGATCACACTATCACCTAAGCAAGCACGTGCCACGTGATAGCAGCTCTGAAAGAAGCCTATCCAGCAGAGAAAAACTGTTTTTGTTTTCTTTGATGTCTGTGGTAATTATGAAAACAGATCCATACATTTTGTGTCATTTTTGCCAATTTGGCAGAAAACAAGTTACTTCATTTGTAACTCCAGGATATGTTCCCTCAGTCAGAGGCAGGTTTTCTCTGATAAATGTTGTCATGATTCTAATACATTAACAAGAAAAATAGTCTACAGCCATGCCAGCAGCTCCGTGAGGCTGCACTTCGGCACAGCAGTGAGCTAAATGAAGAAGAAGGATTTTTATTTGTCACATAAAATCACACTCAGTACAATGCAGTGCCTTGGTCGAGGGCACCAGCCGGAGAACTAAACCAATAAACACGGTTTTATGGTCGGGGAAACGTGAGCAAACCCATGCAAGCACGTGAAAAACAGGCAAACTCATCACAGAAAGGCTCTGACCTAGCTGGGAATCAAACCCGAGACCTTTCTGCTGTGAGGCGAGTGTTTACGACTGATCCACTGTTTTGCTAACATTGGTATGCTGACATGTGCATAATGACAGTGTTAACATAAGGATACATTTTCATCAGTGCTAACAAAGCTCCGCTAATACAGAAACGTATTTCGTTTACTATAAATTCTTGACAATAGCAGCTGAAGGTTTACGGTTTCCCCATTACAGACAGCACACTAAATTGTTTCATTTAGTTACTGTATGTATTTATGTGGGATCTTTGTGTTGATTAAACTGGTTAATTTTGGTTTACATCAATGAGATTGGTTTTACTAAACAGAGATTAATTTTAAATAGTGCAACAGAGCTCTGTTTAATTTAAAATCTGGATTCACTCACTATAAACCCAGTTTTGCTAAACTCTGATGAGAACCAATCTCAGATTAAATTAACTGTACTTTGTTGGTCCATCCCAGCATAGTTCTAACCATGTTCACCATCTTAGTTTAGCCTGTTAGCATGCTTATTAACTGGCACTAAACACAAAGTACAGTTGAGGCTGATGTCTTTAATTTTGCAGATACCAAAGTAAGTTGTGGGACTCTATTGTCATGGTTTGGGTTTTTGGTTTAGTTATTGTTTCCTGTTTTATTTTGTAAGGCTCATCCTCATGTGTCATGTTATGTTACTTCCTGTCTTTCTCTTGTTCCCCTCTCTTGTGATTGTCCTCATTAGTTTCACCTGTCCCTGATTAGACTCCTTTGTATTTAAGTCTGTATTTCTGTGTCTTTGTCATATTGTCTGTTTTGTTCCTGGTGACTTTATGTTGCACCGCGTGTTTTTGGATTCCTGCCTGTATTCCCAGAGGTTCTGGTTTGTACTTCTTTTGATTTTTGGTATTTCTCTTGAGTTCTTTTTGGATTTGCCTCAGCCTGTTTCTGTCTGTTTTGTTGCTCACCATTGGGTCCCATTGATTTTTGGGACAAGTGTGTATATCTTTCTGTTTTTGGTCCTCATCATTTTGAAAATCTATGTAACATACAGTAAATGGAAAGTGACAGGATTACCAAAGGGATAACAGGAGGACATTAATGTGTCTTTGCTATCTATCCAACAGTTGTTTTACCACGAATATATGTACCAAAGTTTGTGACAATCCATCTAAAAGTTGACAAAAAATTTCACTGAAAAAACATAAATGTCAACCTCATGGTGGCACTGGAGGAAACGTCAGGAGATTACCAAAGTCATGAAAGTACCAAAGATTACCGTCATGATACATCTTCTGGAGACCGTGAATATATGCCTAAGACTTTGTGACAATTGATATATTAGATATTGCCTGAGTGAGTATTAAAACATTTTACACCTGCTGTTTAAACAATAGATAGAGTTGGAGGAACAAAAAAGTCATGACAGTTCATCATCAGGGTACCATGATTATATACGTACCATTTCACGACAATCACTCCAAAAGCTGTTAAGATATTTCAATTAAAGCCAAAACTATCAAAGTCATGAAAGAGGAAAGGTCAGGGGATAACCAGGATCTGGGATACATCATCTGGGGATCATGAATGTCTGTACACAACATATTGAACCCTAAACATTACAATCAGTGGATTACTGACTGACTGACTGTGACTGACTGACTGACTGAAAAAAAAGGGAACAAAGTAAAAATGCTTCCGGTCATCCAGATGAATCATTGAGAGTCTATTTCACATTTCTATTTGCCTTGAAGAGCACCTTCATGTGTCTAATACCTGATCTCCATTATAAATAAATGTAAATCCCCTTCACTTTATTCAGGTCCTACAGGTCTCACACCGAGTGGGTGTTGCAGGTAAAAAAGTAATGCGTGTTATCACTTCTTGGTCCCCTCTGAGCTGTACAACACTAATTCTTTCACCTGGTGGAAAATGAACCCCCCTCTCCTGCTCCGCCAAGCTGCGCTAACAACGCTGTTAACCTATCCCATCTCCCATCTTCAATTAAAACGCCAGTAAGGAAGGATGTGCTAATTTGAGACTCAATGACTCATCAGTGCTGTGTGTGTGTGTGTGTGTGTGTGTGTGTGTGTGTGTGTGTGTGTGTGTGTGTGTGTGTGTGTGTGTGTGTGTGTGTGTGTGAGCGAGCGTGTGTGAGTAAGAGTGTGTGTGTTTGTGTGCGTCTCACATTGCAAAATACAGGGACTATTTAAACGTGCGCGTTTGGGGTGTTTGTTTGAGGGCTAGAGAGAGAAAACTTGAGAGACAACATTTCTGTTCTTTTTCACAGCTCAACCGAGAAGGGTGTTTCATAAAAAGCAAACACATTCTCTACCCACACACACACACAGATGCGTGGGCACTGACTTAGCTCCTGTGAGTGAGAGTACCTGGTCTGTGAAGGATAACCCAAAGGGGAAACAAAGAGCCAATGAAACTTTAATGAGCTGGTCACGTATCAGCTGAAGCCTGCTGCAGCTGCACCTCTCTGTCTCTGCTCTGCTCTCAAACCACAAACTTCTCTCCCCCAATCAAAACGATGAGGAAACTCCAGACCTCTCCAAGAAAATCACAGGAAGAAACAAACAGAAGAGCCGAAGATGAGGATGTATTTAGCTTTTCTGTTTCAGGTTCTGCACTAGTCTTCCCTAACTGCTCTCAAGGGATGTGGTATTTGTTGTGCAAAGCCAAGGACAACTGAATGACAATTTAAACTTTAGAAAATGTTTAAATTACTAACAGGCCAGTATACTCAGCATGCAGACTGAGACAAAGTAGTTTGAAAATGCATTTTATGGTTTACATTAACCTACTTGGTTCTCGGTTTGATGTGATTTGCTGGCAAATCAGCACCAGAAAGTGTCAACAACTACATTTTAATCCTACATGTCTGTTTATTATATGCTGTATATGTATTTGTATTGTCCTACATAACAAACCGTACCTACCTCGGGTTTCACGCAGAATAAAAAAAGCGAAACATGTGCAAATATTTGACCTGTGGGTCTTACTGTAACTAAAAAAAAAGCACCGTTTCCATTCCTCCCCATCCGCTCCATGTGTAATATACATACAGTGTACTATATGTGATATGCTAATAAATTCTGAACACACGTTAAAATGATGCCGGCCTCTCCCAAAGCCCCCGTTCTCGCTGTTCCTCATCAATGCTTTCTGCTGAAACGTACGATTTGCAATATGCAGTTAATGAGTTGTTGAAGGCTGAGAATGAATCCCATTTTAGCCGTAATTGTGTAAGGTTTCCCGAGGGGTGTGTGTGTGTGTGTGTGTGTGTGTGTGTGTGTGTGTGTGTGTGTGTGTGTGTGTGTGTGTGTTTGTGTGTGTGTGCACATTTAGGTCTTTGCATGTGTACTTCAGCATGTATGTGTGTGTCTCTCTGTGTGTGGTGGTGCCTGGCTGTGTGTGTGTGTGTGTGTGTGCATGGAAGTGTGTGTGCGCTTTGCAGGAGAAACAGAAGCATTTTTAAACTTCATTTGATGACTCTCACTCAGAGCAGGGAGGCTGAAAACACTGTAAGTAAAAAGAAAGAAAGAAAGAAAGAAAGAAAGAGTAGTGAACAAAGAACAACAAACAGCACATTGAGAGGGGAAGAGAAAGAGGAAGAGGAGGGCTAAAAAAAAACCTCTCCATGATTGCGAGGAAGATGTTGAGGAGGAGATCTCACCAGGAAAGAGCGCCAGAGAGGGGAGAGCTGTTTCCTCACAGACCTACTTCTGTCAGTCAGTCGAACGTTGCTGAAAACGTGGCGAGAAGCTGCTGAGAGGCACGTATGCACTCGGCAGACAACAACAAATATAAGAAGAAAGAAAAACATTAAAACTGTTTCTTTGTGTGTCGGAGAGGGGATCAAACAATTCCTGGAGAAAGTCTCTAAATTTAGTGTTTTACACTTTAACAGTGATGTGCTGCATGACAGTGTGTGTGTGTGTGTGTGTGTGTCTGTGTCTGTGTGTCTGTGTGTGTGTGTGTGTGTGTGTATAAACCGTGTGTGTGTTTGTGTTTTGAGCTTTACTATGACAGTGAAAGGTTGGGAGCTCATCATGCTTGACAAGACAGACATGCTACATCCCCTGTAGGATTTTACGCACACAAACACACACTCACACACACGCTATACACACACAACAAATCATATGCACACATGACACACAAACAGAAATCAGAAGCAGCCCAATGCAAACACACACACACGTTCTCATTCCAGCACACCTTATCTGCCCCAGCAGTGTTGACTGACACTCTCCACTTGAGGAGATTAAGTGTGCTCATGCTGTGTCGGCACAGCTTGACGTCCATTTATCCTCAAAACTCATACGAAGCGTCTCCGTGAGCTCCGTGCCAACCGCGTGCACACGCCACGTGCACGTCCCCCAATTTCAGTGAACACACCTGCTACTTTATAATCTCTGTCGTCATTGGCGAAAATAAAACTGGTGGTTGCAGCTTTGCCTTTCTTTGCACTTGAATCAGATGTTTACACGGTCATTTGTGTGCTGCCTTGATTTCAGGACAACTGGCACTGTGAAACTGCGTGAAAGCCCCCCTATTGTAGATTTTCGGTAACTGCTTTTCTTCGCTTTTTAAAACATTTTGTAGGTATGTGTTTTTCATCCAACATCAGCTGTGTGCTGTTTAATTGCCACACAGAAAGAAGGAGCCTGTGGCGCTTGTGGATCCAACAGCAGCAGATTTAACCAACACACTATAAATACACACAGGCCATCTGGATACTTGCAGGGTACAGATAACTCACTGGCAACTGCTGCTGGTCTCTTTTTATGCCTGTTAACATTAGTATATTATTAATTTTTACCATTTTACAGTCTGCTGAGCTAATAATGGGGCAACGTGGGCTATACGAGGAGCCCTCATGGGATGAAGTGAGTTTGTAAGGGCCCAATTTGGTTTTATAACAACCTCTCTTTGTACTATTTGGTTTGTGGTTTTTAAAAGTGATATCCCAGGTAGCCTGCCAAGTAGAGATGATGGCAGCTGTGTGTTGGCTCTGCCGGATGTGTCCTGGCGTGTATCAAATGTCAGCTGGTAAAGGTTGGATTACCAACCAGGCAAAGGGGACGACTCTATCAGGTTCACTTTTGTGTCATTCGGCTTTTGATCATTTGTTTGTGAATCTCCATCACTAAAGTAGAATATCTATGTCTAAACAAACTAAATAAACAAACTCTTTTTGACTGAATAGAAGCAGAAGCACAACCTGTGATTGGTCGACAGGTGCAGGCCAAGGCATCATGGGACTGCCAGTGGACGGCTAACAATCATGTCAACAACAATAACACGGAAAAAAGGATTATTAATCACAGGAGACATTCAGCGTTGGATTTATCATTATGGATTTATTGAAGTCTCATTAGCACGGTATTGGCAAAAAAAGTAGGTCACTCACGTGTAGCTTTCCAGAGATATTTAGATGTTGTGTATGACACTGAGATCACAATTTGTGATGTTTTATAACATTATTGGGGCCTGGGGATGGATGGGTAACAGGTTCTATTGAAAAAGAATAGCTCGGAGCAGCTCGTTTAAAAGGGGAAAAAAAGGAAGAAATGAACGTGAACGTGAGCGATTTAATGTTTGGGAATGTAAACTTCATTTATAATTGAAAGTTTAGTACTATGAATGTGAAGTAGTTCATTTTAATCTTTGTGAACTGAACATTGATAGTTCTTGTGAAGTTTCAGCATGCACAACACTGTCTGTACAGAGCCCAAAGAATGCTAAAAGACAACACCCACCCCAGCCACAGCCTGTTCACCCTGCGCCCATCTGGCAAAAGATACAGAAGTATCCACAGGCATACCTCCAGACTTCGGAGCAGCTTCGTTCCTCCTCAATTCATCCTGAACACTCCACCATAAAAAAACTGTTTTTCTTGTGTAGCACTAAGACTTGCGTTCTGTTGTGTTGTATAATTTCTAATAAATGAACTTTGAAATTTGAAACCAAACTGAAAATTCCCAAACCTGCACGAAGCCCAGATCATGAGCAATGCTCAAACCTGTGCTGATCTCTTCACACAGCAGGTTTAGATTTAGAGAAGTGGATGCTTTGATGTGAGATGGATGTCACATATGATGGAAGGTCTGAGAGAAAGAAGGAGAAGGGGGCAACATGTGGAGGGGTGAGGGTGGTGAAGGGCGCTCCTGGGGCAGAATGATGAAGGGACCCTTCGAAGGACAGATGGGAATGAGATTCCCGAATCAATACCATCCAAGGGTGTTTTGTTATTAACGCATACAGCGAGGAGCCCACGCTCGATACTCCTCACCTGACTGCTCAGACACACACACACACTTCTGCCTATGCTTTTATCTCCCTTTCTTCCCACAGTCACACATCTTCACACTTAGTGACATTTTATCCGACGGTGGGAAGCACCCCATTCTGAAAGCTCTTCACTTACAGTGCAAAGAGGGAAACTGCCCGGGCCCCCAGACTCCCACGGGCCCCACAGGTCTCAGGTTCATTTGTTAATCTGTGTGTGTTAATTCAATAACGCGAAATTTAATTTTGAGTCGGCACCATTTAATCACAATAACAGCTATCTTTTAATATGAAACAGTAGCTGTTAGTGTCAATGAGTTCAACTCCTGTTTACAGCGCCATTGTTATTTTTAAACTCGTAACTTTATTATTGAGGCAACAAAGCTGTAAAATGTCTGAGTGCACACTGTAGCCCAGCAAGACAGTATTTATTCATTTTGTTTATTTTTCAAATGTATTTTACTGTAAGTGTACTGGGATGTAAGAGTCAAGACTTTAAAATCAGCGCAGAAGTGCACAATTGTTTTTGTCTCAATGTTGTTTGTTTTGCCGTTATCTATTTGTTATTCTGACAGTAAACCAAGCAGCGGCTCTGAAAATGAAAATGGGTTTTATGTATGGAGTAATAACCTAAATGGATTTCTCTCTCTCTCTCCTTCTCTCTGCGCCGCTCGGGGAGCCTGTGGCCATTTATCTGCCAGTGTCTAATTATTCATTAGTGAACACAGAGAAAGAAGCATGAAAACATAGTTGTGCATTCACTGCAGCAGACCGGCGTTACTCTCATGCTGCTGCCTCCTCCTTCCTCTTTCTCTCACACGTCTCAACCTGATTTTCACACACTGGGGCCACAGGGGTCAAGCATCCAACATCTGTCATAATACAATATGTTGTACATGTGGTGCACCGTGATTGTTCAGCTGGTATCTCCAAGTACGAAAGCTTAAACATGCAAACCAGAGTGTTTATCTTTAGGTGTTGCTGTCTGCTGCTGGAAGCCAAGTTTTTCAACACACATTAATATAAGTCACCAGTAACTTAGCAGAAAGACAAACACTGTTGAATCTGATTAATTAACAGAGTCAGTCCTGCCTGTTTAGGTTTGGCAAAGCAGCCACAAAGCTCTTTCTCAGTGTACTGCACACAAGTGGCCAGCAGAGGTCAGTGTCTGATCTGTAGCAAGCAACTCAGAATCCAGACAGGGGTCCCTGAAGTGTTTACTGAATGTTCACAAACAGGCACAAATCAAATATGGCCCTGTGTTTCAGGCTTTTGTCTAATTAATTTAACTGAAACAAACGATGAAACGATGAATCAAATATAGAACCCGTACAGATGAAAGTTCAGTTGGGAATATTAATGTGTTTAATACTCCAACATTTGCAGCGATTTCCCATTAAAGCATGCAGCTCAAGGGTTCAACTGAAAACCACATATTACAGCTTACAGCAGTCTGTTATGTACTTTATTATAATAACCATACTGCAGATTCTTATTTGTTAGAGAAGACTGACATCTAGTGGTGATGTCTGTGTTGCACACAAAAGAAGGAGAGTAAACATCCAGTAGCACTTTAAAATCAACATCATTCATAAATGGTAAATTTACAGCCAATTAAACTTTAGTTTTTACTGTCAACAAGCAATGAAACACTTTATGAACTTTTTTTGAGCAATTGTTTACTGCAAAGTTGCAAATGGTGTTTATAAACCTTTACCATTGCTTAATAAATGGTTTATAAAGCATTTCATTGTTGGTTAACACTCAAATAACTATAAGTTTGTTTGTTTTTAACAACTGTACAAAGACGACTGTAGGATCCTGAACATCGCATCACTGACACCGTTTGTAAAGACATGAAGAAAAACACATGAATTTAAGGGATGTGATATATAACAAGAGTGGGACAAAATATCTATACAGCAGTATATGTTATTGCTTTCTCTTGCAATACGATTATCGACACACGGGGTCCAGATATTGATGTATTTATTAAAACAAGCCTGACAGTTTGACTTCATAACTCCATGTGATGTGCATCTTCTGTGCACTTAATTTTCACAGAGTTAAAAGATTTTAAGGGCCTAGTTGTATTCTTCCTATAAACATTGTAACTCCTTAACTGTTAAGCTTTCTGACAGTTTGGCCTTTTGCCAGTTTATGGCTGTTTTACATTGTAGTGATGACACACATAGTTACAGAAGTTGCTGTCATTGTGTGTGATAAAGAGGTACTAAGCTAAGACTCCATGCACTTTTTTCTAATAATAATAATAACTTTATTTATATAGCACCTGCCATGCAAAGAAGCAGCCCAAAGTGCTATGATGATAACGTAAAAGTCTTGACATATTACACTAAAAGAATAAAACTGATGCAGCTACTCCGGCGGTGGAGGAGAGTTGTGTATGGGACAGAAAGAGAGAGCCAATCACTGATGTATGAAGGAGACTATGTTGGGATTTGTAGATGATTAAAATGACTTTCAAATCAATTCTAAAATAATTGATTTCCAGTGTTCCCAAAGTGTTTCAACTCAGTTCATGTCAAATTCTGTAAAAGTGACACCACAATGCAGTGAATTAATACATAATTCCTGCATTTACCTTTTCAGGGGTCATTTATAGGCTATGTTTGTATCTTGGGAAACGTGTGTCTGTGATTGCCACCCCTAATATTTAACATGGGGCTATTTTACCTTCAACGTGTCACAAAAATAATGTTGCAAGACTCATATTTGTAAGTAAATGTAGGTTTCGTGCTGCAGACTGTGATATAGATCAAATCTTACAATAAGCACTAATGTATAGGCTGCTGTGGGCTACAGTTCCAGTCCTCTGCTTCACCTCTCCACCAATCAGCGTTAAACATTTCATTAGAGCTTGGAGGTAATAGCAGCAACTGCTGGGGAAAAAAAAAAAAATCTGCCTGATACTGACATGGAAAATCCTGCAGGTGGCGCCACTGCTCTGTGGAAATGGACATCTTTCTCTGGAGGCAGTGACCGGATGGAGGAACGTGTTGTCAGAGGCTGAACAGGAGGCTGAACAGGAGTGTGTACACCAGTGTCAGCAGCGGGACATGTGGCGTCCAGTCGCACATCAGTTTTTACAGAATTATGTTGTTTTAACATTTTTACGGAAGGATTCAGACAGGATCTGTTGGATGCTCGGGTGGGTTTCCTCTCCACCCTCAGCCCTGCATGATGTGAATATTTCCTGATGCAGGTTTTCACATTTTAGATCTGATTATGTAAAAATAAATAAAGCTTCTGTTGACTTGATTTTGTATTGACTGTTTATATGAATGAGCTCGACCTTTACACCTTTTATATTTTTTTTTAACATTATTGTCGGATATATATTGTATTTGTAGGGTATGTGTACAAACAACTGCTCTATATTAAAGCAGAGGGTTAGATATCTGTATACTATTATTTAGAGTTTATCTGATAATTAGATTTAATGAAAAGCAAAATGGATGCGCAAACCGACCAAGGCCTGCCCATCAGCTGAAACTGACAGTGACAGTCTTTAACGTCCTTTAATGATACATTTTTTTAAAAGTTATATTTTATTCCTCCCTGTCAGTGTCGACATTTACAACCGCTATAATACGTGTGTGCTGCAACATCAGGCATGTTAGGAGGAAGAGCTAGAAGGAAAACATATTGTACAAATTATTATTGTTAGTATTAAATGTTTTAGTGGAAAAAAAAACACTTTATGAAATGTGCGCAATGTGGTGCTTCACTCAGGCTCGAGTCATCCGCATGCTGTTGACGGGCTGTGGCAAAAAAACAAAAAAAAACATATCATTGTGTTTTTAGGGGGGATATTCAGTGCAAAAACAGAAATAAACTAAGGCTGCTGTCACTGAATAATGTGCAATTGTTCTTAAAATATCTATCTATCTATCTATCTATCTATCTATCTGTCTATCTATCTATCTTTATTGTCTTAAATGAAGACTGTCATTTCCTTCATGATTTATCAGTAAACACCTGGCAGCAGCAGCAGCAGCTGGATTTACTGCCTGAAGTCGAATGTTTTGTTTTTTGCTTCTTTTTTTTTTTAAATAAAAAATGACCAGCCAGAGGCCGAAATATCTGACACATTTTGAGTTTTCTTCTTTAGTTTTCGATGCGCCCTCCACAGATGAAAATGTGCTCCACGTGAAATGTCGACAGTGAATAATGAAACGTCTCCACTTTCTTTAAAATAACATTTATTTCCAGCATATTCATACAATGTGACAGCACAGCTTGTAACATTTGAAGAGGAACTGACTTGATCCAGCACTTTGTCACAAAATATTTGAGCTGACTAACGGATAAATGAAAAGTCAAATATAGCATAGCATTTTATCATATTACCAAATGCAAGATATAATACAGGCAGGTTGGAAAGGAACTAAAACAAAAACAAACAAAAAAACGAACGAAGGTGAGAGAAATGAAATAATACATGAGCGAGAAACAAGAGGATGGCATTTACACATCATTAGTTTTACACCAGGAGAGAGAGTTAACATCCGGAGGCTACGTGTTATAATAACTTAATTTTGCCTCGTTTTATATCGTGTGAGAGGTTTTGAAAATGATACGCACTTCAGTTTCATCAACCAGCTGAAAAAGTCACAACTCTCAAATCGATAAATCATTTCTTCGTCTCTTTATTTTATTTTAAATCCTGCACAAATAAAAATTACAACAAAAAAAAATCAGCAATAAAAGCACATATATGTTTCAGCCTTTTGTGCAGCCGGGTTTTTAATTTTTTTTTTAACTTTCCCAGCTTGGTCGTGATTTATTCTGGAATGTATAAATATCTTTTTCAGCTTCACGTTGTTTTATTGGTGGATAATCAGGTGGGGAATGTACTCAAACATATAAAATCATTTTTGAAAATTACACATAAGTGAGTTTAGTTTTTCTCCCTCTCAGACCATTTGACTACAAGCCAGATAATCCTATTATGTACAGTAGACTGTAGCCAGAACACATCACAGATTTTTCGCCAGAATATTCAACACTTGTGGCTACAAATACAACGGGAGTGTGTCTCTATGGTCAGTCCAGCAGCCTCACTGTTTCTCTGGCGTGTTGTTGACCAGAGGCCCGTACAGGCCGCTGGCATAGCCCTGCTCCTTGTGTAACATTGTCCTGTCCCTTATCAGGTCGCTAAAGGCGTAGTCCATCGGGGGTCTGAAGCCCAGAGTGGGCATCAACCCGGTGGTGGAGTAGGGCGTCATGAAAGCCAGTCCCCGGCTGTGCGCAGAGTAGGCCAGCCGCAGCGGGTTCAGTCCCAGGTGGGTGCCCAGAGGATAGGTGCCGGGGTCGGCGCCGAAGTGCGGGGCGTTTGGCTGCAGAGGAGAAAACGCAGAGCGGTTACTGAGCGTCATGGCTCCGGGTAACATGGGCCTCGTCTGGGCGGTTGTGGACGCGGAGGACGGAGGAGGTTGCTGCGCGTTTTGGAGCATCCTCTCAGCCGTCCACGTCTCATCTGGCGCGGCCTTGTTGGAGCCCTGAGCGCCGCTGTTGTTGAGGATCTGCTCGATGGCCTGCACCACGTCCTTACCGCAGCCCTGCAGGACGAGCTCCAGGACGCTGCGCTTGTGGCTGGGGAACACTCGGGTCAGGATGTCGATGGCGTTCATGTGCCGGGAGGCCGCGGAGGACGGGGAGGGCTCTTGTTCGTCTTTGTCGGTCTCGGAGCCGGAATCGGAGCCGAGGGAGCTGACGGAGCCGGGTGTCTCTCCTCCGTCTTTTAAAGGCTTGGACACGGGTGAGCTGATGAAAGACTCGCTGTCTCCGTTCTCTGAACCCGAGCCTCCGTGCCGGCCGTCTGGGGACGAGATGCCCGGGGCCGAGTCACTTTCGGTGGAGGCCGGTTTCCCACCAGTCTGCTGCGCGGTGGCGGAGCCGGACAGCTGGCTCTTTGGGAACATCTCATACTTCTGGACACTTGAATCTGTTGACGCAGTCAGAACATCACAGTGTGTAAGACGGGGGGACAAAATGTAATGTTACAGTCTGCTAAGAGTGGAGGTCAGAGCCGGTGACCAGCCGGTGGGCAAAGGAAATAAAAACCTAATCACGCAGGCCGCAGTTTAACACATGTCTATTAAACAGACTACAACATGAACAGCTGTCAGCTGCACCAAATAATAATAACATGCTGACTGAAATCACGGCTCTGAGCAGTGTGTGGCATCCACAAAAAAACAGGCTCCTAACAGCTTATACATGAAAGGAATGATCCAAATATCTAGGCCAACCTTAACTTAATCCCTAACTATTACTGCTGCCTTGCTTGTGTTTTAAGGTGATATTACAGAAGCTTCTCTACCTGCTCTAAAATAACCCTCCACTCACCTGAGTTGCTCTCGCTGCTGACGGAGCCGAACACCTCGTAGTTGGGCCGCGGGGGGATGATGCCGTTGGCGGCGGCCAGGGCGAGTCCCTCGGCCGTGCCGTAGAGCAGCTGCAGCTCCCGGGCTTCGTTCTCCTCCTGCGCCTGCTGCCGCCGCAGCGCCACCTGCGCCGCCATCACCCGCTGCCTCTCGGCGATTAAGGTGCACTTGGCGCACATACAGTCCTTCCAGCGGCAGTAGCGCTTGTGGCCTTTGAGCGCGGACACCACGCCGTGGTTCCTGCAGCGGGCACACTTCGGGGTGCGCGGGTACTTGTCCGCGGCGCGCAGGATGAGCGGAGGGCCGCGCAGCAGGGTGCTGGCCATGGACACCGGGATGGAGGAAGCCGATGGGTGGACCTGCGAGGCAGAGGAGACTGTGGGGAGCTCCGGTCTCAGATCCATGCCCGTGTTTCTCACTGATGCAGCTGAACTATAAACGAGAAAACGCTTCTTTTTTTTTTTGTTAAATAAACGATCTGTTTAGGTCAAACTAGCGATGAGACGTTCACATCTGCTCAGCTGTTCTCAACATCTCTGGGCAACAGGTGAAGTCAGCGGTGTCTGTCTACTGACGAGGTTACCATGCAAAAAAAAAACCCAAAACAAAACAAAAAAAACAACCTATGATCGAAACTCTAATGGGAAGTGTTCAACGAGTCTGGCGAAGAAGCCAAAACTGTGAAGATACAGTCGACTTTAAATCCGAGAAGAGCAGGAGGCGAGAGGAGCGATCATTCCTCCCCGACAGAGAGTTCAAACTGTCCAGGAGGAGCCGAGCTTGTTACTCGCCGCAGCCTGAGACACTAACTTCCTCCAGAGATCGTCAGTGGATACAGATCCCTCTCTCCCCTCTCTATTGTTGCTCCTACGTTTTCATTAGACAAATTTGACAACAATGTGGCGTCTGTCATTGGCCAAAGGGGGAAGGAGCAATCTGATTGGCTTGCCTCTTTTTTTTCAACTGTGTCCACCTGAGTTCTTCTTCCAAATATCAAGTGTTAAGAATCTGAAGGGAGTTCCCGGAAAGCTAAAAATCGATGCTGTGCACTTTTCCCCAAAACGAATTTTATAGATTTAAAACAATAGCCTGTGTTCTTCTTCCATTTATTCAGCTGTATGAGAGGATGGTACGCTGCCAAACAGGACATGAGAAATAAAACAACAACAACAAAAATAGCCCTAAAATGAAGAAACGTCTCATCCCTTCATATGACTTTGTGTATATTTCTCAAGTTATACCCTGTCTCATTTGGCGACATGATCGTTGTGAAGTTTAGATGTGTTTATGCTTTTAATTACAGACTTTAGGACTTGTAGCGCTTCCCCCCCAAAATAAAGATGTGCGTGACTGTAATCTCATCAGCCTTGGAAGGTAAGTATGGTTTATTTTATTGATACGAGAAGAGAAGATTTGATCTGTGAGAAAAAAGTCTATATTTGCAGGAGGTTATTTATTGAGGGCAGAAAATGAAGCTGTCGATGATGATGAATGGTAAAAAGAGCTGCGGAGAGTTTAACCCTGTCCGAATCAGAACCTCGTCGTCTGGTCGCTTCATGCAGCCTCACGGAATATATTTAAAATGTTTAAATTACAAAGAAGTTTCCCGCTTTTGTTTCATTTAGTATATTTAAGAGAAAACCATGTGAGTAACCACACAAAACTTATATTCAAAATAATATTGTTATTATTTTTAAATCTTTTCCTGAGTCTTTATTTCGTTTTTCACGTGCAATGTGACCATATCTCAGATGAAATTGATCGATAATGATAATTCTTGGCTTGACACATTTTTTTCAAGAATGTTTTTTTGAAATATATATTTAGATTTTTTCCTTTAATCGGTTTCAAACACGTCGCGCCGCACAGCCACGCCAGCGTGTGACAGGTTTGTTTTGTTCCGCTTTTGTGTATTTAATCGTTTAATTAATTACAGAAACCAAACGAAATCATTTCACATTTTTAATTGTTTAATTAGCATATTGTTTTGCGAAACATTGTTTATTGTTTACAATTTATTGTTGTGAATGTAAACGCAGATTCCTGGAAATAATTGATTGTTATTGTTGATTGTATTATTTCATATGTTTACGTCTGTATTTTCTCAGCCTAACATATTATGTTTATATTATTATTATTATTATTATTATTATTATTATTATTATTATTACATTAACAACAACAAATAAAGCCAACGAATGATTAAATAAAGTAATTAAATAAAGTTGTCTCTCGCCGTCTACATTAGAATTAACCACCCCATTCGGATTATATACAGAGACATAAATATAAAAATGTATTATTTCATTAATGGCAAGAAAATATATATCTGATTGAAGAGAGAAGATGTTTCTGTCGTTTTTCTTCATTCTTAATTCATTAATTTCAAACTTTATCAGCGGGAGAGAGAAAAAAAAACAGGATGAACGAATGATTTCCTCCGTCTTCTCATTAAATGACTCACTGCCTCCTGTTATTACCTGGCTGACGGTAATACTGTAATGCTTCCGGAGATTTGAGGAGTCGACGAGGCGCAGGGCGAGAAAAGGGCAACTCAACGCAAACCACCTGCTTCCTCACCTGTTCGCTCGGGGAGATAACTCGCGCGGCTATTTGAATTCAGATTAAAAAGTTATAGATGTTTTTTTTTAAATTATTTATTTGTGGGGGAAATCAACAATTGTCAGTCCCTTGGAGGACGATAACAACAACAACAACAGTCTTAGTGAAGAAGCTGATGAGGAGTGGAAATGGCTGCTGCTGGGTTGTGCAGCCCTGCCTCTCTTTCTCCCCCCCCCTCTCCTCTCCCCCCTCTCTCCCCCTCCTCCCGGGCTCATTGTTTACTTTCTGAATCACTGTAAGCAAATGCCATCTGTTTCCCTCGCCGCTGTCATCTGCACCTTAATTACCTAGCCAACAGGCTAATAGAGACGATATTAAAACTACATCTTTTTGACATTCAAAGTAATTATCTGCATGGGCGACGGGGCTCCGCTCGGATGCGGAAACCGGCGCGTCCCGCATGGTAAAGTGATAGTAGCGAAGTGCGGAGAAGGGCCCCGGCGCTCTGCGGGGAGATTACAGGCGAACACTCTCACCTCGGGAGGAGTGACTGGAAAATAAAATTAAAAAAATACAGCCTGCGTGTCTCATTAAAGTGCGGCTGCTCGGCCAGGAAAAAACGAAAAGGGAACAGTTGAAGACTTGAGCCGATATATCACCAGTCTCCACTGATGATGAGATTGATTTTTAAGTGGCAATTACTTGGACTTGACACGTGTTTGTTGAGATATAGAGAGAATCTCTACACGTGAGTTTTATTCTGAAGGGGTTTCCGCTTAAATTAACTCTGATGTGCGGGCCGCGCAAAACTTCTCTCATTTTATTTGAGAGAGAAATATGCATTATGATAGAGGATTATGTTCTCTATTATTCCTCCTGGGCCAATTAAAAAATGCCCCCCGCGCAATTAAAAGTGACTGTGAGCACTTAGAAAATCCAACATTCTTTGAAGCACTTCATTAGGCCTATGCATCAAAAAAACTGCGCGATGCTTTTCATTTCTTTCAGGAAGGCCACAGACGAGTGGGTTTTTAACACCCTTTTAAGATCACAACAAAGGCCATGCTTGACCCAACATATGTAGCAGCATGTTTCCGCTGCCCCTGCACCCCGGTGCGGCTTTCTAGCGGCCTCTCCCACTGCCGCTGCCCCGCCTGCAGCCCGGCTGGGCCCGGGTCCCCTCCCGTGCTCTCCCGCTGCAGCAGCCGGCTCCGTCACACAGAGGCAGAGGTTAGAGTAGCAGTTAGACAAGAGGCCGCCGAGAAAAGAAACGCACGGGGTTTTTCTTTTTTTCTTTTTTTTTTCACACAAGTATTTACACGCTTGACGGGCACACCGAGCAGGCCCGGGCTTACAGACAAGAGGCTGTTAACCTGCCACTTCACACCAGCTCCACTGCGGCCGGGACACGGATCAGACTAAATGCATTCCTTTAAGGGCAGAGTCAGGGGAGCAGTGGAGGCTGGGGACACAGAAAACACTTTGTTAGGGTCGTTTATAACCTGCTGTTTATATATACTGACACACAACAGTCACACAAAGCTTTACAGGAGCATAGGGTTGATTTTTAATCACATCGGGGATACAGGGGTCGTAATGTGCTCACTATTGTCTATTAATGACACGTGAGAGCTGTAATTAGTCATTATTAGCAATTACACTAATACGAGTGTATGGTAGTGACGGATGGAAGATGTATTCAGGCTCTTTTAATGAAGTAATCTTGAGTAATAGGAGAAAGTAAAAACACTCAGTGTTGTATAAAGTGCACAAAAGTCATAAGTCTTAATCTCGGATATTTAATTTCCAAGTTTCCCATCAACATGTTGGATATTAAATGTACTGAAGCAGCATCTCAAAAGTAATTTTCTGGCAGTAGAAATGTACTTAAATATCAAAAGTGCATGTAAAAGTAAACTACACACAGGATCAGATGATCGGCTCGAATAATCGGCATTCTGTTTGATTGTCAGATTGCCGATAAAAATAAAAATAAGGGATTTACAGATTACATGCTCTCATGCCACATGTGATCGGTAAAGTAACTTGTAACTAAAGTTATCAAATAGAAAAGTAGTGGAGTAAAAGTACAACATTTGCCTCTAAAATTCAGGAAGTAGGCTACAAAGTAGTACAAATTACAAATACCTTAAAATTGTACTAATGTACAGTACTCGATTAAATGTACTTAGTTACATTCTTCACTGAAAATACTAAAATACTGTAATCAAAATTTGAGTAAGATTACAAGCGATATTTGAGTAAAATGAAAGATATTGTGTTAAAATCTGACTTTGGTAAAAGTGAAAGTCACTCATATGAATAGTGCTTGAGTAAAAGTCTCAAAGTATCTGATATTAAATGTACTTGTATCAAAAGTACATGTAAAAGTAAATTATACAAAGGCCTGTATGTTCTGTGTCGACTGATAATCGGCTCCAATATTCGGCATTTTCTTTGGTGCCGAATAAAAAACACAATTCAAGCTACTGATGCAGCATGAAATGTGTAAAGTAATCAAGTAAATGTAGTGGAGTAAAAGTACAATATTTGCCTCCAGAATTTAGGAAGTAGGCTATAAAGTCACAGAAAATGGAAATGCTCAAGTAAAAGTACAAGTACCTCAAAATTGCACTTAAGTGCAGTACTCAGTAAATGTACTTAGTTACATTATATCACTGAAAATACTAATATCCTGTACTCAAAATTTAAGTAAGATTACCAAAGAGTTATCAGCAAAATGTCCCTAAAACATGTTAAATAAGTATGTATAGTGCACACTAACAGTACTAATACATACTTATTTTTCGAGTATGTTATTATATATTATAATACTGGATTGCACGTTTGGGGAGTAACGGCATACATGTAACGAGATTACGTCATTAGGAACCTAAAAAAAGATAACTGTATTCCGGTGAAGTTACAGATAAAAAGATGTAATTAGATTACAGAAACATTCAGTAAAAACAAAGGGGGGATTATAACAGGATTACAATTCTAAAATTAAGAATAATATAGTTATACTTTTTAATATTGTAGTAGTAGTTAATATAATACAGTGTAGTTTTTAAACTACTTTTACACACTGCTGGCTGCTTCAGTCAGTAAAAATCCACCATGTTTCATAATACTATATAAAAAATCAGCAAGCAACTGCACCTGTGCAGTGAAAAAAGGATCATAAAATGGAAATACTAAAGTAAAGTAAAGTAACTTGAGTAGGCTACATCTGGAGAACAAACTCATATGACTGGCTGGTTTGCATTCAGCCTGCAGTCCAGCTCCGCAGAGGTCACAAAGACAAACAGCCACACAGGCTAAATTTGAGTAGGATTGGCTGCTTGAGGCCAAGAGGCAGCAAACACTTGAGCTGAAGAGGCAGACAGAGACTGAGAGAGGTCTCTCAAGCATCACTCCTCACCCGCTAGAATAACACTTATTTGTAAATGGGGGATAACCCTGCCATGGCGTATGAATATTTCAAAGATCTGAAGGGTCCATCTCTGCCAAGGCTGTTGGCTCTCTCTCTCTCTCTCTCTCTCTCTCTCTCTCTCACACACACACACACACACACACACACACACACACACACACACACACACACACAGGGAAAAAAAATACCGTTTTTGTGCCCCCGAGGTAGGTTGGCAGGGATTATCTTTGTTTAATGAATGGGCTACAAGTGTTCATCAACACGGCGAGATTATTGGGCTCTCTCGCTCTCCCCTTCTGCAAGCCCTATAGTGCCATATAACTCCAGTGTGAGCGTGTGTGTGTGTGTGTGTGTGTGTGTGTGTGTGTGTGTGTGTGTGTGTGTGTGTGTGTGTGTGTGTGTGTGTGTGTGTGTGTGACAGACACAGACAGACCTACACACTGCAGCCAATTAAAATGCACTCTCCCCTGCTCTATCCCTCCACATCTGCCTCCTTTTCTCCACCGACGAATGGCGCAGAAAAGAAGGAAGCTCATGAATAGGCGCTCATTGAGATCACAGATGGAGTATGGCTTTCTTTTTGCAAGAAATTTGAGAAACACCATTGTCCCCAATCAAAACTCAATGTGTTCGCCTACAATGGTGCCGGCTTTGAGCTCCGCCGCTTCAATTGGCCTTGTTTTTGAAACTTGAAGTGTTCCGCACAAAGACTTGGCCCTCCTAGATGTCACCACCGCCTCGCTCCAGTGTGTGTGTGTGTGTGTGTGTGTGTGTGTGTGTGTGTGTGTGTGTGTGTGTGTGCGTGTGCGTTCAGAAAGAGAGAGAGAGAGGGGGGGAAAAAAACACAATTAATATGAAGCTGTAATTACTCCCCTTCACGCCACTGCACCCATTCAGGACCCCACTGGCCCATTTATTGCTTTATCCCATGCGGCTGATAATCCGAATACCTCAGGTTTTTATAAGGCCTCCACTCAGGAACTACATTACTATAAATGAGCCGAGCGAGCCGACAGAGGCTGCACATGCAGGACAGAGAAGTGAGCGCAGGGATGAATTAGGAGCCAGTTTGTTAGACTGTGTTTGACTTTCTGAGCGTTAATATTATTAAAAAAAAGCCTAAATGGTGACAGATGTGCGGGGACTTTAAAGATAATTGCAGTTTAATGATTCATTAAAGCGAACACGCCTTTATTAATACAGTCACTCATATTAAATGATATCTAGGCCTGATTATGTTTGTATTCGCTGTTTTCCAAATTTTAAATTTAGATGATTATTTTGTCGTGTGACAGATTTGAGGATATTTTTAAGCAGTTTTAAGATTTTTATGATTTTGTTGGTTTTTTTTATTGTTCATCCGAACTTTATTTTTACAGCTCGAGTGCAGGAGCCACGTTTAAACAAGTCTTTAATGAGACCAGGTGTCACAGCACAGATGTAGTGTCTCTCCATCAGCGCCCCCTGGTACAGGCAGCACCAGTACAACCAGCAGGCAGGGAGGGGATGGTTGTACTGGTGTGAAGAGGAAGCATGGTTTTCGTTATTTGGGGGAAAGAAGAATTAAAAAATAAATTAATTAAACGTGTTTGTAGACACAATTGAATAAAATTAACACACTTTCCACCTGAGGAATGTTTCCTCCAGCATCACACCAACAGCGCTGATTGATTTCTTAGTTTAAGTTACATTAATAGCCGATATTTCTTTATTTCAAGGCAAATTTCTTCTGTTTATGTTCATTTCTGTTCGTGTTCAAACTTACTTTGTCAGTGTAAGCGTTTGTTGCCATCAAAGCCACTTTAAAGTGAGTTGGATTAAAATGGACTGTCAGGTGGTGCTGAATATAAAATCAATCACAGATTCTTACTCATAAATCGTCATTGTTTTTGGTCCATTGGCCAACATGAAAAGGATTCACTCAGGTTTGTATGTTGATGTTTTTGTTTTGTTTTTTTTTTACAGTAAAAACATAATTAAACTCCAGCTTAACAATTTAAGAATACCTTTAACACAAATGAGTGAGAATGGCAGCGTTTTTATATGAATTTGTTGGAAAATACAAATTCACCAGGACAGTCATGTTTATATCATCGACAAGTGAATACAATACATTCAGCGGCTTCACGAAAACAGGAGAGTGTCTGCACAAGTTCTCTGGTCGACACTTTGTTTTTGTTTTTTTGTTTTTTAATTTGTTTGTTTGTTTGTTTGTTTTTGAAGGAGCACAATAACCCTGACAGCAG
This sequence comes from Pagrus major, assembly GCF_040436345.1. NCBI lineage: Eukaryota > Metazoa > Chordata > Actinopteri > Spariformes > Sparidae > Pagrus > Pagrus major. The sequence goes on from NC_133225.1 coordinate 15,643,733, forward strand.
ACAGCACGAGGGAGAATCCACAGAGTACACTGTACAAAATGACAGATAAATAAAGATATCGAGTTAAAACATTAACTGACACCCATACAAATAATACTTGAGCAACAGTCTTTAAGTATCTGATATTAATTCAGTTCAATTCAAAACTTTATTGCAGAATCACAGTCCAGAAAAAAGACAAAATCTATAATAAAAACCGAAATATAAATATAATATAAGTCCAGACTCCTGCAGCAACAAACATTTCACTTGGCTATTCCTTCTCGGTCTCTTAGGTAATATTCTCAATGCATCATTATAATCTTGAAGTCTCCATATGCTTGCTTTTCACTTAAATGTACTTCAGTATCAAAAGTAAATCCAACATATCCCCATAAACTGTGGGTTGACCTATTATTGAATAGGCAACATTTCTCTGATTATTGCAATCCAATTGCCGATTAAATACATTACTGCACAAATGTGCTTTGGCTCTGCTGCAGCATGCAAATTCTTAAGGTAACCAGTAACTATAGTAATCAAATACATGTACAGAGTTAAAAAAAAAAAAGTACAATATTTACCTCCAAATTGTAAAACAATGCAAATGTAAAAGTTTCAGACAATGGAAATACTCAAATAAAGTAGAAGATCCTCAAAATTGTACTTAAGTAGAGTACTTGAGTAAATGTACTTAGTTACATTCCATCACTGAGTATTTCATTACAGTCTCTTATTAAACAGAATATAATTCAATCAATGCATGCTTTTACCTAGGGGAGACCAGGGACAGTTGTAACAGCTACTTGTTGCAGTGTATTTGAATTAAACAATGATTTGTTGATATATTGATGAAATGAGGCCTGTCTGACTGATCAGCACTGTGGAGTACACATAATTAAATCTGGTCTCCCTTGAAATAAGTGTCCATGTTTTGAGCCTTTTAAGAATTTAGAGACAGATTTTTCTGCAAGGAAAATGTCTTATTTCTAATTTTATTTCCAAGATAAAACACAAAGTCCTTCCATGTCTATTGTGTCATTAACAAACAGCACTGTGAACACAGAGAGAGACAGAGAGGGGAAGAGACGACCCCCCCTCCCTTTTGTGGCCAGCCAACAGTTTAAGCTGCATAGATTCTGTTTCTTTGGGCAGGGCCGGCGTGTCTGAGAAAGTAAACTCGGGGGTGACCCTCCAGGTTAGGCCAGTCTGGGATACGAGCGGGGGGATCCTGTGATTCCGGGGAGCCGCCGTGCTCGCAGATCTCCGCGGGTCCCACTTCAAAAGGAGGGAGGAGAGATCACTTGTGTCAGGAATTTTGTTCCCTCGCCAGTGGGCTGCATTCTTGACCCCGGCGGAGCTGGTTAAACATCGTGGACCGCTTTCCTCCTTTGTCGCCACAGAATCAAGACAGCAACCTGATGTTGCCACCACTGAATCTGTGGCAGGGAAGCCGGCAGAGTAAGCTCATTACCACACAGACACTTTCTCATCCCCCTGTGTCAGAATGAAGGGCTGCTGCTGCTGCTGAGGAGGAGGAGGCACTGATTAAGACATCCAGGCAAAGTTGGACCAATATGTCAAAGAGGACACGGTCCAAACACTGATAACTTCTCCTTTATTAAAGAAAATCAGAATGACTGCAAGAAAAAAATAAATAAATAAAAAGGGGTTATTGTTGTGTTAAAGGAAATATAAATATTGTTTCTTTCCCACACACAGTTAAAAACCTGATGACTTTTTTCCCTGTGAAACAAAAAACAACTGATGACAAGTTTGGTCAGGAGGAATATCATTATGTCTCATTGGCGTTCCCGACCCCATCAGCATCATCAGCTGCAGCAGCACAGAGGAACATGCCTGTGCACATTACATCCAAGCAGGCTGCGTGATAGAAACTGTAATCTCACACTTGAGAGGAGCTGCACTATGCGCGCTGTTCCCCCCCGAGCAGGACGCACTCTGACAGGCGAGCAGAGGTGCACCTGTCTGCTCTCTTGCATAAACGCAGCCGGCTTCACGCTCACTGAGCTCCTCGGCCCGCTGTGACCTCGCCCTCGCCCCGAGCTGCACGTGTCTGCACGACAGACTCACACACGACTCTGCAGCCAACTGCTGCAGCCAGCTCGAGCTCTATCCACCATCCACCATCCATCCATACACATGTCAACCAGAGACATTTACCCTCGGAGGATCCCCTTGAACTAAACTGGGATCCAACAGCCAGAATAAAAATGTTCATGTCAACATTTCTGCAATATGTATCAGATCATGTTCAGATTACATGTATTTAAGATGTATTTCTTACCTGAAGGTGATGGTGGAGGTATGACAACCAGATGAGACCACTGTTCTCACTCGTGTTTGAGGCAAGAGGACGAAGAAGGTATTTAGAGCGACATGTTGGGATATTTTAATGACACAAGAAGAATTCTAATAGCCACGTTCGTAACGACAAAACCGGGTATTTAATTCCAAAACATGATCTTTTCCTAACCCTAACCAATTGGTTATAAGGCCTAAACTTAACCACACTTAAATTTAGTCGAAATGTAAAGAAAGGCTTCAGAAGTTTCAACACATCCATGGTTTGCAGAAACGTACAATGGCAAAAATTGGCAGCTGGATCGCTCTCACGGTCAAATACAAGCACTCCAGGACGACTTTCAAGGTCTGTTTTTTGGTAGAATTGTAGGACTCTACATTGCCAACGCTTTGGGGACAGGCCAGTTTTTTAGCATTTGTAAAGTCAAGACATCACGGACAAATCACCTTTAAAGACAGCTCAGATATAACACATTTTCATCACAGGGTTTTCCTGCAGTCAAGCTGGTAGAGAGAAACATTCATACACACACGCCTTGCCTTTCTGTTACAAGCTCAATTATTGGGGTATGCCGTGGATGAAATTCTTATTTTATTTATTTTAAAGGGGTTAATCAGTCCTTACTTCACCAATCATGTGAAGCATTTAGCCTACGTCCAGGCAGGAGGGTAAGTGTAATTTCCTCATGAGATCAGGAATGAATTTACTGGGTTACCCACTGCTTTCAGCCAGGTGGGTTACCTGTTATGTCTTCCTGTGAATGCTGCTTCATCCCCACTACCATTCCCACAGACAGCCATTCAGTCAGGGCCAAGTCTACAGCTATCCACGGGGGATCTCTAAACGGGTTCAAAGATGCCATGATACATGCATTTCATGGACCGAGTCGATTCCAATGATCTGTTTAAATAAAATTCTGCATTTTGTTACCTTGGGCGTGTTACTTTATTCAAGTGTTTTACTCTTTCAAAGCCTTGTTTTCAAGTTTTTAGGTCTTTTATAGAAGCATGGAAAACCTAAATATCAATAAGTAAAGTTTTAGGTTTAAAGAACCACACTGATTTTTTTCCACGTGTCCTAGAAAACTTAATTTCCTCATTTTAGAAATACCGAGATTTGAGAAAGAGGAGACTTTTCTCATACCTTGTTTTGAAAACACAGGTTAAACATTACCAGCCATATGTCTTTTAATGAACAGAGAAAGAGAGCGAAAGTCAAGAGAATGAGTCCTGCGGTGTTTCTTCCTCACACACTCTCTCCGTCAGTGCCTTGAGCAACATCTCTTGTCTGGTCAGACCTGGGGAAGTCTGGCTGGCTGAGCACATTAGATCGACTCATTCCTCGCGTGAGAAACAAGGCGGCCACAGACAAACTGACAAACAAACACTCACGCTCTGGGATGCTTGTGTGATATGCTCACTGTGTGCATCACACAACCTGTCCCAGGCAACTATAACTTCACTTATCAGCGACAACTTCATGACCTTATAAACTTTTTTTAGACGACTGTTTTCCAGCATTAAACACCACAGGATTTGATGGCAGCACTCACAGAGAGATTCATGAGATAATTGTCTGTTTCACCCACAAGGATTAAGTTGAAGCTCGCAGAAGTCCCATTTGAAACTAAACTAACTGAAAACAGCTTGAACAGACTTGGTCTCCTCCACTTGTTTAATCTAAATTAATCTAAACCAGTTCACAAAGAAGATTTAAACTACTCTGGGACGACACAGGGTCTTACACTGCTCCCCTAAAGTTTAGTGTTCTTCACGCTGACAGAAATCAGAGTTCATAACCATTGAACCTGGCTGAAGTTCACCTGTCTTCTTTAAAGTAACTAAATAATTTATGATGCCTTTAACATTTCCACTTCTTTTGCTTCCTCCCAGATGAAATAAAATTTACCATTTTTCTATAAGACACAATCTCACGGATTAGCAACTAAAAGGCACTTGCCTGATTTCTAACGCTGACTGTCAGGACCATGTTTAACAAAGGAATGCATATACGTACAACTTTCCTCCAGTTTAAAATGATTTTAAGACTCCTTCAATGTAAAAAGTGCTCATTTGGGGTCTACTATGTAAGGTTTTCAGGATACCAGAATTTAAAAAAAACCTCTTTTGATAGTGCTGGTACAGAAAAAGTCAGTGAACACATTCCAACACATGTAATAATGTTAATATCTGTGCAGAATTGGCTTGAAAATCTGATTGTAGATCCTTTTTTTGTCTCTTCAATATTTTCAGTACTATTGAATAAATATATTGTATTGTTTTAGGCATTAGAGTATCTATACTTTTGATGGTCTATCCTTCTGTCTCCCCCTGTGCTTGCTGTTAGTATCAACTATAAAAGAAAAAACGTCATTAATAATCCATGAAAATCAGAGCATCTCAATCTCATCTCATTTCTTGTCCTGCCTCTGTAGTTTTTTTTCCTCCCCTGAATCAGTTTGTTTGTGACGCCAGCTCTGCTGGGGTTCTCAAACTTTGCCTTTAGCTGACAGAGGAGCCCTGCTACAGATGGAGGGCTAAGCCTGCGTGATCTCTCCTCGCTGGAGGCAGGAAATTAGCTGCGGTGTGGCTGATATTACCAGGTGGCATGTGAGTGAGAATATTAAAACATTTGTTAAGAGAGGTATACAGAACAGAGATGTGAAGATGCATATCTAAGACTTTGGTATCTGTAGAAACTGGAAGTGGACTTGGGTAAGATTACCTTGACTATGATCAAACTGAGAGTTTGGGATGTATGAACATCTTGTTTCTTCGCTCACAGCTCAGATATTAATAAGAAGTGGAACACCAGTAGAGCAGCATGATCTCTCTGATTTACCTCTTTTGACTCAGACGTTGGTTTCTGGTGTCTCACCAGTTTAGATCAAACAACTCAAAATTTGTACAGACAGATTTCATAGGTAAACCTCACAAAAATATCAAATGTACACATTTTGCTTCATTTCGCTAGATTTTCAGCTGAATCCATGAACCCACATTGATCTCCCAATACCCCCCAGAGATGTCATGATATAGAAATTCATATTTTTTGTAAATTTAATATAAAATCAGCTGATCCTCCATCTACTCTGGACCCTCTGAAATAAAGATTTATATCATATAAAAACCTGTGAGTGTGTGTCATGATGTGTTTCAACAGATTTCCGAGCAAGACAAATTGATGTTCATATTCATATATTTTATATAATGTATATCAAACTAAAACTAATACAGCATCAAACTTAAAAAGGATCAAGAGAAAAAAAAAAAGAGGAAAAAAAGAACTGAAAACTGAGCAATCCGTTGGCTTGTGGAGCGGTGGATGTTAAAACCAGGGGGAGCGGAGACTTGGGGGGGGGCGCTGCAGATGCTGCAGGTGTCCCATCACGTCTCATCCCGGCGGCAGTCAGCGGACGGAGGGGTGCAAAGGGGAGGGTAAGGAGGGTTGGGGGTGGAGAGTGGAGTTTGGGGAAGGATCAGGGGGTAAATACAGGTGGAGATGAGACAGCCCAGACCTCTGCCGGGGCCACATCTCTTCTTTGCTGTTTATTACCTTTCATTTTTTAAGCATTTTTTTGATTTCAAACACAAAAACCATGTTCTAAAAAAAGCAGCCTTGGTGTGTTGAGTGTGGAATCATGGGAACAAGTCCATGACTTTTTTTTTTTTCCTGTGACACAGATTTGTCTACTCAGTCTCTCAATGCTGTTATGGTACTGTGTTGTGTTTGTGTTGTGAGAGAAAAACCATGACACAGCAGCTGGGAACGTGAAGTTGTGAGTGTGTGAGAGGAGCTGAGAGAGAGAGAGAGAAAGAGAGAGAGAGCGAGAGAAAGAGAGGGAGAGAGAAAGAGAGAGAGAGAGAAAGACAGAGAGAGAAAGTGTGTGTGTGTGTGTGAGAGAGAGAGAGAGTGAGAGAGACAGAGAGAGAGAGAGTTTGGGGCAGGTGAATGTTTGGCTGTGTGCTTGTGATACTGTCTTTGCTCCTCTGTGCAACACGTGTACACCAGGCATTCATGTGCCACGACCAGGTCGAGGGCAGAGAAGCTTACTTGCACTTGTGTGTGTGTGTGTCACTGGATGTGCATGCCAGTGTGTTCATGTATGTCTGAGAGGATGTTTTGTGTGTGTGTGTATTGTGTGTGTTTGTGTGTGTGTATTGTAGGCCCAGACTGGTGTGGGCCCATGCTCGGTGACTAGTGTGTGTCCAGCCAGTTCATCAGTCAGTCAATCAGTCGCTCCTATTCTTTAGCCTCCAGGAAGAGCGTCTCCTGTGGAAACAACTTGGCCTCCAGCAGAGTTGACCCTGGATCCAACTGGGTGATCTAAGAAGAGACAAGGTGGGGAGGGGGGAGGAGAGGGAATATATTAAACGAATCGACAATCAAATGGCTTAAAAGGTGCAATATGTAAGAATTAGCCTCTTGTCAAAATCATACTCAAAACAAATAGGGGGCAGCATAGCATCAGGATAACCACGAAATGCTGCTAACTGTAGCTACTGTTAGGTAGTTAGTCAGATTAGCCGTGCAGCTTGCTGTCCAGATTGGAAACTCGGAGCACCATTAGAGTGGAGCAGGAGCTTCGGACCGGGATGGGCCCGGGCTAGCTGGTTAGCATGCTTACTTCAGTAAATATCCCTGCAACACGACAGATGTCATAATGTCAAATCAGTTATATCTTCACATTCTGTTAATAATTTCAGTGAATGTTTGGATTTTTTCAACTAAAATTCTTACATACTGCACCTTTAATGTTATGGTTGCAACTAATGATTGATTTCATTAGCGAGTAATCAGACGTGGTTTTGTTTCCCTGATTAAACGATCAATCATTCAGTAAATAACATGTCAGAAAATGGTGAAAGATGTTCATCACAACGTTTCAGAACTGAAACCGTCATCTTCGATTTAATTGTTTGCTTCAAGCCCAAACATAATAGTTCACAACGGAGAAAAGCAGCAAATCCTCACATTTGAAGAAACAGGACCAGCAAATCTGGAACCAGAAAATGTTTGGAATGAAAAAAAGAAAAATTGTCAAATTTGATGGCATACAATTTTCTGCCAACGGACTAATCCATCACTTGACGAACTGTTTCAGCACTCCTGTTTTGGCCTCCCATCCACGATGGGATGCCATTTTCCCAAAACTGCAAGGGATCTTAACCAAAGAGCTCAGTAAAGTGGATAGAGAACAGTATTAGCAACAATACTGCTAGACAAAATTTTAGACAAAGGGCAAAGCCACAGAAGAAATTATGTTTAAAATACACAGTATGTAATTTCTGCTTTCAGTCAAAACAAAACAAAAGACATAAGTAGCGTGGGATCATGGGAGTTGCTGTCTTCATTGTTAAACAACCACCATTGCTGATGAAGATCTATCTATGTGACTCAGGCAGAAATGTTCACAGACGAGGTGATGTATTAGTTGTGTGCAACCAAATGAAACACAACATTAATTTAAATTAAATGAGGATTTCTCTGGAATTGAACATTGTCGGAAACATTTAGGATAATGGAAGTACACAACTCAACAAAATATATACCAAGGGTGTTGTCGTTTTTTCAGACATTGAAATGCAGAAATGTTACGTATTATATCTTTAAAATCTTCTGTTTAACTATAACATCTAAACCTCTTTAATTGCATTTTCAAATGTATCCATATCAGTGTGGACAAGCCCTCAGTCATTCTGCGCTACTGAAACCTCTTCTGGTGATCGTCTCACCATACATGCCCTGCGATCCAGACCGGAGAACAGTGTAGCTTTACTGCCGAGCTCATTTAATGTGTGTGTGTTTGTAAGAGAGTGTGTACGGTGTGTATTATTCTAACATCATGTTTAAAAAAATCAAAAAAATCTGGGCAGTAATCTGAGCAGCTAGAGGTTTGTTTCCCTAAGAGGACCAGCAGGTTTGTTTTCTTAAAAAGGCTCCAATCCAGAACAAACTGATGAAGGTTACAGGACAGGAGAGAGTGTGTGTATGTGTTATAACAACTCCTCGCTGTGTGTGTGGGTGTGTGTGAGAGAGAGAGAGAGGGAGAGCTTTGTGCGTTTTCGATGGCTAATAATGACTTATTTAAACCGTGATGAAGGTCAAACAGGAACATAGCTGATGGTGTAGAGGAGAGAAACATTTATCTGTTTTCAACTTCCTGCACAACAGCTATTCTCTAGAAAGCAGAGGAATAATGCAGCGCCACCCACAACGGAGCTGATCGAGTTAGCCGACATGACGGGGGTTTGACCTATGTTTTTTAAAACAGGACAATCTGACTCTCTCTCCGACACCCACCACCTCTGTGAGCCTCTTAGCTTATGTGAGCTAATCACCGGAGGGGTTGTGTTACATCGGGCCAATCTAACACCTGGGCTGGAGGGGCGAGGTGGTGTGACACCGAGATGTGTCCAGGGCTTATCTGATGACTGCTGCGTCAGCCCCTCTGATTAGGGCTCCTATTCTAACCTCACAGCAGGATAATTAAGCTGCTCCCTGTACCTGCCGTAGAAGGTCGGACGGCGAGCCAGCATTGGTAAAGGTCGACCTCACAACAAGAAGATTGATAGGGCTCAGACGGGCTATTGTAGGGAATGAAATGTGAACTCTGACCATGAACTGAACCACAACTTCACCTTGTGTAGAATACAAGTGTCCTATCAGTCTTATTAGTGTCGTAGCAACCCAGTATTTTAAAAAGAGCAGATCCTAATAAATCAACACATCACTTTAATCAAAAGAGGACCTTTAACTTTTTTGTTTTTAAACTTCCAAAGAATTAAAGAAACCTACTATCATCTATTAAGTGCTGCAAGATTAAGTCCTAAAACCCAAAAGTGACTTAGTGTTTTTGCACTTACAGTTCCCTCGTCTCAAAGTCAATGGGGTTTTTAAATTGGGTTTTTGAAAAACACAAGCTTAAGCTTTTCACGTTTCATTCTACAACATTAAATATGTATTTAAATACCCAACTTGTGAATTTTTAAGCTTTTAGATGTCTTACAAAAGGCGGTTGCTAACAAGAGGCTACGTGAGACTATAGAGGTTGTCTGGGACATTGGTTATCACCCGAACACGGAAACTCATCCTCTGGTCCACTTTTACATGCAGACATTCTTTTTGCAAACTACTCCAATTCAAAATTTTGAACTTGTAGATTTCTCAACTTACAGTAAAGTGTGTGGAGTATAGCGTGACTGACATGTAGTTCGTTTATATCAGGGATGCCCAAAAGGGACAAAACTAAAACTTAATGGTGGGCCAGGGGCCAAAAGCAAACACTTATTGTATTTTATTGTTACAATGCAAAAATGGTACTCAAATATAAAGTTCCCTTAACTGACTGACTTCCTGTCAGTGTCACTCTGCCCGCCATGCTCAGGTTATGAAAAAAAATTAATAATTATGGATCCTACATATTTAAAGAGCGTTTTTTATTTTATAAGGAATACAATTGGCATAAACTGATTAATATCATAATTAAAAAAAAAAAAAAAATTTAACTTTGTGCAGCCCTGGTTTATAACTGACCATTAGCTTTTTACTTCTGATGATTATATTTACCCTTCAAAAATCATAAAAACGGTGTTCATTTATGAAGATTATCTTGCTAAACAAAAATTATAAGTATTATAAACTTTTGTTTGCCACAGAGCTTATTTTCTGCCATAATCCAAAATCTAATTCAAAAATCTTATTAGCTTTTGTCAAGGGAACCAGAAAGTCAGCAATGCTAACTTCTTGTTTAGCTTACAAAAAACATCGCTGCCGCACTCTACACTTCAAACAATCTCAAAACTGTATGGTAATAAACACTGAGTCTATTTTAGCTCCTGAAAAGCTGTTATTTGAGACAGGATGCATTGATATGAGTAAACACTCAACATAATTAAAACAATCTACACAATGTGTTAACTACAAAATCTGTAAAACTAGAAGGTGTGTTCAAGGACACTGAGAAAAGGGTGAGAAAATAAAAAAAAGAAGGCAAGTAAATTAGAGGAAGGTGAGGAGGACATATCAGCATCACACAACCTAACCATCTCCCATGGGTGTTTGGAAATGTCACACCATGTGCACGTCGGCGGTCTTTGACTCCTCGTTTTTCATCTCCTTGTCCTCATTTCAACGTGTCATTTAGACTCTTGACTTTTCAGCGGGGTCTCTGGGAGCCTGGCGCGGGACAGGGAGGGGCTGCCACATCAACCTTATGCCCCTCACCTAGTCAGCTGCCTCATAGCACAGGGGGGAGCGAGACTCCATGAAGAGAGGTAAAATGCTGTGTGTCTTTACGAGTGTGTGTGTGTGTGTGTGTTTGCTGCAAACATATTTCATCCCAAAGGTGGGGAAAACGACCGACAGGGCTGCTGCGTTCCTTTTCCCACCTCAGGAGCAGCGCGTCGCAAATGGCTGCCATGCTAATGAACCCGACAGGCTGTTATGACACCACAGCATCAGGTAGGAGTAAATGACGCTTTGGGGTGGAGCAGGTGTGTGTGGTTAGACGTGTGTCTGCGTGTGGACTACATATAAGCGTGTGTGTGGATGTGTGTGCTCTGAGTGAATTGGGGATGAGAGTTTGTGCTCGTGGTGCACCGGGGAGATACAACGGAGGGAAGAGCAGCATCTGACTCTGAAAAAGAAAGTAGGGAAACAAGATGCCACACTGACACAGGAGACGGGCACCATCGGTGATTGTTTACATTGTTATCCAATTAACAGACCATAAGCATGGTGGCATCTGTCAACAAACAAAGCTGTTGTTTTTCCTCTGCTCCGCCTAAGCCATATTCTTTCCTCCTGCGCCTTCACAGCCATGCATACATACATACATACATACATGCATACATACATAAGACAGACAAAATCTAGCTCTCTGCTTTGTTTTTAACCTTGAGTCAATATCATTTTCATCAGACAATTTAGATCAAATCAATCAGCTGAATTAGAGAATTGTCTGACTTTTTTTTTTTTTTTTTAAAAAAAGCAGAAATTAATTTAAAAAGATTTTCTTCTGTCTAAATAGCATTTGTGAAAAAAAAGGTTTTCCAGCTGTTAATTAAAAATACACAAATTAACAGAATAAAAAAAATGAACTGAACTCTGTCTGCCTGAAGCAAAATCTAAAGATCTGGAAGCTCAGCATTAAAAAGCCTCATTTTAAAACTGGAACCAATTAAAAAGACAGATGGTGCTTCTCGGCAATCTTTGATATTTTGTCTTTATTTCCCTATGAAAAATTGTATGACATAAAATAATCAGCTAATATCAACCCCATGTATTTGGCATTATCAAGCAGCAGATTTCAACGGTTAAAACCACATAATTAGCACTTAATGTGAAGTTTAAAATAAATACCACACTTGTAAATCACTTGATTCAAATGAATAAAACACACTGATAACACAGGAGGCGACACTAAGCAACGCTCGGCCGTGAAAGAAAAGAAAGGGAAAATAAACACAGGCCCTCAAGATGTCCGCTTCCAACATAATCAAACGTGCAGCTGAAATAACGCATTTTTAATGAAGCCATTACAGGCCCTACTATGTTAATTAAAACCAAATAACTTGTCTGTTTTAAACTAGTGTTGTCAAGTGTTTATTTGGCCAATTACAAAAGCAGTGGGAGATCATTATCTGCTGCCAGGAGCGTTGACAGCACGTAGCGCCAGGGCGTGAACAGAAAAGAACAGACCAGAATACGGCACTTCAAAGGGAGAAATGCGCCGCACAGACTGAACGGGGGGGTTGGACTGAGGGAAAAAACAGAAAAAAGGCAGGGAACAGGGAAAAAGAAAGTCAAAGAAAATTAAAGCAGACAAGTTTATGCCGTAAAAACTACATTTAAAAAGGGTATTTTTTAAATGTAGTTTAAAATTTGATTTGAGGGAAATGTGAGAAGACACATTGGAGAAGGATACAAAGGCTGGAGAGCAAAACAAAAGTATTAGTGCAAGAGAGAAGGACTGTGTGAGCAAGGAGGTAGAGCGGCAGCAGGAGAAGGAAAGAGGAGGGAAAGGGGAGTCAGAGGGAGGGAAAGCTGGAAGGAAGACAAGGAAGGAGAGCGCTGAATGTGGGGGGGTTGGGGGGGGGGACTGAGATCCTTAGGGTAAAAGTCAGCTTTTAAAACTCCCTGTGGACATTTTATAGACATGTAGAAACACCCTGCTTTGAATGAAAAATTGTGTCCGATGTGTTGTGTGTTTTTTTATATACTACTTTATTCTTCCTAAAAATCCAGAATCTATGAATATGTCAATATTGTTGTGGTAAAAAAAAACAAGGTAAAAGTAGCAATACGACGAGTGAAGGTCCTGAATTCAAAATGCCGCTTAAGTAACTTTTATGCTTCAACATATCATTATGAAGTAAATATTGATTGCCGTTGTAACGATTATAGAATAATGACACCATTTGTGTTTACATTGGCTTCCTGTAAACATCACCATCACTAAACAAATTAATCTAACATTGGGCATGCGATCACCCGGGAAAAGGAAGGTTAGCTGGTGATCCACTTCTATTATACACTAAATGATTGAATAAACTCATTTGCAACAACGGCGCCAACAATAACCCCACCCTTGGAAACTCTGGGGGGGGAAGTTGTCTGTTGCTAATTTACTTACAGAAGGTAAAAGTATTTTTGTAATGCTTTCAGAACACAGCACATTTTAGTATTGAATTCGAATCATCACATTAATGTTGCAGCTAGAAAGGGCCAGGCTAATTTTAGTTCAATAAAAATAAAATAAAAAACAACTAAAGTTATCAAACAAATCTAACAGACAGAACAGACAAACTGTCCCCCTTCAGCAAAGTCATGTGAAAACATCCTTCTAGTGTCAAACTCTGCACATCATCATTCAGCAGAGTCAAGCTCAAACCTCCAAGTGAAGTAACAACAAGCAGAACACATTTTAAGTGGACGTACTGGCCTGTTCACATGGCCTGGGATAGAGCCTCATTTCACATCAACGCTCAGAAACGAGACTATTCAGCTCTATGAAGCTGTGGGTTCATGTCATGTGGAGATTGTAAGAAGAGTCCTGAGGAAGCAACTGAGTGAAACTTCTTTTGAAAAATAAACGGCCGCAGTTCTTCCTGTGAATACGCTTCATTCAGATAGCAGGACAAGAAAAACAAAACACACCAGCATAACAGATGTAAAATCTATTTCAGTACAACGCACAGCTACTTCTGTGACATTGTTTATTTTTCCTGCATCTCCAGTTTTGTCTAAGAATTATTCGGGCCGATTCACTGACAGAGCTGGAAGAGGGATTAAGAGAAGGTGAAATAGAGTACAGTATCACAGTGAGAAAACTAATACGCTGCTTTGACAGTGTTTGGGTGTCTATGAGCAGCCGGGCAGGAAGAGCTGCCTGCCGATTATTATGCCAGCAGTCTAAACATGTCCACCGCGAGCTGAAGGAAGAAGACCTCAGGCCTTTCAGCAGTGGTTGTGCTCAACAAGTATCAAAGAAAAAGGGAGGAAATTCTTGAATGAACAGCTGAAAACTGAAACACTAAAAGTCTCCCCCTCCTTCCTCAAACTCCCTGACAGTCATCGAAACGGAGAAAGGGTTAGTTCCCTGAGCACGGCTAAGCCTAGTACAAATGATGCCAGTGTAAGGCCTGCTGTAGTGCTGAAGAGATAAGCCACTGATACCAAATGTTGAGGATGAGACTCGGTCCAAAAATTGGAGACTAATAGACAATTATCCACAAAGCTACAGGAAGGTGGTAAATGAATTAATCGAATAGATCTGATCTGATGTTTTATCTCAAACTGGTTTACAAATGGGAACAAACTGATTCACACTATAGCCCTTTCTCCTGGTCATTAAAAATGGAATTTTAGCCAAAAATGTTCAACACAATTTCACTTAATTTTCTCAAGATGGATTGAGGAGATAAACCGATGCGTGTTAAAGCTAAATGAATGGAAATTAAATAAGGGGGGCTGACGAGGAGGGAAATAGCAAAAGAAAGAGTGACACTGCACAAAGCTGCTGAAAAGTAGAAAAAGGGAAAGAAGGTTTCAACAGTTGTGCAGTATTACAAATGCAATAGTGGTCTATCCTCTATCCTCTGATCCTGGCAGAGCAACAGTGAGAGAGTCTGGACGGGATGGAGGCTTTCTATGCTCCTCTCATTTAATTACAACACAGAGCTGCAGGATTAGACAGGGGCCTGTGTTCACAGCCTCATACTGGCACTACCACTGAGCTGCTTCCCTCCTCTCTTTCTCCCAAATCTCTCGCCTTTCTGTTTTTTGGAATTATCTCCCGTCTTCTTCTTTTTAATATCTTCTCCACTTGTCTTCTCTATCCTTCTCTCTTTCAGACTGTTTCTCTGATTAAATCTTTTCTTTGTTTAGGCTTTTCTCTTCTCTGTTCTCTTTTCCGACTAGTTCTGCAGTCACCATCCTCTCCTCGCTTCTCTACCCCTCTAATCCTCCCATCCTGTTTTTGCCGGAATTTCATCTGCGATGCAGACACATCTTTATCTCTGTCTCAAACACATGTTTACTCTTGATTATAAAGAGACAACTGTGAATCCTTTAAGTGACAAAGTTGTGAGCGGGGCATGTGTTTGCTTGAAAATATTTGTGCATGTGTTGAAGTGTGTGATTGTGACGAAATGAAGAGTGTGAGCTACGCGTTAATGTGTGTGTTAGTTTGAGGTGTTTGTGGCCCCGCGGTCTCTACAGACTATGATGGCACACTGCCTGGGCAAGCCTACACACACACACACAGCTCTATACAACCACCACCCACCCCTCCACATGCACTCCGCTTTTGATTAATGGAAATCCCATTTTTGTTTCCAGCAGCATGGCTAATTAAACTGGTAGTTAAAACAGTGCTCATTAGCTCGCTACCACAGAGCGCAACGACCAAGCCCTCTAATGACTGGTTGTAGCTGAATGAGTGCTGCCGGGCGTCAGCAGAAGAGCCATAGAGAATATCACTGTTAGTGCTGACAACTGTATCCTAACACAGCCATAATGTACTGTATTCACAATACGCTGATGCTAATTAATATTCACTGAATATTACGTGCGCACAGGTGGACGGATAAACAATTGGCTTAACTTGCCCAATCACAGGTAAACAAAAGCAGTGATACGGCGGCGCTGCTGCAGCACACAAACACTGAAGACAATAAAGATAAAAAGCAAGAAAAAAACATTAATCATCCACAACAGATTGTCTTAACTATTGTCCCTGCTGCTTTATGCTCACAGCCGCCGCCTGAGGTTCAGCCCAGGCCTAAACGGAAAAGCCAATTACAGCTGTTGATCTCTCCAGCGGAGATGAGAGCTGTGGCTGAGAACTCTTCATAACCTGCTGCTACTTTCCAAATCAGCACTCGTTTGTGTGGGCAGAGAACTATTATGAAAAGACACCCCAATTCCAAAGTCTATCTCTTGTAGACATGTTGGTCTTTTAAAGCCCTTTCGCTGTACATGTACAAGTAGAACTATTTAGTTAACGTGCATACTTCTTTGTAAGACAGTTAGATGTAACACTCACATTTCTACGAGGGAAGGTGGTGAGGAGCTTGAACTCTTCAAAGGGGTATCCCTTGGAGGCCACAAAGTCGAAGAGGACCTGGAGCTTACAGCTGCCCAGGAAACGCCTTTCCAGAAACTCTCCACTTGGTGTGCGGATTCGCAGTTTGCTGATTTGCTCTCCTGCATCCTCGTCGGGCTCTGGCGGTAGGGCCTGCTCCAATGACAAGCGGATTGCCTGCAAGAAGGGGTTTGAGAAAATACAGTATTTTGTTCAGTACGGTACATTGATAACTGTGGATACACCTCATAATCACTCAAGAAAAGTCCAGATTTCTATCATCTAACTGTTTAAAGGCCCAGTGTGTAGGGTTTAGCGGCGGTGAGGTTGCAGATGGCAACCAACTAGACATTCAAAGGTGGATTTCATGTTTTGTGATCACTGTTAAGTTTTTCCCAACTTCAAAAAGTGATAAACAACTTTTCCAGATATAGTAGTGATTCACTGTGTTGCACGAAGGCAGAGATACAGGTGCTGGCTCAACACAGCTGTCATTACTGGTGCTGCAAGCCTATTAGCATAACAAAGTCTCTATTTATTTTATTCATTTTACAGTTTGTTGACAACAGAATCAGTGCAAGTAACAACGTGACTGGTAGCCAAAAAAAAAAAAGAAGTTAATAATTAGATAAATTCAGTGATGATCTAAAACTACAAACGAGAGGGGAATTAGTAAAAGGAAGACAAAAGTCTTCCTGAATAAAAACATTTTCTAATCTAGGTTGTTTATTTATTTGCACATTTAAAACACCATGCTACACAAAATAACAAAGATCAATGTATCAGTGTAGGAGAGGAAGGAAGTCAGCAAGCTTATACAAAGTCCTCTGGAATAGAGATTCAATTAAGTGTATTCATACAAAGTGATCCCTGTGTCTCTGTTTATAGTAAATTTAAACCGGAGATTCAGCACTAACACTGGCAGTGATGAAGATGATGACACACTATCCAAACAAGTATGAAAGACAAGCCGAGAAGTTGAGCGCAGTGATGTTAATTAAAACATCTTCCTGACCTGAGAATATTATTACATTAGTTGCCCTGAGTCTCACCCTCTTCCCTACAGCATGGTGTAGCTAAAGAGGTTGCCAAGTAGCATTTCAGTATGTTAAAAACAGCCAAGTCCTGGTGCGTCATGCTTCCTTGCTGTTGCTCAGTCTGAATATCTCTAGTATCTATCAGAGATTAAAGTTCACAAGAGCTGTCAGCGTATTTTAAAAACACCAAATTTTAATGTATACACAAAGACAATCGACTGTCATCTTCCGGCAAAGCTAATCAGCTCTCCTGCACACCAAAACCCGCGCTTCAGCTGCTCCCTCGAGCCTTTCTCCTCTTTCTGCTCCTGCCCCTCTCCTCCTCCTCCTCCCCCCGGCTTGTTGTTCCTGTTTGGCCAGCCAGGGAGCATATGCTGTGACAACACGCCCCGGCTTTATTTACACACCATAATGCAATTATATTTCATAAGAGTGTACAACAGTAGCTCATTAGCAGCTTCTGGTGTTGGGTGGGCAGGGTAGCACGCGTGCCGCTCCGCCATCAGCTCCCTCAGGTAAAAGAGCTGATGCTGACTGAGTTAAAGGGGCCCACGGGGACAAACCTACACACACAGACACACACACACACACAGACACACACAGACACACACACACACACACACACAGACACACACAACAGAAAGAAGTGTGTGTGCGTGGTGCGTGTGTCTGTGTGTGTGTGTGTGTGTGTGTGTGTGGGGGGGGGGACATACAGACACTCAACCACAGACACAAGCACAAACACCCACACAAGTGAGGGGCAGCGTCCCTAAAGAAACCACAGGACACGCTTCTGGTCGAGCCTCGAGGCCCAGCAGCATCTATCCAACCATTTATCTGCCTCTCCAGCTCCGCTCAGCTAACCACAGAAAGCAAACAGATGATGGGTGTGCACCTGACAGCCACACAACTGTATGCTAAGACCCCCTGAAGGAGGCAAATAGTAATGTCAACCTACACAGGCGCATGAAACACATACACACTGCAAGCCCTCTTTAGTTCACCAGCTCCTACTTTCATCTCACTCTTCTTCGCACAAAGGCCCAAAATCACAGAGAAACCATTCCCACTAGCATTGTCAGCTCTCTGGTGGCAACTGATGTTTTTGTTGTGTCTGCAGTTTCTGTCATACACTGTAGTAGGTAACTACCAAAGAACAAAACAAAAAATATTCTCTTGAGTTCAAAAGGTGACAACTGCTGACATGGAAATCTCTTCTCAGCTTTAAGTGTTATAATGCTACAACACTGGAGATTTATGATATGATAATATTCATTAATGTTATAGTAAAATAACAAATCAATAAAGCAAAAATGTCTGTGGTAGATACGCCACCATCAAGTAGAAACACCTATTTACCTATCCCATTTAGATCCATTTTACAGTTTGTCTCACCAACCGTAAAATGTTTGTTTGTCTCACCCTTGTCTCACCCTCCTGAAAAACATGGCGGTGCAACATGGTGCGACTGTCTCTAGTAGCGTTGTCACAATACTGGAATTTTCTAACTTAGATATGATGCCTTGAAAAATATCGATATTCGATACAATATTTGTTACCATGTGGAAAAATTGCCACAAAATTGAGGGAATAAAATTTCTGATTTTTATTAAAAGATAAATATAATAAAGGTTGTGTACTGTGAGCACGACAGCAGCAAAGTTTATTGACCTCTGGAGGAAATGGGACTATGTAGACACTATCGCAGTTCATGTGTCAAGAGAGGAGAACGACTAAGTACTAGCACTAGAGTATCGATACTGCAAAAGATTGATTTTTGATACTTTTGACAACACTACTCTGTAGACATAAAAGGCTAATTCTAAAGTAAGAGAAACACCACGATTCTTACAGGTGATTATACACTCATGAAAAACACTACTAAGAATATTATATTCTACTTCTACCAGAAATCCCCCAAAGCCTAAACACTGGATCTTTAAGTTGCCTTTGTCCGGGTCCAGCAGCTGTTGTTGGCTCGCATATTTATGAATATCTTGACTGTAGCACAAACACAACACTCGTATGTTAGCAGAGGAGACACCATGGAAACCACTGAGCTTGGACAGAGAAAACTGATATAAGTAGGAAACACAGGGCCATAGCCGCTATTGTTGTTTAAAATACACAAGCGCGCACACACAGTTTGGTTAGTGGACTACAGTGATATAATTAAGAAGGCCCAGCCTGGGACTCTTTTGTTGTTGTCTGTTTAACTTAAGTGACAAATCACCTGAGTGAGCCGGGTCACCCAATACCTCTCAGAGCCCTCAGGCACCCTGCTGTTGAGTAAACAAGAATTGGCGAGGACTACACTGTATTACTATAGACTGTATTACAACATTGGTGCCATCCTCACAGACATGTATTGTTTTTCCTGCATGCGTGACAGTGTGTCTGTGTGTGTGTTTGTGTGTACTTTCCCCCTCTTCACATACGATAATTGTTTTCGAGTGAATATATGTGTTTGCTAAGGTTGTGTGTGTGTTTGTGCACATGCCTGTGTACATGAATTGCCTCAAGTCTTTTGTTCACTCGGGTTTCAATATAAGGCTGTGTGCTATACCGATTTAAAGCAGTTAAATAGAACAATAACTGTGTGTATGTAAGGTGACATTCGCAGGGATGGGCATCACTGTAATTAGGATATTTCACTCTTCCGTATGCGTGTTCACCCACACACACAACACACGCTTCACTGACTGGCAGGCTTCACCAAAACCACAATCTAATTGACTCATTATTGTGAAGTGAGAGCAAGACCGATAAAAACAGAAAAGACAGCACAGCACAATGGCACAATCACTGTGCGCTGGCAAAACATATCACTGTTCAGCCTTGCACTGATGAAGTTGGAATATTAATTTAGGTAATTTGCATAATGTGAGTATGGCTTGTTTTCAGCTGCTCTTCTCACCTCCTTCTCCTCCTCCTGCTCCTTTCTCATCTGTTCCAGGCGAACCTGCTCGGCCTCTTCTCTCTCTTGGGCTTCTCTCTGAAAAAGAAAGAAAAGCAACAGCAGGGTCAAAATCAAAATATCAAGTGACATGCAACTCTGAAGACTGTTGCTATGTTTTCCACAGGTTGTTGATTTTCCTTTGGACAGGTTTTCTAAATTCAAGACTTTCAAAGACCGTTTTATGACCTTTCCAAGTCCCAAAGTTACTTGCCAAGTAAATTATTTTTTTCTTCTGATGTAAACAGAGAACGATATTTGGTGATGGCAGGCATTTTGCTGGTGGCTTTTCTACGGTGGCTTTATGTTTATCTGCGACTCAGATGCCTTTATATCCCATGTTCTTAATGTGATGTTTCTCGCACAAGGAGCAGCAGTCATCTAATTCATTATTTTCAACAAGCTTCAACCAAGCACTAAATGTGCTATTCTTTTGAGATTTCAGAGCAAAATCTCACCTTGAACAAGACGTGTGTTTCTGGTAACAAAATAGATCTTATTATTTAACAAAAAGGTCTGTCTTTGCAGGAATTGTTTACTGAATGTTGTCACACACTAAGAATAACAACCTCAGCCGGTAATTTTTAATGGATTTGACTGTCAGAGTTGCCCAACAGGATCGTGATGCAACCATGTCGCACTGCCAGCTAGGGCAATCTACTGGACCGATTCCAAAAATTTGGTTAGTATTAATCATTTACAAACCAAAATTATAGGACCCAAGTTACTAAAATAAATACTGGAATTCCCATTTAAGGACCTGCAGAAACTTTGTTGAGCATTTTTACTGATATTTAACAAGAGGTCCCAATAACTTTGATACTCAAGTGTCAAGTGTTTAATAGAAACGAGAATGAAAAATAGCAAATCTCCACATTTGAAAAGCAGGAACAAGTTATTTTTTTACTCGATATAGGACATCATTGAATAATCATACATGCGTACATATGTAGCTGAATAATTTTCTGTCAATTGACTAAACTAATTAATTTCCAGAAGTTATTGTTTTGGCCATAGGGTCATTGTGCTTAAGTAAATGTTTTTTGTGCTCAATAGCATTAAATCCTGAAAACAACAGAAGCAAAGTGTAAATATCTTCTTTATTGGCAACACAATTTAGTTAAAATTATGCAAAAAGAAACTGGAAGGAACATAAAATCATAGAAGTTGTATTTATTCTTTATGGGTCAAACCCAAAAATAACATCATGTATAGAGGTACTGTCTAGTATACCACAACAAACTCAGAGGGCACGGATCCAAGTCGAAAATGTGTTTTATTTAAAAAAAATACCTTTTTACGGTCAGCCTCTAAAGACAGGCGGTAGGCCTCGTCCTGTTCTCTCTTCACTGTCTCTCTCGCCTCACGTTCGTCCTGGGTAGAGAGAGGGAGAAAGAAAGTGGGGCCCATTAACTAACAACATAATAAAAGACACACAAGGACAAAACATCTAAGCTGAGGTGCCGGTTGTGGGAGCCAGAAAGAGCCAAGCAAAAGAAATCGCAGAATGTCATGTGTGGTTACGTACAAACACCAGGTATGAAAGAGTAGCACCAGAGGGGAATTCATTGTGACAGGGCTGTCATTTACCAGACCCTGAGCCTCTTTTATGTTTCCTCATCTCAGTTTCACCGTCCCTTTCTCTTTCATTCACTCTGCCTCTCTCTTCCTGTTTGTACAGAGGGAAGGGGACAGGCGGCCCTTCTCTTTATACCTGCTGTGGCTACAAAGTGTTTTATAAAGACTGGGACTACATACGAGTGTCCATTGTGTTAACAGTGCAGAGCCATTAGTTTTCTATTTTCTGAAGGCCCACGCTGTGTGCCAGCCCGGATATGGCAAAGTAAGCTTATTGTGATGATCAGAGGGCTACTGTGCAGCACAGTGTGCATTGTTGTATTCAATCAGAAAATGCAAAGGATACATTTGTGCTTTTGGCCCACATAATAGATGAACATTGAAAGGAAACTGTAGAAGAATGGCAGAGAGGGACAAAAACATCAAAAGTGGCTACCTTCAATAGATTAGCCCTGAGTCACGCAAACAAGTTGCGCAGTATCTTGTGTTTTATCTACATTTTATACCGTTGTAATACGTTTTGAAATGCATCAGCTGCTTTGAATGTGCCATGTAGCTGCTCAAACACAATGTGAGTTTAAAGACCTTATCTTTAGAGAAAAAAGGAACAGATTTTCAACACCTATATCATCGCTACTTATTAAGTTGGCTCTATTTGTTTTTTGGGCAGCACTGTGTCTCTGTGGCTAACTTCATAATTCACAGCAAGAAGGTCAAGAATTAAATATCGCATGCGTCTCTGATGTCGGGTTATGTTTCCTCTAATACCGAAAGATTGAGAACTCAACATTAGTTAGTTTTGGCTGCTCTACACGTGAAATGCATGTTAAATGACCCGATCTAAAAATTGCCCACGATGCAGACCACAAAAAACCTGCAGCGAATTATCAGTCAGTTACTAACTACTAAGCTAAAACACAGACAACCATAGGAATGACTGGCGAGTCAGTAAGGTTGGTTAAAGGCACATTGTGGCTGTCCAGCTGCTCCATTTCCAGACAGACACAAAAGTCACTGTCAAGGAGGAATGTCTGGTTTGGGTGGGTGTCTGTGCTCGTGTCTGAGTTTGTCTTTAGAAAGGTGAGGCGGAAAAAAGGAAAAAGATGGAAAGAAGAAAGAGGGAAGGGAGCTAGGGAGAAAGGCAAATTCACCAACGCCTGAGCACTGCAACAGTGAAAATGGAATTAGTCCAGTGTCAAGGTTGACTGCACCTTAGAGATGGGATAGGTGCTGTCAGATACAGGATATACTAAAACCCTGTGGTTATTGGTACTGATCATGATTAATCACACTGGAACATTATGCTTTCAACATCACTTATACTCTCTACGCTGTCTTCTTGTGACATTTTCACAAGCCATTTCCTCCTGGCAGGCCACGCCTGGGTAATTATCACACTTTAATATCATTTCAGAGCAGCTTTACTGCACTCTTATGATAAAAATCTGATTTCTTATTTCTCTGACAGATCTCAAGCCCGCTGTTGCAATGATTTAAAAGCAGTTATAATAACGCAGTAAATACAATTATAGCTAGGATAGCTTTAAAAAGAAAGAAAGAAAACATATAATTTTAAGCCAATATCTGTTGACACGCAAATTATAAATTTTATAAATTATAGACACAAAACAATTTTAAAAAGTTTTCAAAGATCAGGGCTGGCATTTTTATTTACTTCTGACATACAAAAGAATATTACCAGTTTGTTGCACTTTTCATGTTAAATAGTACTTTTGATGGCAGCTTTGGTGTCCCCCTCAGGATTTGCTCTTGAGAAAATTTCCTGTTTGTTGTCCTCCATTCAGTTATGGAAAAAATAAATATTTCTGAGTTTGTATTATTACCTCATTAATATGGTAAATATTAGACCACCTGTCGAATTCATACTTCAAACAAATAGGGGGCAGCTTATCACCAGAATAAGCGCTAAATGCTGATTACTCCAACTGATGCTAGCTAGTTAGCTCAGTTAGCCATGCAGCTGGCAATTCTATACTGCAAGCCTGGAGCACCAGACGAAAGTTGGTGTTTCCACCACGAGCACAGGAGCTTTGAACCACTAGTAGGAGGAAGTTTTCAGAAAGGGGGCAAGGGGGCCCAATGGGGAATGCTGGCAGGGTGCAGCGCTGGAATGGGCACCAGGACTGGTGCCGGGTAAGTGGGCAACAGAACCAATAGTCTATCCATGAACACCGCCTGACCAGGACTGCACACAGCCCCTGAGGCCAGTGGAGGCTATATTTGACAACAGGAAATACAGCACTCAGGTGATTTGCAGCACCTTCAACCAGGACTCAGGACAGAGGCGAGTTAATTTTTGAATGGTTTTGTAGAAAAACATGCTTACATTTATCAAAGAGATTGAGACTATATGGACCATTGAGAAAAGTATCCTTTTGATTGTCACTAATACTGAAAGATTTCAAATGATATGCAGCCCTAAGTGTGAACCTACAATACACTTGACGACTCACAGCCTGATCCAGCACATGTACATATCTCTTGTCACTTCTTGTCATTAATGATTATTTGATGCGTGACAAGAGTGACAAATCCAAAATGAAGCCAGAGCATTGTAGCAATAAAAACAACACAAAGGGAACAACTGTCAGTCAAAACTCAGTGACTCACCTGAGGAAGTCTAACCCTCAGGGTGTATGTGTGACAAGATTCATTCCTTAACCACGGTTCCCACAACTGGATGTGTCGTGACTAGTCACATTAGCATTGTTAGAGAGATTGTTTGGCTGACTGACTTCTAATATGGTGTGACATCTGTCATTTATAGATACAGTAGTCAAAAAGACGCACGACAATGTTAAAGAGAAAAGTGTGGGAATAACAGAGACTGTGACAGGATTTCACAGCTGACACACAAACCAAAACGTTTGTGTGTTATTTAGGATGAACAGGATCTTATTCTTATTCTACAGGAATCCTATCTTATCTTAACAGTTTTTCAATAAAAAATAATTTAAAACAAACTCTCAGTCCATACTGTTGCTAATTCCTAAATCTCTGACAGTAAGTTATTACCATGAAAAAGAAGAAAGCTTGGGAGGATTACTCCCTGTCTGAAAGCCTGTCTGGTACAAAAACCCAGTGTGTCCGTCGCTCATTCTCTTGTTTGATGTCACTGAGTAAACATATCACTGAGTGGTTAAGAGGGTCAGGTGAAACTCTTTGACAGGGAGAGGACCTCCCTGTCATACTGTCTCAGATTCCTGTCTGTGACATGAAAGACTCACTTTCTCGTATGGTGAGCATCCCTCAAAGGTGTTTGTCCACTTTCTACTGGAGTAAAAGAGGGAGTCTACAGACACAGTGGTATCCACACACTGCAGTGAATGGGAGACAGGTCTGAGCCCTGTACCTACCTAAACCTGTAGTGGGCACATTAAACTTGAACTAAAGGGGAATGAAGTGAGATGGTTAAATATTCTCTGCTTGTCATTACATGTATGCCGCTGTATAACAATGGTGTCTGATCTGTCCCAGCATGTTGCCATTTATCTCTCTAAAAGGCTCTTCTGTCCCCATTCAGCCATTGAATGTGGCTATAGTCACAGACTAAATCAAGGAAAGTAAGGTAAAGACAGTTTGGATTGTTATTAGTGGTCTTCAGAGGCCCAAAACAAAACCTATTCCAACCTGAGGACAGTTGGACCTGCTCTGAAAAAGACCCGGGATGAATAGACCTGATTTTAAGTGTTGATAGACCCAACCCAAATACAGAGAAGATACCCACACTGACAGCAGCATGGTGTCAGTGCAATTAATGACCAGAATCACTGACACTTAGAGACGAGCAGAGTTTCTTCAGATGAAGACACAGCCACACACTTCGAGTGGGTCATAATAAGTGATGATTGAGAGGGATTATTTTTGTATGAGTCGGCACACTGTCTTTTAGGAAAATCCTGAATAGTATACCTCTAATAATATCTGTATGATATTTGCAACTGTAACCATTTTAAAAGCATAATGACAATGATGATAGAATGAAAATAGAATTTTAGTAAAGAGTTCATTTATGTCCACGCTACAAAAAAACTAATTCAAAAGTTAAGTAAACAGCAGCTGGCTGTGCACAGTTTACTGTATTACATTGGAACATGCCAATGTAACCTCTCCCTGCCACTGAAGACACCAGTATGAAGATAAGCAGATTCTTAATTCACAAAAGGAAAGAATGTTGATGAAGGTTCTCAGTCATCCAGGTCATGGTAAATCTAGGTGCTGTATCGTAGGTAACCGGACTTGTTTCTGTTTCGTGAAGACGTTTCACCTCTCATCCAAGAGGCTTCTTCAGTTCTAACTAACTGGAGAGGCGTTGGCAGAAAGAAGTTCCATCATGCATGAACAAGTCACAGTTAGTCAAGTCAAGCTTATTTCATTGTTTCATTATTTTGTGTTTGTCTCACCTGGTATGTCACTATCTGGGCCTCCTTTTGGCTGTGTCTATAATATAGGTGGGGCCACATAGTTTGTTTGGAGCCTTGATGACCTAATGGTCAAAACATGTTGGCTTCTTTCATGACTGGCCTTAAAATGATTAAGCCACCTAATAAAGGTTTTTTAATATTTCCTTCCTTGTTTTGATACTTCTTCTTGTTTAGAGTGCCTGGATTGCCTCTGGTTCTTGAAGTACTCATCAGTAGCTTCTTTTCAAAATAGTCCAAAGCATTTGTACATGTTTAAGAATCAGAGTTTGACATTTGCAAACCTTACCTCATCTTTGATGTCCTCTTGTTGTTGTGCTGTGAAGATCTCCATTGCTCCCATTAACCTCATCATCAGCTCGTCCACTGTCGTATTGCCTGAAAATTAAAGAAATCCAAAACAAATCACAATCTACAATGTATAATACATCTTTGTGTTTTTACATTAATTACAGACAAATATACTACTAATAAAGTCACACTTACCTTGAATAACATTTAGAACTTCGTTGGATGTGCGTTTGCCCATGACTATAAGAAGCAGGGGGAACTGGTCTGTCTTGTATGTCCGTATAGTCTGTGTCACCACGCTGCCAAAGTGCCTCGTACACATGGTGAGTAGTCTGCAAGACAAAGAAATAATCCAATCCTAATTTATTTTTTTATTCTATTTAATTCACTTGATATTTTTTTTCTGAAAACTTCAGAGCTGGTAATAAAAAAAAAAATACATAGACCACACAGCAGCACATACAGACAATGCATGTATACAAGCACAAACATTTTTACAAGATAAGGAAAAGGGGTCATTCACTACAGCTTTTCGAACTGCAGCAGAAAAGAGAAATACACACAACTCATGGCATTAAGGACTTTAAAACCAATTCTGCATTTTCTTATTCCATCAGAGTGACATGCTATCTCAATTGGAGCCGTAGATGAATTAGTATTCCTCACCAGACACCCAGAATTGATAGGGCAAGAGAGGATTTCTTATTCCATTACAAAGACAGAACTTTTTAAATTAACATTTCAGAGACGGAAAAGGGTAGCAGGCAGCCAGGGCCCCACCAAACTCCCTGTAAATGTCATAATATTAATGAATTGCTATAGACTGAATGCAAATATAGATTAGCTTTTTCTCCCGCCTTTTAATAAGATCTACTTTAATAACTGGCTGGTAAAATAGAGAAGTAATGGAATGGATGGAGGGACAGCGGGTCAGGGGAAGAAGATAGGTGGAAGGTATGCTGCCTGAGAGGGGGTGTAACTCATTAAAACATGAAGCCAAAGCTGAGGGAGCTACTTGCAGACTTCTCAAACTGTGAAATTGAGTACTTGAGCTCATTGTGGTACTTTTTAAAGTAATTATCAGAGAAGTACATGCTGAAAATATGGATGTAAGATCAGTGAAAAATGGGAAAACTACAGCCCCTGAGCTCAAAGCAGAAATGAACTTCAGATTTTAGGACTATGACTCAAACTAAACTTTTCAAAAATGTTGAACTTTGAGTGACCCATGTCTTGCAGTGAAGAAGTTGGGTACCCTAAATCCTACTGATCATTTTGTCCCTGACATTTGTCCCCGTTCAGACCTCGACCAAGGCAGACCATGACAATAGCCCACAGGGAAACTCTAACCTGTAATGAAAGGCCAGGGAACAATGGACACTAACTTGAAGGGTAACCCAATCTTAAATCTCCCATCAAACACAAGCCAACCTGCTTTGGTTTCTATCTCAAAACTAAGGAAGTCAGGCCACCACGGTAAAAATCATCATCACAGCATAAAATCTGTACATAAACACAACCTAAACCTACATGTAGGGGCAGTTGATCTGGACAGTTACATGGAAAAAATAAATAAATAAAAAATCACAATCTATTTAATCACAATCACGATCTACATGCCCTGTAGATTATAGCTAGATTTCAAAAAGCCTTTAAATTTCTCCATTTGCATCATTAAAACACGATATTACATCAAAGATCATTCTTTTTTGGCACAAGCTCCTCATCCACAATGTTGCAAGCTATGACATTAAATTGTTTACAAATCGTCACCCTAGGAAGAGCCATGTGAAGTAAGGGAGGGGGATTCCTAACTGCAACATGGACAGGAAGTTAAAACGACGACAACGCTTAGAGCAGCTTTAAGTATCAATAGTACTAGTAGAGGACAAGCAAATTATACATATTTACATGTACATATATATATGTACTGTACACTATGGGTCGACTGATTATTGGCCCAGCCGATTTTTCTGAATTTCAAATACATATAGTGGAGTTAAAGTAGCAGAAAAAAGAAATACTCCAGTACAAAGGCCTCATGTACTTAAAAACAGTTCTACATTTACTTGGTTACATTACATCACTGTGATCTAAAATCATCAAATTGCCTGCACCTACAATCATGTATCACTGTATCTAACAATGACAGAAATTCTGTAACCAGGACATGAAAGACTTATGAATGCACCGATAGAACAAGTATGGACACAACACAGAGGGCAGGAGGAAGTCAAGCGACTGCAGGGACTGAGGTGAACAGTTCAGCATAGTCTCATCCACCCATAACATAACATGGTAAAGAATGTAGCTCAATCCGTACCTTTAAAATCCTTCAGGGGTAACTAAATGTAGAGGAAACACCTGCATACTTGAGTTTGAGCGTCTGCTCCAATGGTTAATGTGACTGATAGCTTCTAATTTGTCACCCATCCCATCTCCATCTCTCACTGCACATCCAGACGGCTGAAAAAAGTTAATGTTTCCCCGGTCTGTCGCATCGCATTTCTTCACATCAAAGTGTTGCGTGAAGATGCAAGGTGACTGGTTAGACCTGACATTTGCTTCAGCGAGCAGCTGATGAGTCAGATCAGTACAGTAGCACTGCAGGGAATGTTTTTGTCAGCCACCTGTACAGGAGTATGTCTGGGAACCGGATGCTCTGATAGCTCACTGTGTCATACACACTTTGTTTCAGAGCAAACATGGACATGTTTTGATTCGAAAATGACATTTTGTTCTCCCTCTCAAGCAGTTATGTTTTCACACAGGAGGATGTCAAGAGGAGAAGTCAAGTGTGCTGAACAGGTTTGCATGTTGGTTTGTTTCTGCTCTAAGTGTAAAGATACCAACTTCCACTCAAAGGTCATTAACAATAATATGAACACCTGTAGTGGTGGGGCCTTGTACGGGACTGCAACTAGTTTTTAAATAATTTTTTTTAAATTACGGATTAAAGGAACAGTTCACCCAATAATTTAAATTCATCATCTAGTCACCCCCATGCCGATGGAAAGTCTGATGAAGTTTCGTAGTCCACAAAATATTTCTGGAGCTTCATAGCAAAACAGCGTTGCAGCATTCTCCTTAACAAACAAAGTAGATAGGGACTTTAAAAAAAACTCCCCAAAAAACATTAAATGGCTTTCCATCTGCGTGGGGGTGAGTAGATAATTACTTTTTTGCGTGAACTGTTCCTTCAATCTGATGATTATTTTCACGATTAATCATTCATTCTGTACAAAAAAAATGACAAAAAAGCAGCATATCTCAATATTTAAGAAGCTAGAATCAACAAATGTTTGACATTTCTGCTTGAAAAATGACTGAACAAATTTATATTCATCAAAAATAGTTGGCAACTAATTTACTTTTGATCAAATAATCTAAAACTCAACTAATCATTTCAGCTCTACCGATTGCATTTCATTGGGGAGGTGTTCATATTATTGTGTCAGGCCCTTGTACATAGTTGAAGGTCCAAATCTCTCTACAAGAATTTGCAAGAAAGTCACTTTAGTTTAAGTGCTTGTACAGATAGGTTAGCATGGAATAAAATGTAAAATAGATTTAAGGAAGAGCGACTCACACATAAAACGATCTATTCTCAGTGTGTTTATCTACTGATAGATTCAATATTTGTCATGTGCAATGACAGTAGAGCATCTGTACGATATATATCAGATTCATTTCCCATGGGTGACAATTACACTGGCGTCCAATCAGAACTGCATTTATACATAATTAATCATTTAACTGGTAGGCCTGTGAGAATACAGAGCAAAGCAACAGGCACATTCCAATATCAGCAGGTTCGTCACACACACACAAACACACACACGTACACACACACCCACAAGGATACCTTTCTAACAGCCTGTATGATTGGTGCCAATCACCAGTCACTTTGGATCAACCAGAGAGCGTGAGAATTCAGAGAAGCTGCCTATGTGTGAGCGAGCGAGTGTGCACATGTGCATGCATGCGTTAGCGCCAAAGCTGTGACTAGCTGTGTGTGATGAAAAGCTCCAGATGTTGCCTGCCTTTTAATGTGCAATAAAAAGGCTCAGCTGGGGCAAAAAGCAAAGGAGGCCAATGGGAGAGAAAGGCGAGTGGAATGAAGGAAGGAGGGAATTTCCTTAAAAGAAATAATGGAGGGGTGAGGTCAGGGTGCGAGTCTTTCTTAAATGGCTGCTACCAGAGGGCAGGCTTAACTCTGGAGGGAGAGGGAGAGAGTCGAGGTAGTGGGATAAAGAGAAGGGAAATAAAGAAAGATGGAAGGATCAGGAAGGAGACGAGAGGAGAAGGAAAAGATGTAACAGAAAGATGAGGGGAAGTAGGAGGGAAATGAGGCTTGCCCTGGGCACAATGGTAATGAGAAAACCCAATCAAACCCTCAGCAGGTTCATCTCCACCTCCACAGCTCACACTCAAAACTAAAGGGGATCTGATCAACTATCTCACATTGCAGACCTGATTTAATTTTACATTTTTTTCCAATATTTTCCTACAAAATGTGCTCTCAGATATAAATATCCATCCTCGTAGCAGGAGCTTTGTAATAAACAGGAGTCGCACAGACCTGCCAGTTACCAAAACAGACTGCTGGAGCTGCACCAGCACTTTGAGCGTAAATGGGGAGATAGAGATGTTTGGACTCCAAGGGAGTCCTCGTCTCCCACTGACCCTCCATTCAGACAGCTTAGTCAAGATTGCCCAATCAGGGGCCTCACCATGCAAACACAACGCCTTTTGTAAGCATGCAACCTCCAAGCTTCAAAAAGAGAATGAAGTAGAAGAGAGAATGAGAGGACAGAGATACAGGGTGTGAGCAATGGAGCGAGAGTTGAATGCCAGCAATTAAGGACCTGTCCACACTAACACGAATAGATTTGAAAACGCTGTTTGTGTCAAATGAGCTTCCGTCCACACTTACATTTTAGATCATTTTCTCAAAGCACTCTGTCTGCGCAGAAATGACAAAAAAGATCTTATCTTCAGCTGTCGCAGGCTTCAAATTCAAGCAACCTGATGGAGCAGATCACCAATTAAAACTACATTAACCTCCATCAAAAAACAATGATAGGAGAACAGTATAGTAACAGCTTCCTAACAGGGTATTCTGGCAGTTTGCAGAGCCCTCTGCACACAATCAAGCTGCTCGCCTACTGAAATACATTCAATATGCTCTTTATTAGATACAACTCACTATGCAAACAGTCCACTCCTCCAGACAGTAAGTCACATATAAATAAAACATAAGGATTAAGCATGCAGTCAGGGCTTAGAGGTTCAGTTATTGCTCTGCTTAACTTTACAGTTGGCAAAATGCAATAAATAAACATAGTGCGATTGTGAAATATGCCAGGGAATTCATTGAGTATTTAAAGGGCAATTTAATCTTTTAAACAACCTAGTTTTGGGCCTCATTCTGATTAATTATCAAAACTGTTTCAGCTTCATTATGAGCCCTTGAAATACCACGAGACTTAACTTTACAAAAAATCCACGTGTTATTGTGATTTAAGATATGTGTGGTCATTTAAATATTCACCTTTGCTTTAACATTAATACTGTACTGATCTCTGCAGCAGTGTTTTATGGATAACATTTCTAACACAATAAAAAACTTGATAGAACGATCTAATACTACAGCAGCACAGATTACAACTGTAAAATATGACTTAAGTTAAATCCATACCTGTCTGACACAGTCTAAACAAAAATTCAACCTTAGAAGTGTCACAAAAGCAGTATTTTAAGGCAGAACTATTAGTCTTACTTAAACTAGAAATAGAAGTTTTCTGCTCCAACGTATCATTATGAGGTAAATGTTGATTGCACAATGTAATGGATATAGAACGATGAAACCATCTGCATTTACACTGGTTCCCTATAAACCTCACTATCATGAGACAATTTTGTCTGCTGCTGGGCACCTGGTCAACCGTGAAAAAGGAGGTTAGCTGGCGATCCATTTCAATTGAAGACTAAATGATTGAATAAACTCACTTGGAAATGCTATATTTTATATAGATGATTCTTTTATTGTATCCACCAATACAGATGCACAAAATAAAATGTATATTCCATGCATTATGACTATTGTATCAGTCCTACATGTTTAGGCCGAAAATGATTAATTATGGGATGACTGTGTAACCTTTAATTTTATGTGTAGATGACCTGATTCGACGTGAGTATTATTATTATTATTATTATCATTATTATTATTGTTATTATTATTATTGGTTTCCTTTCTTAATTATTAATTCATTATTGTTTTGAAGTACAGCTCCACCAGATTTTGTGTTTTTCTCATTTTGGAAATGATGCTTCACAATTGTGAATTTTCAAGAGTCATACCATACAGTGGGTAAACATAAGGACGCATTGAACTAAATCTTTAATCATACCACAACTGCAATAAAAGGCAGCACGACGTACAGAGATCAGGGAACAAAATACACGATATAACTGATAAACCCAGCAGCAGCTTTACGGACCAGCGAGTCACCTGAAAATAATCAAACTCTGGTACCTGGCTTTGTTAGCTTCTTTAGTGACATCCCAGGCCCATGTAATGAAGTTCTGGCTCAGGTAGGAGACAATGGAGTCAGCACACATCATTTGGGAGCAGAAGACGTTGCTGAGGACACTGTCATCGTTGTGGAGGTAGATGGCCAGCAGCTTTCTCTGTGGAGAGGAGCAGAAAAGAAAAAAAAGAGTTTAGTTGGCTGTTAATAGGTGGATGGACAGCTTTTCGTACGTTTGTGGAAAAGGGACATAACAGATTACAAGTTTGATGACTAACTAGAACACAAACACCTCAGAAAAGAATGAACCGAGAAGTCCTTCAAATGATAAAAAATGAAATCTAATCATGTGGGTGTCTCATCACTGGAGAGACATTTCCACATTACACGACTATAAAATGACATAAGAGACCACTGGGTGCAGAGCCAGCATGACTTCTGCAGACCACAGCGAGGCACAACTGGCAAAAAAGCAAATACCACACAGAATAAAATGGAGAGCGGTGTAAATAAAACTTCTCTTGGAGGCGACGCAGATATGGAGAAAACAAAACAGACAAATCACTCTATTTATTTTACACCAAATGCCAGCAGCCTGTTCAGGTTAGTAGCGGCAGGGCCAGACAATATTGACGAAGCTCCAAATCCAAGGATATTGACACCATCATATAAGCCCGGCAGATTCTCCCTACTGACAATCTAATTAAAAAACAAACACACCCACAAACATAAAAGGTTCCAGGGGACAATGTTGGAAATAATGCTCTCTAAATTACATGTCACTTCTCTTGCTATAAAAGAACAAATAAGAAAAACTCTCTCGGCCTCCGCTTAGTGCATTTTTAACCATGGCTGTGAGGGGGGAGTTAAGAGGTCTGTTTCTCAGGAGCAGTAATCTAGGCTACGCACGCCAGAAAGCAAAAAATCTACACAGGGCGTAAAACGTGAGGGGAAGTGAAAGAAGAAGTTGTGCTATACTGTGGCCTGTGTAGAATGGGAATGGGAGAGCACTGCTGTGTTTGCTCAACGATTAGTGCTTTAGAATAATCTCCAGGGCTCCTAGAGAGATGGAGCTGGGGACTCATTCATTGGGCCGATTCAACGGCCTGAAAAGATTAAACACTCATGCTGAGAAGACAAGCAAATTCAGTCTTGAGAGAGGAATGAGTGTGAGGGGAGGGAGAGTTTTACAACGTGGAAAAAAAAGAAAAAACAACCTGATACACGCTCAAATGCTGACGTCCCGACACACATGCGCAGACGCACAAACTTAACTGTGTGGTACCTCGCTAGTGAAGGACTCACACACATGCACGCTCAATTAGAGCAAGTGTAAAGACTAATCAAAGTGGGCATTTTGGCACACTGAACTCCTTCATCTCAGTTAAACTGTCCGTACCCCTCTGTTCCCTCTCTGCTTTCAAGTCAGATCTTTTGTATTGCCTGTCTTAGCAGGGAGGAGCAAATCCCTCAGTTCAGCTAAATTACTAGGTCCAACCTGAGCTAGATAGTGACCCCATAGTCCCCTCTACACACCTGTTCACCTAAATCCAAGCTTGCTCTCTCTCTGTGTGTGTGTGTGTGTGTGTGTGTGTATTCCTATTCTTTAGGCATCACAGCACTTCAATGTCTTAGTTGAGGGAGTATTGTACTGGGAGTATTGATCAAATGTAAAATTGTGATTGTTACTTAATAATCAATAGCAATGGCACGGCATGCATTATTTGAATTAAACAAAACATTAATAACAACAGTTATTTTCATAACAATTTCATTTCAATTTCTCTTATCCAGAGGATCATGTTGCATTTTCTCAAATTACCATGGTAGAGTTTCCTGCTAGAACAGTTCAGAACAGTTCAAGTATGAATTGAAACATTAACATTAACAGATAAAACACACACAATGTTACAATACGAGATTTATTTCAAAGGATAATCCATAACGAGCCTGAAAGACACAGCAGGACAGAGAGGCTACACTTTCAACGGTGCCAGTTTTCTCTCTGAATGATATTTGTATCACATTGAGAAGAGGCTTTTAATCACAGATACGATATGTTTAACCTGGCCAGTGAATGAGATACAGCCCTGCACAGAAAGCTACAGCGGAAAGAAGGACAGAGAAGTGCAGATAGTGATTGCTGTACAGATGGCAGGCTCAGTCTGGAAAAGCAAACACTTCAAAATGAAGAGCTCAAATGACTGATCTAATGACCATGAACACACAGTGGGAAAACACACTCAGATCGATGACCAACCACACAGAAAGCTCTCCACACTCTGCTGAAATAACTCTTTATAACAGAAACAGCACTACATTTTACACTCTTTCCTAAGTGTGACTGAACTAATCAAATTAATTGCCAGATTTGAATTTAAAGCTTAAAGCTAAGCAGATTTTATGCTATGCAAGCCCCTGATCATTTACTTGTGGTTAGGTGGATAAAATATAGACAGGGCTCAATAGCAAAGGTTGCAGGATTGCCTTTGGCAACCATTCTGAGAAATTGGCAAACAATTCTTGACCTTTGGTTGTGATCAATGGTAACCACTTTAATATCTATAAAAATAAAGGCAGCCAACATCAAGATGTGCACTCCAAAATAAATACTTTTCTAATATTTGTTGCATTAGCAATTTTTATATATTGCCGTCACAGTCCGAACCGGAGCCAGACAACACTGCATATCACAATGCTGCCTTTATTTACAGGCAGAGACAAAGGCAAAGCAAATTAAGTTGTTTGACTGTGGTGTTAAAAGTTTGACAAATTTGTCAACATCAGAAACAAATTAGCAATTTAAACTAACTAACTAACTACCTAAGATCCAGAAGAACCTGAACAAAAACAAAGTCTTGGCAGGCTTAGCATCCCGGCATCTGGACAGAAAATTATACTGCAAAGTATGTACAAAGCCAACATACACCTCAGGTCCACTAGTTCAAGGTAGCACACATCCTACAGGGCCATAGGGCTAAACAATGTACAAAGAAATATGTTAGCTACTGTAATAAAGCTTTTAAATACTCTTTAATGTAACATTTCTTGAATTTAGCAAAGTGAAACTGCATAGTATCTTATTTACTCAAAATACAAGAAAGTGTTTTGGCGACGAAAAGCTGCCTGGTTGCCAGCCTGGCATCTACTTTGAAAAGTTAGTGTAGAGCCCTGGTAGATTAAATATATATTCGCATATGGGTATATTCATAGCTTAGTTCCCTGCATTTTCACTCGCACTCTACATTGATTTAACTCTTAATCCATGTATTTATGCATGAGAGTTTCAGGTGTAGTCAATAAGCCATGACTGAGTGTCGCCTCGGATTTCCAGCTGTAGATCTGACAGATATACATACATCTATATGCCATATGCCATTCTGCTTCAGCACTGCTCTTTCCTCTTGACTCGGCGGGGCTATTGCCGGGCTTTAAAGCAGATACTTGGCAGTGATAAATCCCTGAACTCTCCTCTCCAGCGAGGCTATGAATTTTGATGTGTCTTTGTGTGTGGCGGACAGGAGAGAGGAGCGGAGAGCGGGGTTAGAGTGATTAACCACTGCGTTGATGGGGATTTAGCGAGGATCGTGGCTAGTGATGGGTGGCCTATCTCTCTGTACGCTCTGACTAACCACTGATCCCCAAGAGGGTTCAGCTCAGCTCAGCTCAGCTCTGCAGCCCAAAGCATTTTCATTAAGGATGGATTGAGTCTATCTCAACACTCCCCCAACACACACCTTCAGAAACACTTCATCAAATGTAGTGTTTTGCTTAGTGATTAGCCTCTCCCAGGCTTTCAGAGAGTGAGACTGATTCCTCTGTTTATAAACCCACTGAGTAGTCCCCCTTCAGTCAAATCTGCCCTTTTCCAATATCCCCTTAATGAAGTAGGCTTTTTCTACACTGAAGACACAAAAACTAGATTCCTTTGCGAATGGAAGCAAAGAGCAAAGGATGGCTGGATGGATGGGAGAAGGGACGGTGTAATCTTGCACATATGCTACTGTGTAATGAAACCGTCAAAAGCAGCATGTTTTGGCCTGTCGTCTAGGACGCTTGTGACAAAACAGGACAAACACGCAACAGATCAAATAGCTTCTGTTTTCATGCAGAATTCTTCACACACACCCAGCTTCCCTTAAAGCCATTCTAACCACGGCACAGTTGGCAGACTAAATCAAGCTCACCCAGAATAAAACATAATACAGTGAAAATGAATACTATTTCGCCCCTGCGCTGTGTAGAGCACAGTGGTACAGCACGGAGCGTGTGAACACCAGGGAGACATCGGCCATATTGTGCTGGCTTAGGAGAGGAGATCAGCTGGGAAGCAGGCAAGTCGCCAAGCTTCTCTTTAGGTTTTTTCCATCTCTGTTTATTTCACACTCTTTCCATCCCTTAAACTTACCCTGCAACCTCTTGTGCTTTTATTCCTTTCTTTCCTCTATCTCGGTCTCTTCTTCTGACTTTCACTTTTTGCACCCTTCTCTCCTTTCAGACCGCATTCTCCATTTTGTGCCCCTACCATCATCTATTCCACCCTCCCTCCCTTTCCGTGCCTGGTGATCTGAACCCCCCTAACATCTTGCTGTGTCCTCACAGTCTAATAAGGCTGTAATCCACACAAGCTGTCAGTTGATACAAGCATCCTTAAAAGGACAAAAGCCAGAAAACAAGGGGGGAAAGTGGACAGCTAAAAATAAAGCTTCAGCTGTCAGGGTGAAAATTTGATGAGGGTTTTGATGAAATGATATCAATGTGGCTATAAAGCCTTCTCCACAAAGAATGACACAGGGAGCAGACAAAAGACAGTGAATATTGTATGAACAAGGACATCAACTTTGACTATTATCTAAATTAATTTGTTACTCTTTGTCAGTTCAGTGTGTGTTGTTATGAATTTTCAGAGTTTTCCTTTCAGTGGTTATAAATACTGCTAATATGCTAATATGTCCTGCATTTTAGGTAGTGTTTATAATTATTATGAAGTTTCTTCAGAGTTGTTAACACTCAATGTTCATGCATCTCTGGCTTTGCGACATAAGACTGAGTTCAGACCAACCAAAGCTCTGTGTCAAAAAAAACGCAGTGAAAAATAACAGCACGTAATGCTCCAAAACTTGAACAATATATCGGCTCTCACAGATAACTAGTCTTCTTATTCATTTAAAAAAACAAACGCACTTCAGACAGAAGCCATCATCAGTGTCGCCCTAACGACGGCTTCTAGCAGCATCTTGTGGGACAGCAGGGGTGCCAATGGCTTCCAGCTAAAATAAATAAATAAATAAATGAATGAATAAATAAAAGGGATGTTTGGAGGCAAAGTTTAACCTGGAAAATCTCAGCAGAAATGTGGTCTCACCTTCTATAGTGGGAGCGAATCATACAGACTGACTAGTGAGTACTGATAACCAAAATCCCTAACTACTGTTACATGATGAACTCTGTCGCACAGGTCCTCATCCATTCTACTATTAATTGCGGCCGCTAAAAAGAGTAGAGGCATAAGGCATAAACTGATTATAATACTGACCATTGTGTCTTAAATTCCCACCAGCTCAGGAATGCAGGAGAAGATATGAGAAACACAGTATCTCCCTTGACAGATAAAAAATGAATCCTGCTCAGTCTGTGTTCCTCCTCTGTGTTGTTTTAAAGGGTTAGCTGCTCTTTAAAAAAGAGCAGCGGCTGGACTACACCAATCAGAAATGACATCAGTTCTAAAGGACAAGCCAACATTGTTAACATCAGTAACTCATATCTTACACAGTCAAAATTAAAAGTAAAAAAAAAAAATAGGATTTTGTTACCCGTTACAGTATCTCATATAATTAAAAAAAAAACCTTCCTCTGAGGCCCCAAGCAGTCGATCATCTTACTTACATCTCTGGCTTTGCCATAGAAGGCTTCTTGAGACGCTGCCTCCAAAGACCCAATGTAGAACATCGGGTGGGTCTCCCCATACCTACAGGACACACAGAACACATTGTTACACACCAGCCTTCTTTGATTCCTAAGTCCTTTGAATCAGTACAAGGCACTTGACACTTAGCTCACCTTGAAGAAAATTCGGCAGTAAAGTGCAGTAAGGCATCAGCTTCGTTGTCACTATTCTCTGGCACTGTAAAGGGATAAAAGTAATTTTATTGTGAAGATTTGGAGGCGTATCACTAATACAGTACCTGGAGCTACAACCCTTATCCGACAGTATTAAGATGCTCCACTGTACATACTCATAGGTGCTTTCCGACAGGTAGAGGCACCCATTCCAAACATCTCTGAATCGTCCACACCGAACTCTGACGCATCCTCAAAATCATCCCCCTCGCTGTCGCTGACCATATGGACATCTGCACACTGTAAACATAAATGCTGCATTAATTGCTGGACTTATTTCGACAGATGGAATTAAAAGAAGCATTTTTGTTACCATGCTTTATGAGTTGGCATGCACACACAACATCCGGGGAGGAATTAATCTACAACACAGATCCTTAGAGAAAGTGTGTGTGCGTGTGTGCGTGCGTGCGTGCGTGCGTGCGTGCGTGCGTGCGTGCGTGCGTGCGTGCGTGCGTGCGTGCGTGCGTGCGTGCGTGCGTGCGTGCGTGCGTGCGTGTGTGTGTGTGTGTACCTCTTCTGTGGGCTCCTGGGAATTGGCTGGTGAAGACCTTCGACAAACACTTAGGCGATGGCAAGGATAGGTGATCCCAGAGACAGCTAGCGTCATCTAAAAAACACAAAACATAATGAAAGAGTGATTACATCAGGTGTAATGAGCAAGCCCAACCAGTTGTGTGAGATCTACTACTATATTTGATTACTTGCCCAGTCTTAGTCCACATAAAGTTACCTTCAAGTTAAAAATCAAGGGACGCGAATGATGGGAAATGTCATTCGCTACTACTCCTTTGACTGAACTCTAAACTTTTTCAAACGGACTCTCTGTTCATAGCACCTTCTCAAATTTAGGACTCTAGCCTGTGCTGGGGCTGTAGGATAAGACAATATATATAATGTTTTTATTTATTTTATTTATACAGTCTAAAGTTACAGGGACATTGCATATTAGTTACATCTCTATAAATGTGCCAATTTAGTCATCCTGGTTCATTTTCAACTGCAGTCAGACAGGTGTACTAAAAGTTACACTAAACACGTAAGATACGTTAAAACAGGAACAGCAGTACTGTACATCAAACAGTATGGTATGGTATGGTCACATACTATGTAACTTGATTGTCTTTCAGCCATTTAAGTTGATTTTAAATAAATGTTTTTCACAGTTTCTGTGATGATAGCATAATATCAATTATGTCATATTGGGCTTGTGTGACACAAATAACACTTTTTACAGCAATATTTTTGTCATTTGGACGGCGTTTTGCATTCTTCTGCATACTCTTCTTCATGCAGGCAGGAAGTTTACATGAATGCAACACAAACAAACATGCAGAAGAATGAATCTGATAGAGAAAGGGGTCATTCCAAACAGGAGAAGGACTCCGACCAATCAAGCTCAACACGAAGAGCTCGTAACTACAAGAGGGGCTACTTGTGTTACACAGACTTTGGGACAAAAAGTCTGACAGGGACCCAAAAAGAATCACATCTTAAACCGCATATTACAAGGTCTCCACAACTGACTCATACACCACTAACTTCTTTTGTCACCGATGCAAAAATCATGTGAAACAGCACTGAGAGTCTATGAATGAGAGCCACCAATGCTGATATCTTATATAGCCAATTATGTAAGACCTGTATTTATTATTTTATTTGTTTGCTGCTACAATTCAATCAGTTCAAAAGTCAAAACAGCATAATAAGAAATAGGCCTTTCTATGTGGTCTTTTTGTATAAACTATTCATTGAATTTCCTTTATTGGGATACGAGATTGCGGTCCTAGCCCCTATCATGACATACGTCATCACTTTTCAAACACAGACCTGCTCATCTCACCTATCAGGGAAAAAACCTCGATGAGGTTTCTGTACACCTGTAGTAGCCGATAATGTGATGGTGGTTTACAGTAAGAGAACACCTGACTAATGAGCTGCCAAATCCAAAGCCAGGACTGAAAATGTCAGCGTTCAGCAGGGACTCATTACAGCTGGTGTCTCCTGGCTTAGACCCAGAGGGACATCAACAATACAGGCAAGGCAGTTGTAGGATGTAGTGTGAAACTGAAGACACCTAGCTTATAAAAAGTGGTGCGCAATCAAACAATCAAACCCTGACTCGTAGCCTGAATGTACTGCCGCTTGTCACAATAATGCAACATTATATTCACTGAGGAACTAATTGTTGAGAGCAAAGCAGAAAACTCATGCAGAAACTTTTCTGGGAGAGTGAACTTCTAAACAACAGGTCTGAGGCAGGCTGGGTGTGATAAGAGGCAGAGAAGCTGCTCGTCCCCTGCAGAGGTCCTGTGATCTGCTCCATTGTCAGGTGCTAAGAAACACAAAGAGCAGCTGGACATGGTTGAATCAGGAGACGATTACATGCTACGCCAATTGAGTCTGAAAAGGGGCGACACAGACCGCAGGGAGTTTCTCTCGCTGTGTTTCTTTTAAAGTAGAGAGGTTCCTCATGCTGGCCTCAGCTTCTATAGCAGGAGAGAACAGTGTAACCACTAGACCTTGTCAGCAACATGGACTTACGAGTGAGTACTACTGTGTACCTAGCACTGATAAGAACTAAAGTGTCTGGTGGCTATTATTTTCCATCTTTTCACAGTACCTTATCTTTTTCAATGTGAGAAAGTGAGTCCGCTGTACCAAAGACCAACATGTTTGCACAAAACTCATTTGGACAGTTGTGGCTGAGCTACATGCATGACTAGGTGCACCTAGGGCAATATGATGATACATATTTTTGTCTACGGTTAGTGATTTTAAAATTTTAAGTTACATTTATATCATAGTGTATATATGTATATATATCCCCTTAACCCTTTACGACCTAGGGGGTACATTAAAATCAATTCTAAAACCTAAAGGCATTGTTTGAAAACACCTACTAAAACCTGGGGTTTTCAGAAAAACTTGACAGAATTGTCAACATTCACTAAAATGTTTTATTTCTCAGACTCAAGAGCAGATAGAAACTTGAAATGAAAAACATTAATGAGCTTAAGACTTTGGCTGCAATTGGAAATGGTTGCCTTTGCTCTAAAGTTCATTAATGAATTAAGGAAAAAGCAAGAGCTTTTTTCACACATACTTTTTTTTTACTTGCGACTATACCACTTCCTCGTTGGGCTATCAGTTGTATGCTTTCTTCTGACACTCCATGCTAATCTATCAAAGCAAAATTAACTAAAAACAAACTGGTTACAGCTGCACATTTTGAAAAATCATGGCTGAAATAAAATGCTGCAAGTCCACGACCATTTAAAAATGTTCAGGGCTGTACTATCCCTTGAGCAGGGACTATCTGGGGGGTAAAATAATGTCTAATGTGAACTAGACCCTTGTCCCAGCAGTGGTAACACAAAGGTCTAAAGGTTCCTAGTTTCTGGGGAAAAGTTCCTGCACTGGAAATGCAGCTTTAAACCATTTCCAGTGATGATATAAATCAACGAGCAGGAGTGCTTCACGGTAAGATTTACATTTCTTTATGACCTTTATTTGTCAGGTGGTTAATTCATAATTCTTCATTGATTTTCCAGTTAACGTACAGTATCACGATGTCTATCATTGTTGTGATATAAAATTACATGTACCATGATGGAGGATTTTATCAATCCCTGGGTGCAACCATATTCTTTGTTCCTTTGATGTGGTTGTTCCTACATATACTTCATATTTAAAGTATAAGTCTGTACATACAGTTTTTGTCCTAACCTTAGATAATGAACTCCATCTCACTGGTCCCCCGGAGAGGAACAACCGTTTTACAATTTATTGCAGCCTGAAAATAAAGTTGACTCTGGAAATACTGATTATAATACTGACCGCTGTGTCTTAAATTCCCACCAGCTCAGTAACCAAAGAGAAGATATGAAAAACGCAATATCTCCCCTGAGAGTTCGAGAATGAATAATATCCTGATGAGTATTCCTTCTCTGTGTTGGCTTAAGCAAAGAAAACTGCTCAAAAGAAACAGCGACTAGACTGCCATGCAATGCTGAAACTACACAAACCAAGAATGACATCACCGCTTAAGCCAACAGTGAAACATATGACAAATATATATATGAAAAACACGACTTCTCAATGAATTAAAACCTTTGCTATGAGGCCTCAGACAGTCAGTCACCCCTGACACAGTAACAGAGGAGTACATGCAGATTGTATTTCTTGTCTATTACCAATTAGTAGCGAGCATACTCTTGACAATAACAAGTGTGTAATGTCACAGCAAGGACAGCTGAGTATCCCTGGAACACCTACGAAGAACACTTAACCGAATTGCCTTGTCTTTGCTCGTGTAACTTAACTCTAACTGATTTAGTACTCTGGTCCTGTTTATTAGATCTTTCTGTTATTCATATTTTTTCCAGAGAACTTAACAAAGGAATGGAACAAAAATCCCCGACAGTAGAAGTAA
Source organism: Pagrus major (assembly GCF_040436345.1). NCBI lineage: Eukaryota > Metazoa > Chordata > Actinopteri > Spariformes > Sparidae > Pagrus > Pagrus major. Next base: position 15,687,021 of record NC_133225.1, read on the forward strand.
AGGAAGTTAGCGATACTTTTTGTTAAACGAAAGAAAAAAACACCAACAGTGACTTAAAGAAAAGCCATTTGAGACATGATGGGTGCCAGGCCTGAGAGTTGAATTAGCACTGAGAGAGAGTTGTAGGTATTGAATCAGACAAAGACATACAGGGTCTGAGCCTTAAGGATGTGATGGCGTGGCCCCAAGTCTATTCTGTCTATTCCCCAATCGAGTGGCAATCAAACGTGAGAATCTTTAACAGCGGCTGCCGCGAGGATCCCCATAAACCCTTTACCCCCGCTACTCACAATGAGAGGCTTTCGTCTGAGTGCCTAATAAGTGTATAAATAAAGTTGATCACTTCCCCTGTCAAAGACAGCCTGGAGGGTTTGGGCTGACATGGATGCAAGGAGGGGAGGTGAAAAGGGAAAAAAAAAAAAAAACGAGTTGAGTGCCTCTCAATCCTCTTCCTCGCTTTGACCCGATGGCTTCTCCTGATGTTGAGGTACACAAGTGCAGCTAGGCAGCTCAGTGGTAAATGTGGAAACAAGGCTGAAGCGCCGCAGGGCACGGGGGCTGGGGGGGTGAGGTTAACCCCCCCAAATGACCCTCTCCCACATCTCTGCACAAAGGAACTGGCTCCTCTTTTTTGGATTCTTTTAATTAACACTTGCATTGAGGCTCGAAGCATTCAGGGGCCGATACAGGGAAAGAATTTTCTCTCTCCCTCAGCCCCCTCCCTCCTTTCCCTCCCCTCTTCAACTCTTTCTTCCCTTCTCTATCCTTCTTTCTCTTCCTTTCTCTCCCTTCATTCTTCCTGTGTTTCAGTTTTTCTTTTCTAGTGTAGGCAGTGTTTGGATTAGGTGTCTGGCTGTGAGTGTGAGATAATTACTACTGACAGCTGCACTGACAGCAACCACAGTACCACCTTACACCACTTTCTCTTTGATGGAGCGAGGAAAGAACTGGTCAGTGTGTGTTTGAACATCCAATCAAATAAAAAATCAGTCATGCACGGTCTTTTCAAAGACACTCTCACAGACTTAGACCACTGTTCTGGCTGGCAACGTGTGTCATTGATAGTCACATCTGGAAAACAAGATCCATTACATCAATGAACAATCAATGATCACCTGTGACACAGTTGTTGAAAACACTGTGGCCGATTTCAGCAGGGGGAAAACAACTGACCTAAAAGCTAACAGTCCTCTGCCCTGGGATCATTATAATACTGGGTTTCTACAGTGTCAGAAGTGGAGTACAGTAGACAGTAAAGAGAAGGAGGTGGATAGAGGAACGTACAGGTGAGAAACAGTGCCATCAGGAGAAAAAAGTGATATTTGACAGGGAGAAAGACAGTAGAAAAAGACAGACAAACCCAGTGAGCCCCACCCTTAACACCTGTTGGTTTCCTTGTTTCAGGGTCCTTTGAGCCTCCCTTGATTAGTGTCTGCACAGTGTGTACAATGTGCGTACACAGACATACAAATACAGAACTAGAGAATCTCGTACTTAGAGATGTGCAATATGGATTTTATTTTTCAGCTGATACAGTTGAGAAAGGCTAAGATGCAGTGAGTAATGATGGATGATTTAATAATTCACAGCTCTTCTAAGTCTTTCTTGTGTTAAATTGCGTAGATTTTTCTCTCCTCTCTGAACCCTTTTGGAACATGAACTGTAAATTGCAATTGTGTTCCTCAAACACTGTAAAAAAGCAGTGTTTGAGTTTATTGGCCAACTTTATTGGTGCATAGTGTGTAGTTGCTGCACTTGAAATGAAAGCAATTTGGCTTCATATTATTGGCTCTATTTATCAGCTATAATTTCATTATCGGCCAATAGTGTTGTCACAATAATGGAATTTCTAACTACGAAACCATACCTTGAAAAAATATTGATTTTTGATACCACATGGAAAAACTGCTACAACATTGAGGGCATAACATTTCTGATTTCCATTAAAAGATAAATATAACAACGCTAGTGTACTTGGTGTTAAGCCCAATAGCATCTAAGTTAATTTACGTTAAGTTAATTTAAAGTTAAGTTAGCAATTTACGACTGCTGAAGGTGTCCAAACTAATAAGAAGGAACTTCCCCTGCTAAAATAAAGAAAATAAATAAGATCATCATTTCCGTTAAATGTGAGCTTAACAGAACACATAAAAACAGTAAGAAGAGATAGAAAATCAGACAGACTAACTTGATGCCGAATGTCACCTGAACGCAGCCAATCTCACAAGGGAGGGGGGGACTCTGTCTGAGCTTATGGCTGAGCCCTGTTGCTATGGAAACCACCACCCCCTCCTCTACATAAAACCTTGGTTTCATAGGCGCCTATCAGGTAGAGGAGGATTCCATTAATGCCAGCTGGGAAATGGAGGGTAGTGCTGGCCTAGAAGGCAAGGCACCTCCAAGGCTCCACAGCATTAATACATTAGCAAACAGCATGAAACACTGCATAAATGTCAGCAATTACTGGCTAGGAGGAAGGCTGGGTGGTGGTGGGGATGAGGGGATGTAATAAGGATGTCCCACTGGCTTGTCAATCACTCCAACAGGTGTTGAGGAAAGACTGCCAGTCAAAACAGCTCCAATGAGATGAGGCCTGTCTGGAAACTCTCCATGCTGGATTGCTCAGGCGAAGGAATAGAGGAGAGATGGAGGAAGCAGGGGAAGAGGCTCAAGCAGCGTATTTCAAACAGCATAGGAAATCAGTCAACTGTTGCCAAGACCTCTGTCATCATCCTCAGCACTGTTCAGAACAGCTTTGTCAAAGCCGAAAGTATCAGTAGGAATTTGAAGGCAGAGCTAGATCATGGTATTTGAAAAATAATGCTGGAGTATTTGTTTTAATCTGTTTGGAATAAACTGAATTCCTTCAAGTTTTAACTATAGCAAAGTCCAACAAGTGTACTTTTTTCCTGACAGAGGACGTTTCCAGTTCTATCAAGATTGCTGTCATGCACTGGATGCAAAGACAATTTAAAGAAATGCTAGAACAAAACACACACAAAAAAGACTGACAGTGTGCTTCACCACATGATTCTCTACTGGGCTACTGTGGAACATACTACACACTGACTTCTAATGAATCCATGAGGAAGACCGGAATGACTGAGAAATATTTCAAACCAGTTCTTGATCCAGGTCAAAACAATCTGTCTGCTAAAAATGAACATCACCTCACATTGCTACTGCTTTAACTACATTTAGTGCCACTTCCTTTTACATTCACCTTCCTTGGTCTAACACCAAGTACAATAACACAAGTGCAATGAATATACTGAACTGTTGTTCAGTGCTACATGAGCATTATCCATTGTGATCCAATTTCAACTCTCCATAAGGCTTTGAATAATTCAGAGCACAATAAACAATGAAACACGTTGAGTGGACAGTATCCGGGAGGGTGACGCAACACATAACTACTGGTTTTCCCCTGAAAGGTGAGAATTTCTTTCTAACAAAGTGATTTCCTACACTCCAACAATACATAAACAAACAATGCAACCACTCAAATATCTTTCTCAGAGGACAAGAACAACAGACAGCTGAAACTGATACTCTGAACAGTTTGATCAATTAGATGAACAAGCTTAAAGTTGAAAAATATATATATATTGTGGGTCTTGTGCAAAAATGATTTCCTAACAAACTTAATTTATGACTCTAAAGTGCAGCAACTGCAGCAACCGACCTGACTGAGAACAGAGTCTCTATGGGAACTACCAACTCAACTACTACAGCATCCATGCTATTCGGAACTAAACTGGTGCTGTCACAGTTAGTGTTGGGCATTATTTAAAAAAAGGTTTCATTACTGTTGCCAACACCATATCGCAGTTTCCACAGCAATACCAAAATGACACTTTTACTTTGAAAAACACGTTTTTCTACAAAAAACAATGTTCTTTCTATTTAAATCTAACATCAGCCACGTCAATGTTTAATGTTGTGAACTTAAAGAAAATATAAAAAAATCAGGAAATACCTAAAAAAAATAAGTAGCAAGACAAACAATTTGACCAAGAATTCAATGACTATTCTGTATGGGACAAAATTTGGTGCTCCAGACACAGCTCAAGTGGTACTCAATAAGAGTTAAGGTTCAATATCCAGCCCTAAACACAGTGTGTACAATAAGACAGGCACATTTGCAAACACACAAATGCAAACATGCACACACAACACACACACAAACGTAAATGCAAAAACAGTTATATCAAACACTTAAAGGCAAAGCAGAGTTAAGTAGTAATCGATTCCACTGCAAGCGGGCTAGTTTGCAGAGCTAAAAGTAATCTGGGGCCTCTGGCTGCCATGTTTATTGGCCCAAACCCCGGGAGATGAGACTGGGCTAATGAGCTAGACACTAACACTGGCTTCCTACCCGCCCGCTAGGCCCGCCAAGCCCTGGGCTTTCTCTGTTAATACCTTCAGACGTTTCAATAAGAGGGCTGCGGCGAGAGTAGAGGCCATTATTACACTTCTGTCTGTGTGCTTTTTAATATCTCCTCATGCAGGAAACACAGACGCTGCAGATGTGTGTTAGCCAGGTGCCAACGGGGCCCATGATGCCACAATGAGCTGCAATCTCTTCATGATCCCTAGCCATCATATTCACAGCTACCTAGGGGGTAGGCAGCTGAGCTGAGGTTCACAGATACATAAAAATATAAGGACAAAAATGGAATTATTTTAATTTATCCTTACTTTACATTACATTGAGATTGGCTGGGCTCACTTGTAATAAAAAAAAGTTCACAAACTAGAGTGATGCTAGTGCTCAGGTCACATATTTGTGCAAATTACATGCATTAAAATGGTCTAATACCACTTAAACCACTTTTTTTTTTAAAGGGGTAAAATATGCAAAATATCTTTTGAAATGACTGATTCCCAGAGTGAATTTATTTAAGATTAAGCATTTTTTTTTATATCAAAGATTTTTGAAATATTAATTCCAGGATGGTGTAGATTATTTAAGATTATAAAGGAAAAGAAATTGAAAGCTGAATGAAATATTTTATATTTAATTGTGATGTAATAATGTTTTCAGTGATCAGTGGGCAAAGAATATGACATTAAAAAAGTCAAATGGTATTCAGGTCAAAATTCACAAAAACTAACTAAGACATGTTGAAGAATTGTTCCCATTCTTGTTCTATTTTCACAGAACACTCACGTATTCCTTGTTAAGTCTACTGCATCTGGACACATCAATATCCTGAACACAGTTTTAAAATATGTCGGTGGTTATCGCTCTTCCTCTGTTAATGCGAACAGTCATAAATCTGAATGTTGTGGTTGCAAACTGTAAAAGTAAATCATTTGGTGCCATGATACATGAGCACAATACGGAGGTCGGTCATGGCACAACATGCCCACAATGTGCTTTCAGATTAGAACTAAGATTTGTATTTCTGTTGCAATCCAGGGTGGTTAACTGATCACATACTGGATGTCTACAAAGATAATGCAAACAATGACAAATCTGTATCATAGCAGTATGGTTTGTTTGGTGGTTACCGGCTTTACAATTGCCTGCTCTGAGCTGTTATGGAACAAAATAAAGCAAACAATCTTCTGGAGTGAAAGGATGCATAACCTTTTGTCCTTTTCCCTTTTAGGCACATTAATAGTGCAATGTATTCGTTTCTCTGTTAATCTTACATAAAAACAGGTGCAGTTATTGGTCATTTGAAACATGAACAATGAGTGACATAGAAGAGACTGTATCCTTGAAAACACTGCATATGGAAAACAAATTGTCCTTACTTATCATAAATGGGCACTAATATCTAAAAAATAAATAGAAAATCTGTTTAGTTGCTACAGTAGAGTCAGTCCTGGCATAGGGGCACATTCAATAACACTTGGAAAAGAAATGAAACAAAGTCAATACCAATACTCCAAACCAAACAACAATCACAAAGATCCAAAAGGAAAACGTTAGCTTGGGGTTAACACAAGAATGTGTGCACAACAGCTCCTCAATGTAGCATGATAAACCATCCCATACAATTAGCATGGGAACACGTATGCTGTCAAAGAAGGGGTGAGACAAAAGGGGTCAGAGGTTCCTCAAGGTTCTGTATGAGGGCCGCTTCTGATCAGCTTGACTGTGTGCAGAGTGAATGGCTGGGAAGAGCGACCCTGGGACGGGAGAGGTCAGCGGGACTCAATGATGTGAGATTTAATGTCCACAGATAGAGGACACGGGATGGGAACAGTCTTTGACATCTTAATTAGCTTCAACATCTTACTCTCATGCCTCTGACAGATGGTTTTGGGGTTGGATTACATTGCGTGGAACAGTTTCTACTGCAAATTGCAAGTTGTATGATAATGTAAATCAATCAATTTGTGCTTGGCTTTTAATTATCATTAAAACGATTGTCTTGGATCCAAGAATCTTTGAGCGCAACGTATACATGGACAGCACAGAGAAAAGTGGACACAGATCTTTCCTGTAGAACTGTTATTGTACCAAGTGTTTGATGTTTTATTGTGTTTTTGTGTGCCTGTGTCTCTTACAGAGTCATCAGAAGCTGACGCAGGCCATCCTTCCCACTGTTGATGCCGGACTGGGATGTTTGTCAAGTCTGAAATGTTCCTCTTCACCTGCAAACATAAAGGGAAGATAAAATGAATAGCTCAATGTACAAAAATCAGACACACTCAACACTGGTGATACCGAAAGGTAAAATTGAAAAAATATTACAGAAAGCTTAACTGTAAATATTCATTAAGAATGTTTATATTTCTCTTTACCATCCAGTCATTATTAAGTAATATTAGAAGTGGAAAAAATGGAAAATATCCGTGACTAATTTAATAGTAAATACAGTGTAATAAATTATGAGAGGGCTACATCAAAGTATCCTCCATTCAGCAGCATGAAGAAAAAATAGGATGGAGGCAGAGAATTAAGGTGGAGATGAGTCAATAGGAGTTAGGAAAAAAAAATAAAAAAGACAGCCAGTGTTATCAGCATTCTTCAGATGCCACAGCTAATGCCCAGCAACAACAGCCCCACGCTCTGAAATGAACAGTATTTCTCTTTTCCCATTCATGCGCGGACGCTGTATCTGCATCACTTAATAACATTCCGTGCTTTTAAACAGTTAGCAGCCAGCAGCGCCTGTCCCACCGAGCGCTGTGTTACACCGTCCAGTGGGTTGTTGGTTTAAAGCCCTAACGCCAGCCTGATGTGCGCCAGCCGAAGCTGATCAAAGCCCCGTCGGCGTCTGAGCGCTGGCGGCCGTGGATTCTGGTGCATTTGTTCAACAGAATCCTGCCCTTCGGGCCCACAGGGCTGGACACTGATGCTGAGAAAACTGTCAATTGTAGAGCAAAGATCCCTCCGCACACGGGTCAAATCCTGTCTTTGTAAAGAGCACTGAAGAGAGATGGATCCTTGGGCATACAGTCCTGCTCACCATTATTGGCACCCCTTCATTTTTTGCATAACCTCTACAGTATCGTCAGAAATAAATGGAAATGTACCAAATTTATATCATCAGGATCTTTTAATTGGAGGTCCAAAGTAATTTAACAAAGAAAATTGTTTTTTCAACTTACATATTGTAATTTCAAAGAAGAAACAGAAAAAACAGCGTGTGCAGCAATAATGGCACCCCTCTTTAATATCTGGTTGCACACCCTTTGGCAGTGATGACAGCCTCCAAACGTTTCTTATACGCTTCTATAAGCTTCTTGCACTTCTCAGCTGGTATTTTCTCCCACTCTGTCTTTGCAAATTGTTCAAGCTCTTGAACGTTTGCAGGTTTCTTTTCCCCAATGGCAGATTTCAGCTCATACCAAAGATTTTCAATCGGATTGAGATCAGGACTCATGGCTGGCCATTTTAAAACAGTCCATTTTTTCCTTTTCAACCATTCCTGCATGCTTTTGGATGTGTGCTTTGGGTCTTTGTCTTGCTGGAGGACCCATGATCTTCGACTCAAACCAAGTTTTCTTACACTGGGTAGGACATTTCGCTCTAAAATCTCTTGATAATTCTCTGATTTCATGATTCCTGTGATACGGTCAAGGCCTCCAGTACCAGATGCAGCAAAGCAGCCCCACAGCATTATGGATCCTCCACCATGCTTAACTGTTGGTAGGGTGTTCTTTTCCTTGTAGGCTTCATTGCGTCGTCTATAAAAAAACTGTTGGTGTGCATTGCCAAAAAGCTCTATTTTTGTTTCATCTGTCCACAGAACATTTTCCCGGAAGGATTGTGGTTTGTCCAGGTATTCTTTGGCAAAGATTAGTTGTTCCTTTTTATGTCTTTTCCTCAGCAGTGATGTCTTCCTTGGCCTTCGCGCATGAAGCCCTGTTTGGTTTAGTGTGCGGCGTATGGTACTTGTTGAAACCATGACTCCAGACTGTTCCAGGTTGGCCTTCAGGTCTTTGGATGTTTGACGTGGTGTTTTTTCCACCATTCGCACCAACTTTCGAAGACTTCTCTCATCAATTTTTCTCTTCCCCCCACGCCCAGGGAGGTTCTTGACAGTTCCATGCTTGGCAAACTTCTTAATAACATTACGCACTGTTGAAACAGGGACACCAAGGTCTTTGGAGATGGCCTTATACCCTTTGGAGGTCTTGTGTTTGCCAATTATCGCACTTCTGATGTCCTCAGACAGCTCCTTTGTCTTCACCATTGTGACAAAGGAACAGGGGATAACAGATGGCTTTTTAAAACAGGGAAGTCATCATTCATTGGCTAATTCATGTCACATGGGCACAGACAATTTATCACAGATGATTCTCATTTGTGATTTACCACAGGTGAGTCACAATGTGTTTCCATACTGATTTACAGCAAAGGGTGCCAATACCAGTGACACAGCAAGCTTTAAGTTTTTCTATTTTTTCCTCCCATTGTTAATTGCTTTATATTGTTGTTTATCATTTGCTCTTTTGTATCAAACACGAGTTCTCTATAGAAAAAAAATGTTTCACTTGATTCATTTTTTTCAGAAAATATTCCACATTATGTACTTAAACTTCATGGGTGCCAATAATGGTGAGCAGGACTGTATGCAGGGATGCTGGTCATGGAGGTGGAAACTTAAAGAACGCTACAAACACAAAGTCAAAGCCAACGTCAAGCGAAGCAGGAAAGCAGCTGCAAAACACTGGACTAAGAAAAAAGCAGGGGAAGACTTTGCCTGCTCACCTTAATACTACCATATTACTACACTTTGCATCTGTGTATGTATTTGTGTGGGTCTCTGAGAGCAAAACACACGATGGGCTGCTTGCAGAAATGATTATGTTTAAAGCTGAATCTTTCTATGAAGGCAACAATAAAAATTCTATCTAAGTCATCAGTCTCTCAAAGAAATTAGATTTTATTTGTGCTGGGCCTGGCAGAGCAAAGCAATTCACAGTACAAACAAGTTGAGAAAAAAATAAAAGAACAATAATAAATGAGTGGCACAGTCCATCCTTTGTCTTTCTATCGTAAATCCCACACCACACTGCTCGGCGCCTATCCTTATGAAGAGAAGCAATGGCCAGGATAGTGGGCTGGGGTCAGAGCGGGTGGCCAGTGTTATTACAGAGTGTAATATCTATGTTTGACCAGCCGGACTACAGGGATTTGACTGACCGGCTGGCCAGCCGATGAATAGGGGGGAAAAGGGAGGAAAGGAGAGGCATAAACACTAGTAATGAAGAGGCTGCAGTCAGAGGTTAAAGCAGCATCAGAGAAACAACAAACTAAACGCCCACCACAGAGAGAATGAAGGTGAGAGGTGGTGGTGGAGGAGAGTGGAGACAGACAGTGAAAGGCACCTGGCAGAGGACAACCTAATCTCACCACAGAGAGAAAACACAGCTACACACCAGGCCTGCCCACCTGAAACCACACCACCAGAATGTGAAGGCAGCCATTCACACAGGCTTTCTCTGACCATAAGAAAAGTACTGCGCTATTATGAGAATCTAATGCAACCACATCAAAGTCAAAGTAATTTAGAAATTATAGCGGCTGCCCGTAGCTTCTCCAGGTAATTGAAGTTTTTGCTGCAGCCCTCAGTTACAGAGCATTGCATGTGTCGCCCACAGCAGCCATCATACAGGGAGCAATACTGTCTAATGCTGCCCCCTGTCTGCCACCTCACTGATAAGTTAGACTGCAACAAATTAAAACACTTATATTTATTGTGACTCTCAGTAATTCATTTTTAGCAGTCAATTTTACTTATAATCAACAGTTAAAACTTTAAAGTACTTTTACCTACAATGATCGAGTATTCTTAGAATGTCTTTATACAACACCAGGCTGTATAAGACCCCAGCGGCTCATGAAAGGTATCCATCAACCTTATTTGTACATACAGACAATAAAACGTAAAGGATATGTCTTAAACAGAGCTCAACTTGAATTAAATTAAAGCCTTAATAATAAATACAGTGCTACTGATTTGTGTGTTGTTCATGTTCAGATGCGGGACGTTTGTATGAGCCACACTACACTAGTTAAACTGGCTGCAGTGCTGAGCTGCTGCGGCAATATGGCAAAATTAATGATCCAATCATTGTAAATGCCAATTGCCTGTAATCCCTGGCTGGAAGCAAATCAAAGAGAAGGAAAGGTTTCCGTTAAACAGTCACAAGCTCTCTCTCTCTCGCTCTCTTTCTTCGTCTCCCCTAGGCACCAGATGCCTTTCTTTCATTCCTTTTTCGATCCAACCTTCCTTTTCTCAGCTCTGTAGCCCTGACTGCATTTGATTCCTATATGTCTCCCAGCTGCGGAGTCGGGATGGGGCCCAGGCACAGCCCCGGGGGGCAGCGGAGGAGGGAAATCCCCAGGACAACTGGTCTGGTCACGGACACCCCGAAACCAGCAGCCATCCCTATTCTACCCTCTACGTCCCTGGCAAACATTTGCTCACCAGCTTAGCTCAGAAGCTAGCCAGCAACTTACCCCCACACTCTTGTCTGGTAATGCCAATCAGAGTCTACACAGCCCTGCGCTCTAGAGATGGAGAAGAAAGAAGGTAGAGAAGGGACACTGGGAGAGAGAGATGGAGAATGAAGGGATAGAAAGGGAGGGGCAAGGGCAGTTCCCTGAGAGCCACAAGGCAAAGCCAGAGCCTTTGGCAAAGACAAACAAGAAGATAGGACTCTATCCCTATTGATATGCACAAGCAGGGACCATCGGCTAGTCTTCAGCTAAGACAAAAGAGAGAGTGGAAAGAGAAAGGTGCTCTGTGGTGGAGTCCATATGTGTCTGTGAGTGGACACAGTATGAGCAGAAGGGGGAGTCAGGCAGGCTGAATATGGTGTTACTTCTTTGTTGCATTCTCAATTCTTCTTATGATGACAGAAAAAAACTTTGTCTTCTATTACTGTTTTTTAATTAAAAATCTCACAACCTAACTCCTTATTTTTTCCATGAGCATCACAAATTACTCTAAAGCAACTTAGCTGAGGTCATTCACAACTACTATCTGACCGTCTGTAGCTGCACCTGTACCTCTCAGCTACTAAACCTTTTGAATCATCCCCTACATAGCATTACAGTAATAAATTAGTAAGGGAAAGACGCCTGTTCCCTGGCTCAAGAGTAAATATATAAAGAGCATGGTCAACATGGGGCAAACACAGTCCAGATCTATGCAGGTTAAAGTTCTGGGCCTCATTTTCACTGCAGGGGGCCTTGAGATGCCTAAAGACAAGCATGCGTAAGGAAAAGACCGCGACATGGAGGCCTGTTTAAGCCCACATTGTCCCTTCTCCTTCCCCTATGGCCTCTTACAGCACCCCCACCAAGCCAACAGTCCTTTGCCTCCTTTCTGTGTCCATGGTTCCCCCCTCCCACGCCACAGGGACCCCTCCCCAGTGTTTGTAATCCCAGCAGAAACACTTAAGGTTCACAGTGGGTGCTCATCAAAACCATCTGCCTGAGAAGAGGGTGAGAGAGAAAGGAGAGGGATGACGGAGGGAGGAGAAAAAAGAAGGAGCGAGGGAGGAGAGGGAGAGAACCAGGGAGGCGAGCTGCCTCCTCCAGTTGAGATGTTGGTTGTACTAATCTGTTCCATTAGCACCATTACAAGCCCTGCTAGCAGCCTGATTATTATTAGTGTAATCTTGACCCGCACTGAACAGCCAGCCTTAGCTGCAGTGAGCAAGGAACTTATGAGGAACACCTTTCACTGCTACTCAAGAGTGAATTACTAGCTGGATGGAAAACATGGAGACCATAAAGAGAAAACTGAAGAACAGGAAGTCAGAGTTATGTAAAGCTACCATATGAAAGAAAAACTGGGCTGTACTGAATTTCACTTTTTTTTTTTTTACAGTCATAGCTTCAGCTTCATAGCTTCTATTTAGGTCTTCTAAACCTTCGCTCTAAATCTGAATTTGAATGAAGTGATTCATCTGATCCAATGGCGCGCCAAGTGAATGCAGATTCATAATATGATCTTTTTTTGGTAACGACTTAAGTGATTTACTATAATTGTGTTCAAGCCGAAATAGATTTTTTGATATGGTTATATAAATGTAATAATGGTGCCAGTAGACTGCCTGTTAAAGGTAAGCAATTCTGGAGAGAGACGCTTTGGGTCGGTGGCTCAGTCCACACCAAAGTCAGCATTTGATGACCTGCGAGTGAGACTCAATAACCAGCTGTTCTCCAGAATTGCAAGATATGCAATTAAAGAAAAAAGCTGTGCAGCATTCAAATGTTTATAAAGTATTTGAATGTCAATGTTCTGAACGAAACTTCATACTAGACTGATATTTCAAATATATTTAGTCCAAAAAATGACTTAACTAATTACTTCACAAACACTAACATGGCAGGTAAGATCAATAGTGGGACTTTTCTGTCCTACCTGACCAGTCTGGAGCTTATTTCTCCTCACCTGTGACTGCAGGTTATCAACTGTGAATAACAAATGAAGCCTGCTCAGGTCTCGCTTTGCATAAGGGGTTAGAGCAGGACAGTTCATGGCAGTAATATGTATGTATGTATGGGTGTGTGAGTGTGTGTGTGTGAGTGCGTGTCTGAGCTAATGGGGCCCAAACATTGACACACTCGCACACATACAAATCTACATGGGCACACAGGCACACACATATATTCTCATGCTCTTCCTTTTAATCCATTTGCAGCTGTGATAGTAATAACCGATGGACAGAGCGTTGTACTGATTTCACACTGGGTCCAGTATGAATTGCTTTAAATATTTCATAGGCTGCCAAATCTACTGTTTAGTTTCAGATGAAGAAAATGAATGGACTCTGTCTCTTTCCATCACTCCCGTATGCCTAGATCAAACAATGTTCAGTATTTAAACCGCCTCCGAGACTGCTGACAGAGAAAGAGAGGGAGATGGAGAAAGACGCAGTGAAGGGGGAGTGGGGAGAAAAAGAGGGGGTTGTACCAGACCGCAGCTGTGAGAGTAATTATGTGCTCGGAAATGTGATCATTTGTGATGAATAATGAATCGATGGCTGAGATAGACTAGCAATGTTTGGCCAATGGAATGAAAGCTGTGTTATGGGAAACTAGAATCAGGTACAATAATATTATGTATGTGAGTCTGTGGGTGAGTTACCGAGAGCCTTTTGTGTGTGTCTGGGCATATAAAAGTGACTTTCTGATGTCCTGAATGGTCTGCGTCATACCTCCTGTATGGTTCTGGTGCCGGGGAAGTTGAGATTGTAGTCCCTCTGGGCTTCGCGGTGGCTGATGATCAGCAGGAAGTTCTGGTTTATCGACTCTTGGAGAGCACTAAAAGAGGAGGGAAAGGATTCAAAAAGTAAGACATATGGATAAACACAGTAAAGGAAATTAAAAAAAAAAAATAGAAACTGATGCCGCAAAGGAACATGTAAAAGATGCAGAATAATGACTCAAGAGGAATAAAAGAAGGGGGCACAGGAAAACAAACATTATCACTAAGAGTAGCTCAGTCAAGTGAAGGGCAAGCTGAAACTTGTCAACTAGTGGTAGCCTGCTGGCCCACAGGGAGGTGGGCACCTCCTCTGGGGGTTAGTCGCCTACTTCACTGGTTGTGTCTTAACAAGCCTGGCCGAAGCTGCGCACAGCACAGCGGGCTACCACAGCTATGACCACCTGCACAGAAACAGCATGGAGCCTATCAATCTACCTTATTGCTAACAAACCTGGCAGCTATTATGAAATAAGCCCAGGAGAGCCTTAAGCATCTTCCTAACTGCAAAGCCTATAGATGGCTTAAAAGCAGGATTTTACTGTGACTCGCAATCACACAAACTATATCTGCAGGGTTTGGAAAGGTATTTGACCAACAGCAACAACTCAAAATGTAAAAAAACTTTTAAAAGGACTTTCTAGCCTTAATTCCAAATTCAATTCAGGAACCCAACATGGTTCACATACCAAGGTTAATTACTGTGACAACATTGAGAATTTTTATAATGAAAAGTAGCACGCTTTACAGAAACTCAAAGACAACAATTTTAAAAAGACAACAGAACGTAGCCTATTGAAGTTAAAATAAAAGAAAATCAATTTTTATTCTTGCATAAAATATCTAAATAAATTCAAGCACTTTCAATGACCCATGTCTATTTCCAAAAACAATCATGGCCTTGATTTTCTTCCCTCAAATTCACAAACATTCTAGGATTTCTGTGACGTGTAGGAACCCAGTAAATGTTTTGAACAATGCTGCCATAAGGAACCAGCACTGCAGCTAATATCATTCTCAGGCCAAAAAAGTGAATGATAAAAGAGCCATTATTGTGCATTACACTACCTCTTCAGCAGTTGCTGCTGGATTACTGCTGTATTTGACTACTTAAGTCCCTATCTATTTACTGAAACATGCCTGTATAGAGATTATAGCCATACCAATTACCATTCATATCAATAATAGCCTACTGTAAGCTGTGCCAGAGACCAGAAGATGAATCTATGATTGATGACTGTATATGTACTGAATGTAATGCTCCTAAACTATGCTAGTATTTCTAACTGCATTGGTTATAACAGGGTGAAACATTCTTCTATTGCAATTGAAATTCATAGTATTACAACATGGATGTAAAATGACAAGAGCAATGAGAAACTCTGATAATTAAACAAAATATATATATATACTAGAATAGAAACTCAGGTGTATAGTAAACCGATAAAGCCGATGTGATATGCCTCTATATTTCACAATTCAAATCATCTAAATTTTAAAAAATCCTCAAAGACGGACAGATACAAGCTATTTACAATTAACAATTGCTCTGAGATGTTCACACTCTCACAGTGGATGTCATGTACTGATTATAAGCGAGCGGAGACCTGGCAGTGCAGACGGGGCCTGTCCGAGAGGCCTTGAAGGGTCAGACTTTTCTGGACTGGCACCATATAGTAAAGGCTTACGGCTGTGACAGAGACGCTGTGTACGGTGCAAACGCAGACACTTTGTGTGCTTCACGTAGTGAGGAGGAGGTGGGGGAATCAACTTTTGGAAGCTTCATTTACAATAAGCTGCGAGGTTAAGTAGCGTTTTGAGCAAACGCTGGGTCTGTGAGGCTGAATATCAATGGGAGGCTTAAGGGCCGAAGCAGGCACTTAATCAGGGCTCAGAACCCAAGGAGAGGAGGAAGAGTTGAGAGAAAGAGAGGGATGGGGGAATTAATATGTAGCGCACACATTAATTATGCAATCACACCCTTAATCTGCGCAGATCTGGACGAGCTTATGTTAACAGAAGCTCAAATTTACTGTAATGACAGCATATTTACATTGACTAAAACTACGAAATCAATATGTAAATGTAATGTTTGTTGTAGCTAACTGGGGAAGATTGGAAATGTGTGGAGTGGGAAGGATGGATGCATACGTAATAGGGCTGAGCAGAAGGATGAGAGAGAGAGAGATGTGTGTGTGAGAGATTGAGTGAGTGAGAAAGAGCGAGAGAAAGAGAGACAGAGAGAGAGAGAGAAAGAGGAGAAGAGGAGAAATGGAAGGGGTAGGGACACATAAATAAGGATCTAGCTAATATCATGATTATGTTTGGACACAGTCCCGAGCTTCTGCTGGCAGGCAGCTAGACTCCTAAATAGACAGAGATAGAGGGTAAACTGAGTGGAAGTGTTACTCTGTCCTTCCAAGCAAAGAAGGAACATCTTATCAGTCATTTATGGCAGGCCGACGAGCCATTTGGTGAGTGTGTGGGTGGAGTTCTGTTCAAGATTTACTTTGAAAAATCAGATCACTCATTGTGCTGCACAGTACAAATATAGCAACTCAAAATATCATTCAGAGGGAGAAAAAAACTGCTATTCATAATGAGTAATTTCCTTGTCATTTCCCATCTGTCTGAAGAGGCCTGCTGGTTCATATATAAACAAAACACCCATGTTTCAAGTCTAATATCCCTTTGGCTTTCACCACTGACATTTTCAAAGCAGCTGTCTCCTCACAGAAGCAGGCCCCTCAAGCAGAGCGGGGTTGAAATGTGGATGTCCCACTGTTTGCTTCTACCTTCAGAGGTCTCTTTCTCACTCAACACACACACACTCGTGACATCCAGGTCGGCCTGCAACATCTCTGGAGGTACTTGACATGGCATAAGGGTGCCGGGAGGAAAATGTCATTTAACTTTATGGACAGAGAAAATGGAGCGTTTTGCAGGGGAGGAGAGCAGGCTAAACAGATTGGTTTCATTCTGAGGTAAGCCCATCGCCTAAGCTGTGAGTCCCTGCGGCACAGAGCAGACTCTAGACCTTATTAAACTAGCACTGCCAGACACACACACGCACACACAATGTGGCATGTGCCTGCAAAACACAAATACCCATACACACACACACATTCATAACCATCATGCGTGTGTTTCAACTGCTTAGAGACACACAAACACGTAATAATGCGCTGACCAGGATAGTACATGCCGACTGACCATTTTGCCTCCAACACGTACAGAGGAGGTCATGAAGTACACACAAGGTCTTCTTACCTCCTCCACAATTTGCATCCACAACAAAGCAGAAGGATGCGAAACCGTTGGGGCTCTGCTCTGTTTTGGTCTGCCATCTTGTCGCAAAGTTAATCAGCATGCTAACTGTTAGATACTTCCAATAAGAGCTGCTTTAGCTAACTGGCTAGCTATCTACCTAAAGCAAGCCGTGAATCTGCTGCTGGATAGCTGACACAGAAAGGGAGAAAGGTGGGAGGAGGGGGGGCAGGAATCCGCAGTAAAAAAAAAACACACAAAACCTAATGAATCATTTTTTGCAATTTCAAATTTCTCCAAGGGTTCAAATTAAAATAACCTTTCCTTGGCAAATACGCTTCCTGAGAGCAGAGCGGAGAATCGACGAGGAAGGAAACAGGCTCCATTGAAATATTCATCAGGCCTTCATCATTTATGCAAGAGATTAGCTCCTCCTCAACACCCTCTTGTATTCACAGGCAGTCATCAACATGGCCACAGAGAAAAACCTTCTTCAGACCGGGTTTAACACTGCAGTACTCACTGCACGTCACATCACTAACTAAATAACTACCTGAGATGGATTGGTGCTCAAAGGAAAATCTCCCAAAGCCTCAAGATTTATTTCTAATCAAACAAGACAACTAAGAGGAGTTTACTCAGCAGGATCGTAATGACAGTGCTGCACTATTTAATCAGTCCGATTGGTTTAGGTGTGTGTGCTGCATGAGCCAAGCTCTACAAAGTAATTGCCAGGGATATTACCATTTATGGGACATTTGCATTTTTTACTCAGCAACAATTTGAAGCAAATAAACATTGTGAAATTAAATTTGGGTGGATAACTGTCTTTTCAGACTACAAATACAAACAAGTATAGCTTAGGTGACGGTGGCAGTTTCATTGACCTTACTGAAAACACATAACTAAAGATAACCATTTTAACTGAGAGTTTTCGTCAAGTTCTGGGACAATAGAAGTGATTCAATGGCCACTGATACTGAGAGGAATAAGAGTGGATACATGTTTTCAAATGCTTTGTGATATTTATCCTGGTTCCAAAACATAACACAGAATTACATACATCTGCATTACACTACTAAACCACGGTAGGCAAATGTGGTTCTTTATAACCTGTGCACTAGGAAGAAGTACGTGCACAATTAATTAGAAACTGTCATATAGCAACTATATATCTCTGTGAGTCATAGTCATGATATTTCTGTATCTTCGAGTTTCTTCTATAAAACTTGACTAAGAATGACCAATATTGGAAATGCACAAATCCAAACAAGCAAAACAAACCTGGTATAACGTTTATTTGACAAGTGCAATTACTTTGTTAAAAAAAAAAAACAGCTCTTTATAGCTCCTCATAATGAAGCTTTCTGAAAGTGAGTGAATTTCTCAGGGAGGCTGGCTGTAATTTGGTCTGTCTTGTGCCACCCTCCTGAAAATTAAATGACTTCCCAGACATAATTATGGAAACCTGTGTGACAATTAAATGTTCTTCTTCTTTGGTGTCACTATTTTCAAAAACAGCAGCTGTGAAAGCAAAAATAGACCGCTCAAAGGGGCTCTATGTAATATGTGTAGTAATTTACATGTATTAATCACTTTTTTATGGGCCATATGTGAACGGATTGCAAGGTGACGTGAAAAAATTAGACCTCTGTTTCTCCCGGTTGCTGGACTGTGGATTTCTTTGTGAAGGACTAATGTCAGGTCCAAAGGATGTGACTTTATGCACATTCACAGTCTCAGTGCTTCTCTCCGCTCTGCTAACAGAAAGCAACAGTAGCTAACGTTAGTTTAGAAATGGAGTCCGCCAACATCAACTAATGACCAGCTTCCAGCACAACAAAGAAGTTCTACAGGGCCCCTTTAAAATGAAATATGTTACGTATTCTATTTATTTATTTATTTAGAGTTTTTGATTCATCTTTGTTAATAAGGTGATGATAATCACCTACTGTGGGGTCAAGTGAGGAGGCAGGTTTAATTGGATGAGGCATTAAACTTGAAGGAAGGCTGAGTAAAACAGGGACAAAGGTACAGTCGCTGACCTCATGTTAGCCTTTGCGGTGCTGCAGTGTGTTTTCATTAAAGTGAAAACACATTTTATACCATGGATAGAGAAGTATCTACAGCTATTTTATAAATTGGACTGATCCAGTTTAATCTGTTTAATTGTTATGGGCACTACAGCTATGTCTTCAATTGTATAGTAAAGTACTTTTTTGTTTTTTTGCAGTTTTTCATATATTAGGAGCAGTTCCACCAAAACAACAGAAAAGCAATTATTGATTTTGTTTCTTAAATTAATAATGAGACTATAGAAACAATGTTTGTAATAGACTCCACTTAGAGCAATAGTGAGAGAGGGAAAACTTAAAATAGGCTACTGTAATTATAATATGTTAAAGTACAACAAAGTAATTGTTTTGAAGAGACACACATCTGTGATTAATAATTAGAGCTAAGACTATTTCTGATAGTGTGGTACCAGATCAGATAAGTTAATTTTATCAAGACACATTAGTACTTTGATATGATATGGTGGTGAAAATGCGTGCTTCCATTCCTACAAACATCAGGTTAAGGCCTTTACTGGCACTGAGCTCTGTCTACTGCAACAATCTACACAAACTGCACACAAATTGCACGAACTATGGATTTACAGTGTGACCACACTAATTTTACTGCAAACTAACAGCTTGTCTGGTCCCGCTACAGGGGACTGCTCCCCCCACTACTCTGTGATCTGTCACCTATCCTCTCCCAGTATGACAACAGGGTCACCACGCGCACACACACACGCACACACACACATTTAAACACAAATGCATGTGCATACACACAGGAGACCACCCACTCAATTCAGCCCCATATGTCCTCCACCAAAATAGCTGACACAGAATAATGAGCTCCTGACACCCAAAATGATATCGATAACACTTGGAGAAATGGCAACGGTGCTGCTAAAAAGACACAGCAGTTGGTGGGGGAGTGAGAAGACGAGGAGAGGCAGAGACGAGAGCGAGGGAGGGAAGACTGGGGAGATGAGGGCCATTAGCTGCCAACACAATATAGCTACCACTTAGCCTAACTAGCAGGCAATGCGGCAAACTGCCAAATGACTTCTTTTACAAGTGTTCTGGTGACATGTGGATGCTTGCTTGGCTGCTAACATGAGGAAGTGTGGGGAGAGTTACAGTACAATTTTAATTTTGAATCCACTGTCAACAAACAAACTCGGGCCGTTATGTGAGAGGCTATAAACAACTCTGGCCAACACAGGCATCATTTTGATAACAAGGCCAATTTCATTAAATGTTAACAATTCAGAGAGATACAGTAAAACTGTTGTACAAAACAGTGTCCCAGGGTGTCCTCGCGCCCTTTCACAACTCTCCGAATCAGGAGTAGAATTTAAAAATGTTTTAATTCAGCATTTAAATTGACAGCTGTCTTTTTAAGAAACAACATATTAAAAACAACATGCTACAAGTATAGAAAGGGGACCCCAGAGATGCTTGAAAACACTGATTCCCAACCAGGGGTACGTATACTTCTGCTGTTGCCAGGGGGGTAACATGGAGAGCTTGTAGAGTAGCCCAATTAACTTAAAAACATTAATGATTGGACAAAAAATACATCCACATATTGAGTCACCTATGACAAATAAATTAGGTGTTATTACAATTAAGAGTGCATGAAAACTAGCTAGCTAGCAAGCAGAGGAGATGAAATAGTGTTGAAACAGTTAGCTAGAGAACTGGAGCATCCAGCTTTTGCCATTCTACGCGGTTGTAGTACAAATGAAAACAGACCGCACTAACACTGACAGTCAAATTATGTAAAAAAATATATATATTAACACTGAATTGTATATCCATTTATAAATTATTAATACTTAGATAATAATGGGGATGCAAAATATGGATTTTTTTTCAGCTGATACCGATAACGACTCTCACAGTCGCTCTGATAAGATAACCAACAATTTCACACTTTTGGATTTTAAAAATGAGTTCACAACCAGTACTTTATGCACACCTGAGGGTCTGAAAGATTAAGCTGTAGGCAGCACATGGATGGCTTAATATTCCATAGCTTGAATAAGAGTTGTTGTTTTTAAATAAAAACTTTTTCCTACAGCATGGATGTGTACACATGCTGTGCTTGTTCTTCTTGACCTTCTCTGTGTGAATTGGCATATTGCAACCAAAATTGTAATGTTGCATACCGCTACCTATTGTATCAGAGTGTGTAGATGCTGTGGTTGTTAAGCCCATGAAAGCAATTTGACTTTGTATTAACATCTGAAGTTATCCACGATAGTTGCACTGATACCGATAAATAGCCCATAATAAAAATATTCCAATATTGTGCACCTCTATTAAATAACATTCAGCTAAATTTATTCAAATTAACACATTTGGAACTTAAATAGTTGTGTTGATTAAAGAGTACTTGAACTCATCAGACTGGGATGTTGGGGTACCTCTTTCAAAAATAGTTTGGGAAGCCCTCTTTAAAAGAATTCCCTCTGATGTTTAAATGTTAAGGGTTGATGATGATGGTAATTACTTGTTTGGGAAAATAGCAATAACAACATCCCTCAAAAAAATCATTCATTTCACAATATTGCACGTACATAAGTCAACTGTTCAACATTTGCTTTTGAATGAAAAACAAGGTTTAATTTCCTGTTAATTTGATTTTATGGTGCTCCTAGACACTGTGATATGTAGTCCTCACTCAGATCTTTAGTCCATCACTCTGACTAATGAACACAGTGAGGCTGATTAATGATGAGTAACACAGGCTTCTAAAAATACGAGCCATCCTTTTAATAATCACAGGAACAACAGTGCATGTCCTCACCTCCCTCACTTGGCCTAGAATTGTCTGCCATCCACACATACAACACAGGGACAACGGCATCAAGCAAACACGCATGCAAACGCAAGGCAAATTCAATCAAAAACATGTCCACACACACACAATAGCTTACACATAGACATGAATGTACCCTCTCATATATCCATTTATACCAGTCCTCTTACGCCCGAATTAAAAATAAAAAGGGTCTTGGTCACTCTTTACTACACAGGTGAAATGAAGGGAGAAATATGACTTCTTTGGACAATGTTTACCTGACGCTGATGAAAGGACAATCACACATTGAGCTGCCACCGGTGATTGTATTACTGCTTTGACTTCACATCTGAGCAGCCTGACATTTCAAAAGCAAAGGTTGCTAATACTGCCACGGATCCACTGAAATGAACAGAACACGCTCTGGATGGAGAACACTGGCTTAATGAAGCTTTCTGAACAAATCTCCATTGTCCCTGGGTACTGTCACGATTGTGATAGACTGGTGTGTTTTTAAAAAAAAAAATCGAAAAAGGAATAAATGATAGATATGGAGTGTAGATATCAGATATACACAGTCTTTGACGAGCAAGATGCAAAACAGCGTTCAGCAAGCAACAATGTCAGGCTTAAAACAAAGGCGGGAGAGAAAATTATTATTTACACAACATACAGAGATTGCGGTGATGGATGTTCCGCTCAAAATGTCACAATGGACGTGAGAAAATGAATGTGCACTGGCAGGTCAAATGTCTCTTAATATACCAATGAAAATGGTATTTGCTGCTGGATTCTGGAGCATCTTCTCCATAACTGGACATACACCGCCACCTGGTGTTTGCTATTAGATACTACACTCATACCACATAATATTTTATAGTGCATGTGTACCAGGATGGGAAGTAGAAGGGTGGATTTATTGTGAGATTACATACAGAAAGAAGAGGGAGTGTGTGCTGAATGCAGGGCTGAATACCTGTTTTTGCTGGTGCTGGCAGTAGGGGCGATGTCTGGGGTCAGGACATACAGGCTGTTGTTTTTGGGCAGGTGTAAACTTCTGAGCACCGTCTGGTTTAACACACACAAACGGGAGGTAAGAGAATAAACAAGGACTGAATTTGAATTTTAACAATCATTTTCACTGTCAATTATTGCCTTGATTAATTGATTAGTTGTTTGGTTATAAAATGTCAGAACATGGCGAAAAATGGCAATCATTGTTCCCCAAAATGCCAAATGAAGTCCTCAAATATCTTGTTTTGTCCACAACCCAAAGATATTCTGTTTACTGTCATAGAGGAGTAAACAAACCAGAAAATATAAGTTGTAATCTGAGAATTTAAAATGTTTTTCTTAAAAAATGACATAAACCGATAAATCGGTCATCAAAATAGTTGCCAGGAATTTACAGATTAATCTTTGCGAAAAAGAAATATTGTGATTCAGTTTGAAAGTTTTTTTTTGTTTTTATCTGTGTAAACAGGTGAAATAAAAGTTTTGCCAGGATCAAGCACTCTTAACACAAGGCCTGACAGTAATGCTAAATAGCTTGCTAATAGCTAGCTTGAAATCTAAAACTTGAAAGACATCAATTCTTGGACAAAGCATTTCCTATTTATAACATGGGGTTATGGTGTACTTCAGCCTCTTGTGGCCAAAAGGAGTATTACAAAAACAATAAGATTGAAAGATTACAAACAAAATGTAAAAATAAATAAATAAAATAAATCACCTAACCATACACAGGCAGAACATTAATACACACTGAACAATGTAAATGTTAGGATACATGCAGCTAAAATTTTACGTTTAAAATGATCACATTCAGGTTAAGACACAGAGCAGACAGTCAAACTGAAGTAAAAACACAAGAGAAACAGAATATAAAATACTACAATTTTAGTTTTTTTTCTTTTCTTGGTGCTCCATTCTGTTTTTACACGTACATGTTTGTAACATTTATTTCAAGGTCTATCAACTCACACTGTCAGACACATCTCCACTCTTCCATCCCTTCAGCTGCATTTTGGACACTGGAACAGCAAGTTCTGTCTCAAGGATTTGTTTGATTTCTCCTGTAAATTAGATTTATACAGATCAATGCATATGAAATTCTTACATTCTGCACAAAAAGATATTGTGATATGTTGAGCATTATATGTATCATTGTATGTATATCAGTGTGTGTGGTGCTCACCGACTGTGCTGCCTTCCTCCACTACCAGCTCTACAATACGCTGTCGGTACTCCACCCTGAAGTCGAGCATGCGGGGCTGACGTTCTACAATGTGTCGGGAGGAGGAGATGCTGGGGCAAAATGCCGAAGTCGAGGATGACGGAGGAGAGGAGGACGAAGAGGAAGAGGAGGTGGGGGGAACTGCACCTCCTGCTGCTGCATCGGCTGCTTCTGATTGGCTTGGAGGTCCGTACATGCTGGACTGGCTCGCCTCGCTGGAAAAGTTACTGTACAGAGGTGACAAGGTTACTGATGGTGTGGGAGATTGATCGCTCAGTCTTCATATAGAATCTTAAAAATCTTAGGGTGTAACAGGTGCTATAAGAAAAAAATATCTGTAAATAGAGGTTACTGCAAGACAGAAAAATACACCAACAACAACAACAAATGGCTTATTGTCCTACATGCTTTTCTCTTTGCTGCTTGCTCAGTGTGTGACCCATGTTTCACACAACACAGTAAATAATGTCTTTTTTCTCCAGCTCATGAACAGAGTGTCCTCTTTGTTACTTGAAGTGTAAGCAGCAACTGTCTTGCAGGAACAGAGTGCCAGACTTAAGGCTTTCTAACAAAAGCTGTATTTTATTTGGCCCGCCACATTAAAGAGGCCACTGTCCTGAGGCGTAGGTTTAGCGGTCAACAGCCGCAAAACCTCCACAAACAGGCTGGACCAATAGGGTGGGAGATTAACCCAACAGAATGGTATCACGTTGCAACTGTCTCCTTCACCCACCACTTCAGTTACAAAACAAACCTAGTAACAAAACAGTTATTTAAAGATTCAAACGATTCCTAAAAATCATAATTGGACCAGTAGAATAGTTACTGTGACTACGGAAAATATAAGCTTATATTTACCAACTACATACTAGAGGCTGACCGATAGTGGATTTTAAAGGCCGATATAATAACGATAGTTGGGAGAAGGAAAAAGCAGATAGCCAATTAATCGGCCGATATTAAAAACTCAGGCTTTGTAACGTTAGTAAGATAGAGTAACTTCAGAGATGTGCAGGACACAGTCTTTAATTTGAGTTGAAAAGCTAGCAGTAGCTGTCTGTTTGATATCAAGACACAAGATCTGGACACTGTGATTTAGTAGATTACATCGTTCGAATCTGTTCTATTTACAATGGATGACGCGCTGTTCTGTGGCTGAACTGGCCAGGATTACTTCTGTTGCGCGTCCTGTTACATTGTTAAATGCCACTCTTACAAACCGTAAATGTTTGTGCATATTCCCGGGGTAAGGAGGATCCTAAAGTGTGCGCATAGTTACGTGACTGGATTATTTGAAAGCGAGAACGCCACATTGGTAAGTACAATATTAAGTAACGTAACGTTAACAGAATGGTTTCTGTTCCTGGCTGCCTTCAGTGCCCTGTCCCTATCGTGGACAAGGTGATGGTGTATATATTTGAGACTAGATCATTTGTGGGGAGAACAAACTGAAAACGGGTCAGATGAGAGGGGTCTGGCTATGCAAGACTAGATATGACTTGAATGCCACACTTGTCAGCCTCCGGTAAAATCAGCTGTTCCAATGTTTAACGTTACGACGTGACTGCAAAGATTTAATGTTAGTCTCTCTTAGTCTACATTGAAAAACATGACATTAATTAAAGTCTGTCACGCATGTATGGCTGCTGCATATCTAACATTAACATACAGCAGTGAACTGCGTGTCAATTTGTTTATATTAGATTAAGAGGGAGAGGGAGATTAAGAGCATTTAGATATTTTCAGTGGAAGTGGCCCTTGAATGATGATGTTGACTCATCGAACCTCCTTGCAAAATGGTGACATATTCCCCCGCGTGGTAGGCGAAGACTGCGCAGCCATCTGCAACTATTGGAGCCAGTTCAGCCGATAACACTAGTTTAATATTTTAGTCAATAAAAGGTCCTATCTGCAACACCGATTAATCGGTCAACCTCTACTACATACTGAGATAATTTCACAAAAAATTGACTGTTTCCCAAGAGGTTCGTCACACAAACATTAACTTATTTTAAACTCTGCATACAAGTTAATGGATGTGAAAAGACAAAAACAATCCCACTTAAGTAAGTCATGCCATGAGCAGTGATGTTGATAGATTTTCCATTTAGTGAGTCTCTGGGACCCACAAGTGGTTGGTAAACAAGTTTCAGCTGTACCAAGAGAAATGCAGGAGTAACATGGCAGGCTGTAAACTTCACAAATTAGGGGCATCAAATCTTAATTTCACCAAATGGCTAGAGCTGGCCCTGGACTCTTGTCAGCAGCCCGACAGGAGAGACACTTCATGGTGCACCAGGATTTTAGAAATGAACGGTGACCAGAATGCACACTTTTTTTGCGAAAATCTGTTGTTTGTTTGTTGTTGTTGTTTTCACATCACAGATGACAAAGAAAGGTGTTAAAACGAAGTCTGAGGCTACAACTAAAACATACTCATGTAGGCTGACATAGGAGTTTAGAGTGGTGCTGAACTAAAAATCACCCCCAGATTTTAATGTGTCAGAGCACAGGACGCATACCTAGCAACATCACTGCATGAGTACAAGTGCATCTAAAGATGTGGAACATTTAATGGACATGGTAGTATTTGTGTAGGGCTATTGAGATAACATTCAGCATTAAATTTAAGTGCTACCAACATGAAACAGACTGACATCTACTATCATCTCAGAAATGTATTGTGGCTAGAGGATATACAAATGAGACAGATGAAGTAGCATAGACTTTACTCCAAAAACCAAAGGATAAACACGAGAGATCTTGCCAAGAGGATTCTTACAATTCTTGAAAGCATCTGAGGGAAAAAAAATACTAGTTTATAGCGGGAGCACTCAGAACAAGTGCTTCCACCTAAACTTGGCACACCAGCACCAGAGGTCGTTAAATTGTCCGTTGTTGCTGTTTGGGTGTAGTTCCTCGCTGCCTTACATTTAGATGGCACTGTTCTCATGTGCAGTCCAAAAGGTGTCCCAAAGCAGACGGGACTGCTGAGCCCCTCACCCACAGACAAACTGTCTGATCAGTGACAGAGTGCAAGAGAAGAATCAGCATTTTTATCATGTCTGAGGACAAAAAATGTACACACTGATGACCTGGTGAGCTGTGGATAATGATCAACAAAGCAAGCTTTTTATAATTCCCAGCCTGCTTACTAAAGAGGACACAAGGGAGATGCATTTTAGACAGAAGCGTTGGCGTAGCCTCCAACTGGCTCTGGCTCAGGTCACGTCACCAGAGTCTGTTTACTGGGCAACGCCAGCCTACTCATACCAGTGCCAGCCACTTAGTAAATGTGTTGGCTGCTGGTCACGCTGCCTGCCAGCCTCCATTCATAGCAATGTGTGCCCTTGAGAAAGACCGGCAATATTCTCATGGCCCAAGGGCCTGAACCACACTGAAGTACATGCATGCATGCGCACACATGCACACAAGTGTGTACACAAAATACAACGGTTAAACAGAACATCTCCCGTTTGAGAGGGTTCAGATCAGCTCAGTGCATTCATGAGTGTAAACTAACCGTTGAAGGAAAGTGAAGGGCTCAAAGCCTCTTAAAGAAAACCTTTTCTATTCAGAAACTGTGTACAACTCCACTCTTGGCAGAAAGTTTCCTTGCAGTTGCAGTGTCTTTTATATTATTCCTCCATTAAAAAACAAAATAGAAACCATAGCAGGAGCAGTGATCTCCAACTCAGAAGAATTTATGTTAGCATTATTTGCTGGATATGTATATGGAAATGTATCCACTAAACAGTCCAAATGTTAACTGCACTATTCAATCAGAGTACAAACTATACCAACAATAATTATGATAAAAGCCAAGTTCATGGAAAAATTTAGGATAGACACTGAACCTGTAAGTTCACATTGCCTGGTCAACATTGAATTGAGGAGTTCAATCAGGCTTTCTGTCCGGCATTGTTTTAAAGTTGCTTCATGTACAACACTGGAGATATATACTCGTGTTATAGGCACACATTCCTCAGTGACGTATATCCCTACTTCCATATTTCCTATTTTTCTTTATATAGTATAGAGATATTACTCCCATATTACTACTCATATTTCCTTGGCTTTGTGAACATGATCATTCTAGTGTGGCAGCAGAAAGAACAACAGTGTGTCGAAAAGTCATACATGATATGATGATCTCAGGGAGCATTTGTTTAGTGCTGTAAAGTCAACCAATTAATTTTCTTTCATTTACATTAAATGTGTGGCAGCATGGTTATTACCTTTGTAAGATTCCATTCTCCTGTGGTATGACTCCATTTATGGCTGCCTGTAATGAAAGCAGAAATACATTATACAACACAATAAGACAATAAGACCATTTTCTTGTTTTAGTTACTATATTGTATTGTTGCTAATGAGAATAGATAGACTGTTCTGGGATTCATAAAGTTCAAACTATCCAAACTAAAAAAAATACACATTAGGAATCTACACCATGACAAAACATTGAATAATAGCCGAAACATTAAAGGGCATGTTTGAACGAGACTAGCAGATACTGTAGCATATATGTAAAGTTAATTTGACAGTGACTAAGAGATGGGCAGTCCATTTCCAAACTTTTAATACATTTTGTCAGGAAAATCTTTCATATATTCAAAGACAATTATTTCTAACACCCCATGACAAGACCAGGAGCACTATATGCTCTAAAACTGCTACACACTTTGTCAAAAAGAATAGTGTTTTATTTTCAAACAATCATAAAAAAAAAAAAAATCTATAGTCGATAAATTATCATTTCAAACGTTAATTCAGTTAAATCAATACCGTAACACCACCATGTCATAACAAAATTCTGAGAATATCCCTTTTCACAAAGAATTTACTTTTTCTTTTTATCTTTTCTAATATAAAGGAACCTACAACAAGGCTGCCTGCTAAGGTGACTGGTTGAACCAACAAGTCAGTCCACATGTAACCAGCTACCAGTTATATTTTAGTCGATTCTGTAACATCATGTTTGTTTGCTGGCAGAATCAAAGTGCGACAGAGAAGGATGAAATATTCAAATAGGGTGGCTGATGAGAACAAAGAGAGCTGAGAGGACAAACACGACAGTAACCACTGTCAGCTTTGCAGGGAGCTTTTGTCTGAATGCACAATTGATTGGATTTCTCTCGAACACTCACTATTCTTCACTGCAAAACAAGCAAAGTTAAGTTAGCTGTTATGAGCTGGTATAACCATGTCCCCTACTCTTGTTGTACTGAATGAAGGAGATGTATGACAGAAAACATTAAAGGAGCCCTGTAGGTTTTTCTTGTTAACAAACAAAAGTTGTTTATATGAAGTGTTTCTCACTAAAATGCATTCTTTACATTCTTGAGGTCTAACATCATGTAGACTGCATTTCCTGCCTCATAAAACATTTGCATAGTTGATTTGTAAGCATTCTAAATCCTGCTTTGTTTACATCCATGTTTACATGTTAACAGTCTTTTTCTATCCCTGCCTCTGTTGACGTGTTGCTGTATATCTTGGTGCATTATTGCCACCTGTTGATTTGTGTGAAACCGTAATCAAACAAACAAACAAACACGAGATCAACAGAATGGGGTGTTGCTCATAAAAGCTCTATAGTGCAACTTAAGGTCAAAAACTCCACAGAGCACCATTTAGCTTCAATTAAATTCATGACATGGACACCACAATCCTCTCAGTTACTCTTAACACCTTACGGCTGACCTCTAATGTAGCATCTAATAATCATCTATGGTCATCTTATGTAAAGCACTAATGGTTGCATGATCAGTTTAGCAGGAAGCCATTCTTTGTTGGTAAAGTGCCACAAACTGTGGTGGCCGTTATCATGACTAAACACACACCACAGCATTGCTAATCAGGAGTATTAGGTAACTGAAGACTCCACTTTTCAAGTTAGCTGTGCCTAGCCTTTTGCTTTTTGTGTATTTTGAGGTAAGAATATCATTGTTTTATCATAGTCTGTGGTCCTTTGATTCTATCCTATGGATTATCAATGTGTAATGCTGTGAGTAAAAAGAAAGGAAGCAAAAGAAAAGAGTGTCAAAAAGTCTGAGGCCACTAGTCAAAATACTTCTGTTTTGCATTTGTTTTGAATCTAATACCATTGTTTCATTACAAATGAGTGGAAATTGGAATCTTTTGAGATTTTTTAAATATTTTATATGTACCCCCTTTTGCTTTAATTACAGCATACATGTTTGTGCAAAACCTGATTTGTTTGTGCAGATCCCAAACACACCTCAAAGCTTTGCAAGAACTACTTGAAAACCAAAGAAAAGAAGACCAAGGAGTCCTGACCGTCACTGACTACACTTCACAGTCACCTCAACACCACTGAACATTTATGGGGGTGCATGAAGATTGAGAAAGCCAACCATTCTGTGACATCACACAAAGCTTTGTGGAACACTGGGATAATGTGAGTCAGCAGGTTTTACACAAACTTGTGGAGTTCATGCCAGCTCGAGTGCATGCCATCATTAAAGCAAAAGAGGGACAAATAAATACCAAGATATTCTGAAATTCATGGACATTTTTCAAAGACTCAATTTTTCACATGCCTTTGAAATGTTGGTCATTTACTAATTAAACTGATCACCAGATGAGGTGCATCTGGATCTGGGTGAATTAAACAAATTCTTGCTCTGCTAAACAACATCCTGGGGGAAACACTGCTTTCTAACCACTGCACTCCTCAGCCAAACACAGTGTACCCACACACAGATTTGTTGTCATCGATGTTTACAAAAACTACCAGCTACTGCAGAGGAAGTGCAAGTCATCAAATTTACAGGTGCAGTGAGCCCAGGCCCCACTGTCTTTCCTGCCACTACTTGGACTGCTGCTGCTGCTGCCTGCTTTGGACTTCTACCAGCATCAGCCTAAATATAGACTGACCCTTTCCAATATGAACAGCACAGTAAAGGGCTTCTTGTTTTTCATACTTATGAATTCATACAAACTTAACATAGCACATTCTTTCTCACAAAGTCTCTCAATTCAACATTCACACCTCACAGGACACCCTCTCTCTAACAGTCACCACACTGAGGGTGGCAGTCCGGCCACCTGCTTCGTAAAGCATACTGGGTAAAATGAAGAAAGGATTTGGTCATAAAATAAAACAGAGTGTGTGTGTTATTGGATGTTAAATGGCCTCTTGAACTTGCACTCTAGATGGACTAAGCCTGTCTGTCAAAGAGCAAAGCCCAAAGCCTGCAGATAATGAACTTACCACTAAATCCCAGTTATTAAGCTCTAACAGAGTGATTGCCTCTGCAATGTTGTCAATTCCAGTGCAAGCCTGTGAGAGGAAAAAACAAAGAAAAGGGAATTACAAGTGGGAAATGCATTTTGTTCGATTCTGCTGCAGTCTTTCTGATGAAACGTTCTCATCTTCCTGCACATAAAAAATACATTTCACAATAAAACAGAATGGAAAAAATGAAATCATCAGAACCATTTCAACTTTTAAGCTACAACCCATAACAGCAATATAAAGTGGTGGCAGTCTTCACAAGAACGAGAGCCACTCAGTGATGTCTTGATCAAAAGGAGGACACAAATACATTACCTCTGATTTCTGTTTGATACCTAGGACTCCTTACCCTTGCAAAGCAAGCCAAAAAAAAATATGTTCTTCATAGTATAACGTTATTACAATACTGCAATATGGGTCAAGGTACAGCTACTCCAATAACAGCTTTAACCTTATCTCTTTGTATTCTTTTTGTAGTGTAAAACAAGGCAGACGTGCAGAGCAAAAGTTGTTTCTATATATTTTGGTCAGTGTAACTAAAAAAAAAGGAGGTTTAGGAGTAAATGATACCACTTCTACTCTGCTTACCAACATTAATAAACAACTATAAGTTTCAAAACATCTGGAAAACAAGTTATGCTTTAATTTGTACAATTTCTTCCTGGCTGATTTTGTTTTCACAGAAAAGCATTTTAAATCATTTGTATTATCTGTTGTGTATATTTTATCAGGGAGATCACAGGGTGGCTGTGTAAACTTGCTCTTCCTGTTCCACTAGTTTTCCTAGGTTTAGTTTTATAACCACTTTTGTATAATTACTCATGACAGTAGAAGTCAGCAGAGACACAGGCATATCATGAAGTATGCAGATGACGCTGTTGATCTGGATTCACTTTCAGGGCAAGGATCACGACTATTGACTTGTTAAAGATGAGTTTACTAACTCGTGGAACGACCATTACCTAAATCTAAACAAACCATTTTATTTAGGTCAGAGTGCTATATAAGCCTTCTGATGTAACATAATTAAAGGTCAAAAGACAGATACAGTGGACACATGCAAATATTTAAGCAGCAGTGTTTATAGCAAACTGAGAAATGTATGCCAAAACTGAAACACTAGACTTTATTTCATGCAAATGCTAAATTTAAATTCTAACTGTAGACAGTGAAATTGTGAATAAATTGGTGCTCTGGTTGTCTTTAATCTGTTTATGGCGACAAGTGCTCCACAAAACCCCTGGAACATTATGCCCACATAAAATAACCCAAGAAAGAGTTTCAGTTTTAATTTTAAAGTTATGCTAGCTTTAGCTGCCAACAAAAAGAAACATGAAAAAAATGCCTTTGCGGCTCCCACTATTATGTTTTTAAAAAGTGATAAATGCTCCTTTTGTTCTATATGCATTG
The DNA here is from genome assembly GCF_040436345.1 of Pagrus major. Taxonomy (NCBI): domain Eukaryota; kingdom Metazoa; phylum Chordata; class Actinopteri; order Spariformes; family Sparidae; genus Pagrus; species Pagrus major. The sequence goes on from NC_133225.1 coordinate 15,719,752, forward strand.
CATGTATATGCATGTTTGTTGTTACAATATATGTTTTATATTGTTGTTGGTTGGTCTATATTTCTTTGGCTCGATTGCTTATGGTGTCTATCGGCATTTATACTTTTGATATAACTATTATGTAGTGCATGTTTCCTTGTGTATATTAATAACAGCTGTAAAGACCAGAAAGAAGGATATTTTATATATTAAATGGCTCTTTTGCCTGTTTGAAGACCATGTAATGCTACTTTAACCATCGCTGCTGTTATTATTAACACTGTTTTCTCTATTTTTGTTATATGCACAGCATCTGTCTTATGCACAATGCTAAAATCAGACACAATGCTAAAATCAGACTCCCAAGTAATCTCGCAACATTTTACCCCACATCTGACACATCTGGTGCAACACTCATTGCAAAGGTAGAGAGAATGATTAGCTCATACACGAGGAAGTTACAAGTATTACCTCAATGTTTGAGCACTGTAGCATGGGCCCTAAGGATACAGGACACAACTTTAAATTGTGTAAAAAAAATTTTAAAAAAAACATAACAGAAACAGATCCAAATAAAATATAAACTGACAGAAATCAATGCTGAAACTGATAAGAGTTTGAGCTATGAACCGGTTTGGCAAAATGTGATAAGGTGACCTAATTAATCATTTCAAAACACAAGATTACTGTAACAAAGCCATGAGAAGGACACCACCGAAGAGAAGGGCTATACTTAATTTTCAATGTGTACAATTTAGAGGAAGGATGTCAATTATTTTGATGTTGAGGTCATCACGCTTGGTAATCAAAAAAACAGAATGCTAAATTGATGACAGTTTGCAGGGGAAGCATTTTATGATAGCCTGAATTTTCGCACCGCTAAAATCAAACGGGCTAAAAGGCCGGTGTCTTCAATGGACAAACGAGTCAAAAACCTGACAGGACAACTGGCAATCTGTAAACAAGTTGACAGTTAACGTGAGCAGCGTAGCTCTCCCTTTAGCTAACTACATCGTCGTTATCTGTCAAGCGAGCCAACTTGAAACCAGCACAAAACAGAAATCGTTCCGCTATTTAGACTGGCAGCTTTGGGCAGCCATCATTTAGTTCGCGAGCTTACAGCTAATAATTCGCTTCAGAATCAGTTAGCAAGCTGTCAGTTTGTTAGCTTGATATGCTAGTCACATAAACCAAAGCTGAGCTCAGGTCTGCTGTTTACGCAGCCAGTCAGGTCGTGTGTCCTCTTGTTGACAGCAGCCCAAGGAAATTCAACAGCGGAAATAAGATTACTAATTACTGAGTAAAATATCTAGGACATACAAATGAGACACACCTGAAAGTCGGCCAGAATCATTTCTCTATCCATGTTGCTATCGCCGCTTTCGGAGGCCATGGCAATGACTGGCTAAAAGCAATTCTTCTTCCACTGGCTCTCGTCGCTTTCTCGCCTCACAAGAGGGACACAGAGAATTACTAAAATACTCTGCTTGGACGTGGCGACGAGGGAGAGGTTGGCAAATTGATAATATCAAACTTTATCTGGATTTAACAGCTTCAGATAGACACAATTCTGTGAACTAACGTTACAGTGTTCAGTTATCTCATATCATTATTGTCATCTAGTCCATTGCTTTACGGCTGCTGACGTAAAGTTACGGTGGCCGACAGGGGCAAACGCGCTGCAACTTAAGAAAACATGCAAATACACAAACCATGAGAAAACATCTTCATCAGTTCAAAAACACATGCAAACACGCCGCAGAAACACTTCGCAAGGTCCTAGAAATTAGGGATATGGTATGGTATTAACTAAAGCTTTAAAATGGGTACAATTATAGTGTATGGCCACCAAAGAATGGACTGCATCAGTATGCTGCAGAAATTTCATATGACATCTTTTTACTCTCATCTGTCTCTGACATGATTAATTTAATATTTTATTCATGGGTAAGTATCATATCCACTGTAATAAATGGAGAAATTGTAAGCCCTCCTTTGGTTCATAAATGATTTTAAGCTGTTTTTCTCATCACTGAAAAAATGAGCTGAAAACTGAAGAAAGATGAGTGTGGACATTTCTTGCTGGTTTGATTTATGATCCCTATTTTGAATCTTCGATGCCTTTATTCAGCTTTGTGTTGTTCTATTCTGTGCCAAGATTATACGATATTAGCCCACTGTTCATATTTTATTTAATTTTCTATAAATCCCTCTTATCTTTTGTCTTTGTCTTCATCTAGGCTGATTTCTTTTTTTTACTCTGTATTGTATTATTTGTATATATCCTCTGTGAGATAATGTATGATTTGTATGTTACCAAACATTCAATTTATGAATGTGAATCTATTTTTTCATGCCAATAAAGATATTTGAATTTAACTGAATTAAAAATGTATGCTTATATGTCTCTCTACTTACCTCGGCCTACACTATGGCCTATATGACCCTAGTCGATCATCTATCCATTTAGCAAGCTAGCTAGCTAGCTAGCTAAATGGATATGCTAGCTATCCATCCATCCATCCAACCATGCATCCATCCATCCATCCATCCATCTATCTAGGGACCACAGCAGAGACCACAGGACCACACCACAGACCACTGAGCAACTGATGTGGACCACAAGGACCACTGGTTCATATTTATAAACAGTGAAATAAATCAATCAACCAATCAATCAGTCAAACCCTATTCATATAGAACCTTTCAAACAAATCAAAATGCAATTCAAAGTGCTTTACATGTGAATGAAAACAAAACTTGGGATATTCAAAAACAGAATTAGACCTAAAGACCAATACACACCAAGACAGCAATAAAATAAGCATAGTTAAAATAATAAAATATAAAGAATAAAAGATAAAACAAAAGATAAAACAATAAAAGCAATAATATAATATAATAATAATTATATGATAAACAGTAAAATGTTGATTAAACAGAATAAATGCTAATGATAAAAAAATTAAATAAAGTATCAACTAAAACCATACAATTATAAAACACTACTTAAAAGTGTAAACATATCAATATTTCCAGCCCCTCTCAGATTCTCTGGAAGGCTGTTCAAACGGCTTGCAGGGTAACGCCTGAAAGCAGCATTACCAAATGTTCCTGTTCTGTATTGTGGAGCAGCTAAAAGAGAAGAACTGTATGATCTGAGAGACCTTCCTGGTCCATAAATCAAAAGCATGTGTGAGATGTAGTTTGTTGATAAACTAATAAAAGAATTTTGAAATCAATACGAAAACTAAGGTAACCAGTGCTCTCCTTTTGGTCTTTGTCATCACTTGTGCAGCAGAATTTTTAATTAATTGTTGCTGATTTATTGTATATTTGGTGGAAATGAGAGTGTTACAATAGTCTAGCACAGTGTTCTTCAATTCTGGTCCTCAGGGACCCTCACCTGCATTTTTTAGATGGTTCCTGTTAGGGCAAGGCACTAGAGTGGACAGTTTTGATTTGAAAGGTAGCATGGACACGGAGGGAGGCAGGAGAGCAGAGGGGTTAATAACATAGTCGATAACAAACTGTCCAATGGAACGCAGAAAAAGTTTCCAGGACTCCACCCTTAAGGGAATGTCCTGAGGAGAAGGCCATACCTGTTGGCCGGGGTCGTAGACAGGAGCTGCAGTATAGCGACAGTTGGCCTGAGTCTAGGCTCTGGTGTTGACATGTAGAAGGGTTGCATTTCTCCACATGTGGTGGCAATGTCTCAGATGGTCTCAAACTGAGGGCACAGCAACTTTTTCTTCCTGGGTGGAAAATGGGGGGGTTGATATCAAGGGCAACATTCCAAGATTGACAAACCTGTTGAGGCATTAGAGAGGGAGTTATGGGAGTACTCCACCCATGACAACTGGGAACTCCAAAGAGATGGGTTTACAGAAACCACACAACCCAGTGCTGTCTCCACTTCCAGGTTGGTCCTCTCAGTCTGGCCATTGGTCAGTGGATGAACTCCAGATGAGAGCATAACAGTGGACCCGAGAGCAGAGCAAAAGCTTTCCACATCTGGAGAGCAACTGGGATCCTTAGCCAGACACAAAATCAGAGGGAATGCCATGTCAACCAAACACATGGGTTACCAGAAGGTCAGCAGTTTCACTGGAGGATGGAAGCTTTGGCAGAGGAATGAAATCAACTGATTTTGAAAAACTGTCAATAATAGTGAGGATGACTGTGTTACCATTTGAAGGGGGCAGGCCAGTGACAAAATCCAGGTTGATGTTTGACCACGGACAGCAAGGAACTGGTAGGGGGAAGTGCAGACCGCAGTTGGGTTTAGTAGACATCTTTTTCTGGGCACAGACTGAGCAGGCTGTGACAAAATCCCTCTTTCCATAGAGGGCGACGAATAGCACTGACAGAGAAAGGCGGGAGTTCAATTCATTCCAGGGTGACCGCTCAGCCTGGTTGAGTGGGCGCGATGGAGGACATCTGTGCAGACTGAGTTTGGAACAAACAGAGAGTTAGAGGGGCCCTAACTGAATCAGTTTGCTTCTGCTGGGCCTGGCAAACGCGGGACTCGACCTCCCAGGTAACTGGGGCAATGATGCAGGACAGAGGCAGGATGGGATCTGGCTCAGAAGTGGCCTTGGCTGAAAAAAAGACAGGAGAGGGCGTCTGGCTTGACATTCCTGGAGCCAGGACAATAAGTTAAGTTAAAGCTAAACCTTCCAAAGAATAAGGCCCACCTGGCTTGTTGAGAATTCAACTCACCTCACTGTTGGATGTAGGCCAGGTCTGTCCTTACAACAAAGGGGTGTTACCTTCCAGCCAGTGAAGCCATTCCTCGAGGGCCAGTTTAACTGCCGTAAGTTCAGGGTTGTCAGTATTGCAGTTGCTCTCTTCTGGAGAAAGCTTGTGAGAAAAGAAAGCACATGGGTGGAGATTTTGGTCAGTAGGATATAGTTGTGAGAGAATGGCACCTACGCCGGTGTCAGAGGCAACAACCTCCACAATGGCCTGAAGGTCTGGATCCACTTGGATGAGAACAGGCAAAGTGGCTTGAGTTCTCGAAATGCAGTTTCAGCCTCAGGGCTCCAATGGAACGGAGTGGAGTTGGACATGGGGGCGGTGAGAGGAGCTGCCATGTGTCTGTAGTTATGGATAAAATGTCGGTAGAAATTGGCAAACCCCAATAACAGCTGTAGCTGCTTCAGGCCGGTGGGTGCTGGCCACTCAGTTATGGCTCTCACTTTGGTGAGCCGATGACTCATCCCAAAAAAGACAGTGGAAACATGGAAGTCATATTTCTCAGCCTTAACAAAAAGTTGACGGACGTGCTGTTTATTGGGTGTCAAGATCTGGGTAGAAGATGAGAATATCATCACGAACACTCTTTGTGTTCCGTCTGAGGTTGAGTCAGGGGCCAAGAACCAGCCCCATTGCTACACCCTACTTCCAAAAACCTCAGCATCAGCTCCACCAACACCGCAAGGACTTTGTTATATACATATGGGAAGCTGGGGACAGCTAACCAGCTAGATGGAGGCAGAGTCTGATTTACCCGATGTAGACTGTTGGTATAAAAGGGCTGTGTAGAGTGTTGGGGATAGGTGGGAAGAGTTTCGCAGCATGCTTTGAGACAATGTGTTTAAGGCCATAAGCCAAAGTAAACTGAAAATGGTTAAATGGACACTTCGACCAGTGACCTTGCGATTACTAGACTACCCGATCTACCCCCTGAGCTACAGCCACCTAAACTGTGTTTAAGTGTCTTATAAATCATCACAAATGTTACCTGTTATGCAGTAATTAGTGTTGCTGTTTATCACTCTAATTCTACAGTTACTGTTATCATAAAGGACATTTTCGTACCATGAGTGAGTCATGGAAGTCATGCACACAATTAGTGAGGTAGCTTTAAGCGCAATCCAACAGTTGGAGGTGTATTTTGGTCAAAATAAACAACATTTCATTTCTCTGCCAGATTTCTTCCTACATATGAAATATCCAAATCCAGGGTGTGACCATGGTTGTGGATCAGTGTATCAACATGCTGTTAAAAAGTTATACTTTACAACCCTTTAAAACCTTCTTTTTTTTGCACTGGTATCTTTGAGATTATCAACGTGTTAATCACCAATTACAACACAGCTATTATACCTTGTGTGAATGACCGATAGTAGAAGAGGGGACAGATAATTTAGGAGTCTTCACAGTTTGGCATCACTGGTCACCTGCTCATTTCTGCCTGCCCTGTCACCAGCCATTCTCACCTAATCAGTGTAATGGAAAATTATATTACTAGACTCTTGTATGAGAAATGACTCTTAGATCATTACTCTTCATATGTTCTTCCCACATCCTTGAATGTTGTATTTATACTATCTGCACAATGACAGACTGTTATTATTATGTACGGAATGCAAGAAGATTGCTTACTGAAGACTCACTTCTCTGGCCTTCTTGTTGTCCAGCCACAGATAACGGAGCCTGTCACAGACGTGAGAAGGACACAGGGCATTCCTTTCTTCCTATCAAAAAGGGCTCTCAGCTATCTCTCATTGCTCTTCTTTCTGCAGACTGCATGCCACTCTGTATGATTGTTGAACCTTCTTTATAAAGAATAAAATCCTCAAAAGACAACTGGTATTTCTTACAAGTTTATTTCAGATATCTCACAAGTAACGCAAATTTCCACAATATCAGTCAACTCCACTCACCTGTTCTCACAGCTGCTCCTCATCACCAATCAACCCAGTATATCTACCCCAGCCTCGCAGACACTCTTTGCCAGATTGTTCTTTGTCATTCATGCAAAACTCTCCAGCAGTTTTCTTTGGACTGCTCTGATGCCAACTCGTTTCGCCTGATTCCCAGTAAACACACCTGTGTTCTGTCCCCATCTTTGAGATTATCTGCTGCATGCTTGGTTACTCTTTTGCCTGCGGCTGCCTGGCGTAACCTTTCTACCACAACACTACAGAGTGAGTTTTCCAGTCAGCTTCCCTGTGGCTCAGAGACTCTCACTGTGTTGCCACATTTGCTATCATGTGTGCACCGTGTGAATATCCATCTGCTGGCTTTCTGATCCTCTGCCTTCAAGACCACATTGCCAGCCTACTCCTGACTGGTACAGTAGCCTGAAGTTGTACTGAACTGTGTGTTTGGGCTATTTCACTGCTCACTCACTGGCTTCCCTGCCTGATTCAGCCTGCCATATCAGCTGGTCCACCAGAGACTTTCCTGTATTATGACTCATTTTGTTCTGTTCCAGCTGAGTTGTCATTAAATATCATTACCAACTTCTCCTGGTATCCTGCGTGCTGCAATTGGGTCCTAACACGGCCCATTACAAGAGTTCTATATACGGTGACTGCAAGGAAGCAGGGCTGAGAATTTCTGAAAGTTGTATTATATTCAAAATCCAGAGTCCACATTCCTGACCTACAGTATCTCTCTGTATATTGTGTCCTTGCCCCCACTTATTTCCGAGTCATGGTAAGAAAAAGACAGATGGTGTTCACTGATAAGGTCATTGATACAAAAAGGTTTGTTTGCTAATGCCTTGCTCTGTTGGCAATATAGTGTCGAGCTGAGATTTTCGACACATTTGCTTGAAAAATGACTTGAATTAATTTTCTTTCAATGAATCAACTAATCATTGAAGCTCTACTTGATTCACAGAGGCTGTGCCACTCAGTAGTTGCAAAAAAATAAACATATAAACAATCTACCTAGATAGGAAAGAGAGGGTCAGTACTGGACAGGGGGGGTGGAGGGAGAGAATTGGTTATGAATAACTACATACCTGACCTCAGCTGTGCTCTGGACCAAACAGAAGCAGGCGTTGGAGCTTGATGGAGTCCCATCACTAGAGGGCGGCATGATGAAAGGAAAGTGAAAGATATCGCCGAGCCCAAGACACAAAAAAATAATAATAATAAAAGCCTGTCTTGCTCTTCCACTGGGAAGCATATTAACGACGAAGAATGACACACTGACCATACCAGCCTGTTACAATGTGCCAGTTTGTCTCCTGAACACAGTCTCTCTATCGCAGCAGTGAACGCGGGCATCTCTGTCACCGTTGCACAGCATCATGCTTTCTCCTCCAGTGCTCCGTGTCCCGCCTATCATTTAGCGTTTATCCAATCACGCCATCACATCGCTTTGGGTAAGAATTTTGAATCTTAAAAAACTGTTTACTCAGTTAAGCTGTAAGGGCAAACATCCCTCCTTCCAACAGATAATCTACGCTTCAGTTTAACCATAATTTTGTTATGTCACTGACGATCTTTTATCAGGAGCCTCGCGGTGGAGTCTGTGCCAACGTTTGAAAGTGAATCCGATTGGACATCGCTGTGACAGTGCGGCTCATGGAGGATCATCGGTGTGTTTATATTTGAAAAACGAAGTGAATCTCGTGTGACTTGTGCGATCCGTGGGCAGCTCGGCTCTCCTCTCTTATCACTCAGCGACCTGTGCATGCTGACACCAGGCTATAATGAGAAGAATACCGAAAGAAACTTTTTTATATTTATATAAATATATATTTAAATATATATATTTGGACAAAATCATTTGAAAATGAGCGGGAAGTGACTGTTAATGACATCACACCTTATGTTTACATGAGTAGATGTCAGCAGTTTATGTTAATTCATTGCTTTTGATGTCGTGGTGTTATTTTCCTGTTGCTTTTTCAGCGCTCGGCTCGGTGGGATGGCATCCAATGACGGGTTACACGACGGAAGGCTCGTGTTATGGTTTTAATCACATTGAAAGTAAGTTTGTTTTTTACTCGATTATCACTCCTGTAAATTTAAGCTTCGATCGCTTAATATTATTACTCATAATAATACTTATTATAGCCTCGCGTAGTTTATATCATCTGTGTGCAAAAATGTGTAAGCTTGTTGTAAACACGTGCTGCTCCTACTGTGCACACATAGTCGCATATAGCTGTTATTGCAATCGATAACATTACATGCATCTGCCCCAGATCACTCGATAAACCTCTGATCACAAGACAGTGCGTGCTTCAACAACACATGGACAAATAATAGCTTTTTACATTGTTTCCATATCATTGTGACCTAAAATCGTCACAAACAGAATAAAAAATGCGTGTGACAGTCACTCAGTGGCAGCAAGTAGTTTACATTTGAGTTTGGGGACTGAATTTGGGAATAAATGTACAGATCATAAAGCTAGTGGGATTTATTGCTCGTTTGAATACTGACTGAGCACAAAATATATCAATAGCAATAAAATGTAATATATATATATGTGTGTGTGTGTGTGTGTAGAAAGTAGAATATAAGCTGTGAAAGTAAAAAAACATTGCCTATTATTGTCATTATTATGTAATATGCATATCTGCAAATTCTTGGACAGAGCATGGTAAAGTAAAATAAATCCATAACATCATATATCAGGCTATGCATAGGCTATAAAGTAGTTACTAGTTCCTTATCAACCATTATAACATAAATAGTTGAAATGAAGTGAAACAGGACCATTTATATAATTTACAGGTAATCAAAAACACTCAGCTCATCTAAACATCCAGATATTGCAAAAAAATAAATCAAAGGAAATCTGTTTTACTTCTTAAAACCTTTGTTGTATATTCTTGAAAATATAAAACATTGCTAGCAGGTCTGTTGAGATGTGGCTGTACACATTCCTTTATTTTTTTGGTTTTGGTAAGTCCAGCCCATGTGTGATGTAAGGAAGGGGGGATGGTGACTGTATACAGGGGTGGCACTGTACTGGATTTTTATATCTCTACGCAGACCGTCAAAAACCTTTATTTCTGTTTGTTTATATATCCGTTTTTTTTTTTTTTTACCAGAATGCCTGATGAGTTAGTTGACAGGCTCTGCAAGGCATCTGCCAAGGGAAATCTATCTGAGGTTTTGCTTTTGCTGCAAGATGGAGCAGATGTTAATGGATTAAATAAATACAACAGAACTGCACTACAGGTTAGTAGAAACCACTTTTAAAGTAGCTTAAAAGTAGTACTGTCGAGTGAACTTATTAGTTAATATATTCTTTTCGTGGGTTGTAATTTTTTTTTTTAACAGAATTTAGTTTGAGGAGACACATGTTTGACTTCCTCATTTGACTGTGCTGCTGTAAAGGATAGATAATCATATTTCATCTTGAAATATCCAGTCGATTTTGTTCATGATTATATTAAATGAAACAGTGAAAATAGATGTACATTGTTTTCAAATGAATCACTGTGTGTGTATCTGTGGAAAGATGGCAGAGGGGAGTTTGGACTTTGCAAAATGTCTGATACAGATACACTACACACTACATTAGCTGCAAAGCTAATCCAAATCAATCTGAAATTCATATTTTTGCTGTTAATTATTTCAAGTCAGATTACCATTCATATATAGATTAATGTGAATAATGTGCTTTGTTTGATGGAGCAATAAGTTTATCTTTTATCCATCAAAGTAGTTCCAGCTAAGATTTTGCTTTTTGATCCTGAGAAAGAAGTTATCGAGATATATACCCAAGAATCGTCTCATTTTAGTTTTATTGGAAAAAAATAAAGGCATGCAACAAAGCAAAGTTAAATTTGAGGGTTACTAGAGGAGGAACAAAAGAGTTGACATGAGGCCTCTATCTTAAGGAAATGGTGGATGAGGGCTTGTTCCTGCTTGCTGTATGTAGGCCAAAAATATATTTTCTCTCTTTTCCTACAGTTTACATCTATTTAGGCAAAAGTAAATAACACTAAGTTAGTATGATTAACACTAACCCATTAGTACTCCTACTAATCATAATTTTAATGACAATTATAATAATTGCTTAAAACTGCAGAGTCATTCTAGTCTAACTATATGCAGCTCTCATTTTGTTTTAATGTTAAAAAAGATGCACAGACCGGTCTCTTTAAGACAGATTGTTAACTGGGCATTAGTTTATTAGCATGAATTGTCTGTCTGGTGATGCATGGTATATGCTAGCCTGAAAGGCTACTAAGTATAGCCATATAAGGGTAATTTGATCTGGTGGAGTGTGCCTGACAAAATGTCGGTAGTGAGGTCCTCATCATGAGGACATGGCGGATGAGAGCCTGTGTTAGTTACACAACTTGTTCCTGCTTGCTTTATACATGCCTAGATTTTTCTTTCCTTCTTTCTTTCTTTTTTCTACAGATTGCGCAATAAATACAGGCAAAAGTCAATAATACTAAGTTAGTATGGTTAACATTAACCCATTATTACTACTATTAGTCATATTTTTAATGATAATAATAATACTTTCTTAAAATGGCCACTGCAGAATCATCTTAGTCTAACTGCATTTCATATGCAGCTCTCATTTTGTTTCAGTGTTGGAAAAAACCTACACCACCCCCTGCTCTCTTTAAGCCAGATTGTAAAATAGCCATTATTATATTACAATCAATAAGTGGTAATTGTCTGTAGATGCATGATATCAAGGCTAATAGCCTTAGGCTGTATGTGTCTGCCTGTCACACCTGTGTCGTCATTCTCACTCATGTGTCTGTCTCCGTCCTCCTCCTGTCCGGGAGCAGGTGGTGATGTTGGGGCACAGCGCTCTGGTCGAGGCTCTTCTCGTGGCGGGAGCAGACCCCGACATACCTGACCCGGCCTGCGGTCTCACCGTGACGCACGACGCCGCACGCGATGGATTCATATATTCTGTGCGCGTGCTGGTGGAACACGGGGCAAATGTGAACCTCGTTGATGTGAAAGGAAACCTGGCGCTGCACCTGGCTGCCAAGGAGGGTCACCTGGAGGTGGTCCGGCTGCTGACTGAACACACCGATGACCCCCAAGCACCCAACGGTGCGGGAGACACCGCCAGGCAGCTCGCGCTCCAACACGGGAAGATGGACGTTGTCCAATACATCGACGAGTATTTGAGCTCACGTGAGTACTTCTATCTCCAAATACAAGAAAATTCACCTGGCATCTTTAAACGCAGCAAAATTGCTGTAGTACGCATATTGACCTTTTTGTGGACATTACACGAATAAATCATATTTATCTTACTCAGTTAATAAAGAGTTAATAAACCAATGTGATAAGGGTTAAAGACCCATAGAGCTGCCGATATTAGCCTCTGTTGGCACTGCACAGAGCATTTATTCTCAACCTGGGAGTCAGGACCCCCAAGAGGATCATAATATCCAGAGGTTGCCATGGTTATGGAAATTAAAATAAATAAATAAAAAGAAAAACATATTTTATACTGCTGAATAGTTTTTACCATAGAACAGACCGATACTCAATTTTTGGGGGCGATGCCGATACCAATAGGGGCTGAAAAATTCCAACATCGATAGATCGGCTTCACACATTTTTTGCAGTTATCCATCAAATGTGGCTATCAAGCAGTGTATCTTACGGTTTTAACAATAAACGGTATTTTCTAAAATGACATCAGTGCAGGGAAACAACAAACATCAATGGGAATTTAATAATCATGAATTACCACAAGCATCTATTTCTGCGGTATAATCTTTTTTTTAAATTACGGATTCATATCGGACAACATATAAGCCGATATATGAAAAAAGGCTAATATCAGCTCATAATATCGGCTAACTGAAATATCAGTCAGGCTCTAGTTTTTATATTCCATTGTCTGTACCAGTTATATAATTTGCCTTAAAATGAGAAAACCATTGGAATATAGAATAAATAATTAATTAATTTGTTGCTCAATAAGTGAAAACGAAGAGGCTAGTGGCCGAGATTTTATTGACATTTTTGTTACTCTATGTTGGTGGCCAGGTTGGCCATTGCATCACCTCTATTAGTAGTCTGCTATTAAGAGCAGCATGTACGTTTAAATCAGGAGACGAAAACAGCACGTTTGCGTATAACAGATAATAAGGGCGTTTGAACTGAGCTAGCTCCATTAGGCCTTTATGCTGCTTTTGATTTTCAGCCTGAAGCTGCAAAGCAGATATGAAACTATCTACGCACGTGGATGAAATGAAACGAAGTCAGAAAAACGTTATTGTGCGTCGCAAAACGAAGGAAACTCGTCTTTGGCGCCGCTGAAGAAGGTGCACGGAGTATTCACAGCAGGAATACATTTAGTGGCCGCTTTATTAGGTACACATGTAGCCTGCAGTCCACTACTGCATACTGCATACCTTTACGAAAATTATATTGCTCCGTTTTTGTCCGAATTGTCGGAAATGTGTAAATCTAATTAGCCTCGGCCTAGTTAATTATAGATCTAATTAGCCTTTATGTTTATAATAGATTTATATAGATTATTATTGTAGGTCGCAGCAGCCAGTATACCGCCACTAACTATGACTTCAATCCAAACTGAACTAACAGCCTACCTATATGACAGGGTCCAAAAATGTGAACAGTTGGGCATCATAAAAGTAAACTTTATAAAATAAACCTAATAAAGTGACCACTGCGTGTTTACATAACGTTAAAAGAAATTAATTAAACCATCTGCCTCCACACAGCTCAGAGCCGTTTGGTCGCAAACATGTGCGGGTGTTACTGCGCTCATTCCTTTATCGCTTGTTTATTATCTAATGGGAGCTGATTTTTTATTATATGTGCGTGTGTGTGATGGGATCTGAAAGGTGCTGTGTAATGAGGGTTGCTGTGTAGAGAGCTGATAGTGAGCACTGTGTGCTGCCCGTTGATTCTACTTGCAGGCTTGATGATAAAGATTCAGTTGATGTTGGTTAACACAAAGTTGATTTTTCACAATTTCTGTAGCCTCTGACGACTGTCTGCCTATGTGTGAAACCTTATAATTCACCGTCTCCGGCAAACATAAAGATGGTATTCGCAGATGGTAACCACACATTTGTTTTGTTTTGTCTCAAACTAACGTTCACAAGAGCTTTTTGACGCCCTGTTGACTCATTGGGACTCAAATACCCTGTAATAACAGCACAGGTTGTGGTGTCATGATGGAGGAGTAATAATGATTTGAATCATTTCGATTTCAAAGTTTGGCCCTGGCTGTGCTTTCATGCTTTCATTTCTGTTTAAATAAGGTTTGCGATGTGAGTAGTCCTGCTGTCACAATACTCAGATGAAGCCTAGTCTTACAATATAATCTGACTTCAGCGTGCACGACAAGACCTGCACTGTCTAAAACAGTGTTGTGCAGGCTGCACATCAGCTCGCCATTAATGGTATCGAAAGTGAAAGCCAGTCTTCCTGACGCTGTTCCTCTGCTCTTTCTGTGGCTTTTTTGTCTCTATCAGTGTGTGTGTGTGTGTGTGTGTGTGTGTGTGTGTGTGTGTGTGTGTGTGTGTGTGTGTGTGTGTGCTTGTGTAGTAAATGGGGACTTCTTTTTACAGTCAGATCATGGGAACGCCCGGGACTTAACGCAAAACTTCAGGAAACTGTGGTAAAGCAATGTCCTTCTGCATTGCTCCTAAATCACGTGGTTTATGAAAGTATAGGCCTAATCCATATAGTTTTGTTTGTTGTTGTAATAGGAAGCAGAATCATCAGTGAGCTCATGTATAATTGACAACTTGACAACATTTTGTCAGTCATGATGACTTTGCAGTGCCATACAACTACAGCAACCACCCGATTATGTTTTCCCCTTGTGAGTCTGTGTCACCATGGCAAAATGTGGAACTGGAGAGTGACCTGTTAGTGGGAACTACCATAGAAGCAGTTTTCCTGTTGGCCTACAAATGTAGTAATGGCTGCTGAGTACTCACGGGAACTTTTTGACAAAGGTCAAGGCCGGTGCTCACACCATGGCAAGATGGTCTAAAGGGGCACTATGAAGTTTTGGAGAAGAAAATTCCAACTCAGAATTGTAATATTTACAATATTAATGAGGTGATAATACAAACTCAGAAATATTTCTTTTTTCCATAAGTGAATAAAGAAACTGTTCTCAGAGGAAAATAAGGTCCCCAGAACACTGTTTGAAGCTAAACGGTATGAAACTGTGTTGTCCTTTTAAGGTCAGTTTGTTTATTAAGTTTATTCTTCTGATTATAATGTCATCCCCAAAACGACACAGTCTCAGCCATGTTGCCCAGCTCCTGGCCTGTTGTATGAGCTGTTAGGATGCAGTGTTTGGCGGCTATAAAACTATAAAATGCAAAGACACAGGAACAACAGCTGGTGATGATAGTAGCTGTTTCGGTGTGGTGTCTGTAACCTGTCCGCTCCAGGAGCGTGTGTGTATTGAAACGGTCCAACGGCCTCAACAGCAGCACACTGTTAATGATCGACATGAATGCAAATGTCAGTACACTGCAGACTGATAAAGTGTGTGCGCTTTGCGCCATTTGAAGCGCAGTTTGGACATCGGAGCTGGTTAAAGGCCCGCGATTTCGTTTTCAGTTCTATCCTCAAATGTTTCCACGAGCGTCTTAACATTTTTTCGTTCTGATGACTGGTTGATACTGATTTCTTGTACTGTAATGACACGCTAAGTAACGATTAATTAAAATTTCACAGACGCTCTGGCTTATTCTCGTGTCCCTATCATCAAGTCCCTGTCATCTATAATCTTCTTTTAGGCGTTGCGCAGGTGTGGCCAGGTGACCTCAGACTGCTGAAGCCTCTTTTTTAAGAGCTGAAGCCATGTTTGAAATAATGTAAAAGTTCCTTGTGTGGGTTGTCGTGTGTGAAGCCATGCCACGAAGGCCTGTGCGCAAGGCTGTGGGATACAGTTGAACACGACAAAAAAGAAAAAGGAGGAGGAGGAGTTAACCATATAAGGGCTTTTGTGCGTGCGTCAAATGACGACGACTCAGCTGTATAGAGTTTGGATTGGCTGGAAGGAGTGAGGAGGAGGCTGACCTTCAGAGACATGAAGCAACAAGCCCGTCTGCGTCTGAAGCTGGTCAGACCTGTAATCCATGAGAAAATTACAGACTTTCTATTCTCTATTTAATAGCAGAGGTGTGGTTTTACATGGCTTATTATGAAATAATTCTTTATTGATCCACCAGAGAGGAAATTCAGGTGTTGCAGCAGGAAAAGAAGAGAAAAGAGGGAAACTTTAAGAGAATACATAATTAAATGGATAAATAAGAATAGAATAAAAAGAAACTATTCAAGATGAGACCAAAAAAGAACACATAATTATAGACAATAGCACACACAGTAATAACAACTAGTGTTGCACTTGAACTAATATTGCAATACCATCTCAAGCAAAGAGAAAGCAGTGGTTTAATTAGTAGAACAAAAACAGCAAAGTAACAGTAATATGGTACTGTAAGCAATACTATTAAAGCTTGTGGGAGAATTATTTTGAGAAAAACTGATTTTATTTTTAAAATCACATTTTGATCTTAATTTATGCTAAGTGAAATCATATTAGGTGTATTTCTTATTTTAGGTGCATGGAGCTATGTGCCATAGTGAAATACACACACTGAAATAATATGCTGTATATTTCTCATGTTGTCTGCATATATTCTTGCACTTATTTATTATGGCATCATTAGTGTCTGTGTTAGCATGAGGATACATTTGTGATAAACCCATCTGTTTTTATTTCTCTTTTACAGACTAGAAGAGGAGGCGGGTGAAGATGGAGCCTTCTTATGCTTCCGCCTTTCTGCCTGTCTTTTGTGAAAAAAACATTGCTTAATAAGTCAGCTGCAGTTAGACAGACTGTGAGTGCTTCATGTTTATAAATTGCATTATGGGATACCAGAATACAATAAATACAGTAATATTGATTGACATATGGAGGGGTGAGAGAGGTGGAAGTGACATTTGACTTTATAGGAGAGCCAAAACAATAAGTGATCATACTTTGTCCTGACTTTGTTTATTAAATTCAGTCTTACATATTAACTTTATAAACATCTGGATGACAATATGTTGTATTGTGACATTTATGAATTTTGTTAAACTCATATTTACTTTTTTTTAATTAACTTATTTGAGTGTTTAGTGTTGGGTTTTTGATTCATGTGTGCAGTGTTGACAGGAACAGCTCATCACGAGCTTTCGTTACTCATTTCCAAAATGTTGCAGCATTTTCACCCATCGATGTGTTAATTTTTGGTTTGTTTGTGAGCATAGACAGACCAAGCTGACAGAGCGTCTGGAGAGCAGATTGTGGTATCAAACACAAGAAGTTTTTAATGGCAGTACATAATGCTATATACACCCCTCTCTCCCCTCTCTCTGTCTTTCATTAATGTAAAGGTAAAAATGAAAGCATAATATAATATTGCCAAAGCATCAGCAGTCCTATATAGATCATGTGACATAATAAAAGGCAGCAATTAAAATCCATGCTTGTTCACATGTTTATCATTGTGTGTGTGTGTGTGAGAGAGAGAGAGAGAGAGAGAGAGAGAGAGAGAGAGAGAGAGAGAGAGAGAGCGAGGTGAGGTCCAGGTCATCACTTCCGTTTTTTCTTTGAAAAAACATAAAACGTGTGTGTGTGTGTCACACAGGAAGCTGCAGGCCTACACTGTATATTCATGTCTTTGAATCCTCATAAGTCAGACACTGCGGTTTGCAATAGGAAGCGACGACAGGGAGGAGCTCACCGACACTGCGGTCTGTCCTTGGGATGTAGCCGATTCCTTAAATGCCAAACTACTGAAGTTTGTTTCATGCTGAATCACACACGTGTGAAAATTTCGATTGAACAAACGTGCGCTTACTTTGATGATGAGTAATTCATTGATCCTACTTTACGTCACACGTTTTAAACCACAACGAGGTTTCTTTCAATAGCCTCCACGCAACGTGACGGGTAATTTAATTCTTTTAGCGGTAACGGAGTAATATAACGCGTTACTAATAATATTTCAGTAATGAATCACTACTGTTCTGTCATGTAACGCGTTACAATCCGGCCCACGTGAAGCGTTTATTGTTGTTTTTTAAAGAACCCATCCACACCAACATGACCATATTAATATAGGCTGTGTGTGTGTTTAATACAGCCGAGCCTGTCAGTTCTTTAAGTCTCTGTGTGACTGAAATGAGCTGTATTTCGTAGGCCTGATGATGAAGCCTAATCCTCCGAGCGCACAACGTACTCTTGAATCACACTTGCCCGTGCATTCCTTGTTCTGTGGAATATAATAAAAAGGTATAGAAAAAGAGATTTTTGTCTTATCATGACATTATAAGCTACATTATAGAAGGTATAGGTCTATTGTGTTTCATATGACTAAGCCTACAATTAAACATATTTATTCCCATCTCATAATAAATTAGACTTTGATGCTTTGTCTGCCTGCTCATGTGTCCAGGGCCATTCATTTATTTCAAAAGATCTAGGCTATTTAACCTATATAGGTTATTTTGTTGAGAGTAACAAAAAAGTAGTGTAATAAGTAATACATTACTCTACGTAGACAGTAATATTGCAACGTAAGTTATTACTTGAAGGTAAGTAATAATATGTAATACATTGCATTTTGAACGTAACTTGCACACTGACCCAGTGAGTCCAAATGAATAGCTTGGCAACATTTTGTCAGTCATCATGACTTTGCAGTGCCATCTGATTACAGTCACCACCTGATTATGTTTGGTTTCCTTGTGAGTCTGTGTCATGGCAAAATGTGGAACTGGAGAGTGACCTTTGCCTTAACCTCCAAGCAACTTGACCCACTGACTCCAAATTAACAGGCCTACCATAATATATCACCACACTGGCCAAATAGACACATCTCTTCACATTGGATTTGAGTGTTTTTTCTATTTTTTTAATCTCCAGTATAGTCATACATTTAGTACTGACATGGAAGCTATTAAAAAAACATCTAACAGTGCAATAAAATATTATATATGTGTCATATTTGGCCAGTGGGTCATGTTAGATGGATGCTATTACTTCCACTATTTTCCATTAAGATATTTATGTAAAATAAACTAATTACACATTAGCGATCCTGATACGTGAAAACATTTAACTGAATTTTTGATGAAAAGTTCTCACTACTATGGGCGAGTAGGCATATGGGATAAAAAATCATTGTTATTGAGTCACTGAAAAGGTGGAACTAGAAAATAATGTCAGTTTCTTCAATTGCTTTATTGTAATGGACCCCATGACACAAAATCAATACCGAAACTTATTGTTACATTGGAAAAACAGGACACACCTCTTGGAAATACATGTTGGTTTTGATGGAGTCACCATTAAAAATAAATCAAGAATTTTATATAAATATAAAATAGAAGAATCACTAAAAAAAAAAAAAATCCAACATAAAGATTTGATCAGGGTAGTAGCCAAATAATATTTGACTGACTATGGATTTGGAGCCATTGGGTCACATTAGGCTCCATGGAAGCTTTTTAAAAATATATATGTAAAATAAATTATTATCGTGTCATTTACTGACGCTCCCTAAGCAGTGTTGCAAAAAATACCTAAAAGTCATACTTAAGTAAAAGTTCAGATATCGTATTAAAATATTACTTTGGTAAAAGTCACCCATACAAATAGTACTTGAGTAAAATTCTTAAAGTATCTGATATTAAACGTAGGCTACATAAGTATCAAAAGTACACATTAAAAGCAAATTATGCAAATATTTACATATATGTTGTGAAGGTTTCTTTAGGTCGACCGATTTCTTTTAATCTGATCGTTGATGCGAAGAAAAAAATCATAATCTATAAATGTGTTACTTTGGCTCTGATGCAGCATGCGCTCTGCAAAGTAACTAGTGGCAAAACATGGAAATACTCCAATAAAATATGAGTACCTCAAAATTGTATTTAAATGCAGTATTTGAGTAAATGTATTTAGTTACATTCCATCCCTCTGCAATTAATAGGAAGCGAGGACAGGGATGCGCTCAACGTCCTCCTGATCCTGTCCAGTCAGAGATATTAAAGGCCTCCATGTCAAATTATAGATAAAATCAGAATATATGTATGTATATCTATGTGTCGAATATCCAACTGAAAACTAACTTCACCACGTTATTTTATTTTCTAAGGAGTTTTTTGCAATTTTGAAATATGTCAAACCAGACATAAATGTGTTTTGTTGTTAAAAAATGCCTTTAGGCTATCGTTATGGAGCTTCTATAAATATGATGACCTGTGAAAAATCCAGTGCTCATACACATTATGAGCTCTTGGGCACATTTAAGGAAGAGCAGAAGGAAAATGGTAATGGATATTTATTATATTTAATTCATCTGATGCCATATTCTGGATAACAACATCAAGGATGTCCTACCACTTATCTGAAGTTAAAGTGACAGCCCTTAAATATCAGTTTTGGATGTAATATCTAAGATTACATTATCATCTACATGATGTATTTTCAGAGTGCTGAAGTCCTGTCGGTTGTAAGCCATGTCTATTTCCGAAATAAGACAGCCCAAAACTACATCCTTCCCTTTCTAGTGTGCACACAGGAAATAAATCACACCCACTGGCAGTTATGTTCTGTTGCAATGTCTATTTATTATTTGCCCATAGTACATAGCATATGCATATTTATACTTACAAACAAGGAAAGGTCTAACAAGCATCCAGACACATACATACAACACACATACCCCATTCACATATGAGCAAACCTTGATGTTCAATCCTGAACTGAAAGCAGAAAGTCCACCCCAAAGCAGCATTCACTTCCTCACTCCTGTGAGTCTGAACATTTTCAATAAATAAGTCTCTGCCAGGATTCAAAGAGAGACCCAGAGAGAGCTCTATCTGGCCTGTGATGAAGTAAGGGTTTGTGCAGCTGTTTCATTGTTAGTGAATGTCAGACCATCAGCCATGACACCCATGAGTCATTTTCCTGGGATGTGAGCACATTTAAAACCAGAAGTGTCAGCACAATGTTAGCCGCCCACAAACTGCCACACTGATCAATGTTTACATAGCTTTGTGGATTCCATTCTTTATAACTAAACTCTTCTGAGGAATCTTGGCAGATACAAACACACATACACAACGGTTGGTTTAACATTTTTTAACCAGTCCCCACCCGACCTTAATTGGCTCCAGACTGAGATCAAAACTCTGCAAAAAATGCTTTTGTGTCCAAACCTGCCCCCCTGCTGGAGAGTGCTGATTTTAGCGGTGGGAGAGTGGCTGTGCAGTCGTCCAGGACTTCTTGGGAAGAGAGCCAGTTGATGTGAGTGAAATCCAAACACCACACTACACTGATAATTCATTTATTAGCTTTGTGATAATGCTCTTGACAAACCTTTTGTATTCTTCATGACATGACATGTACAATGACGGCTCAGCAGCAGCACTGTCTGCGTATAATCAACCCATCTTCTTGTTACTTGTCATCGACTGGACTCTGCTTCACATTTTTAGCAGCTGATACCAACCCTCGCTCATGTGTAACCTAAGGCCATGAGGCTCCACCTTGCTGATGGAGGACAATGTACAACATAAAGAGTTACGGCGATTAAAGCACTGTGCAAAGACTAAGGTGCTGACACCCTCCCCACCCCCCCCAACCTTTCTCAAACACACACATACACACACACAGAAAAGGCTATAAAGCCTAATACAAACATACATACAGGTATACACACAGATCAATAAAAGGCATGTTTTCAAACTGTGTCGGATCTGTATCATGCCCGCTTTATATGCAGGGGGAGCTTAAATGATTTATAATTTCCTGCATAATTCAAAGTGTTACCGACTCACCTACAGGCCAAAGTTAGCAGGGAGGCGGAAAAGATAACAGTTGTATTTCTTTGTGCTTTAATAGTAAACAGGGTTACGTGGGTGACTGTGGTGAGGAGATTGTTTGGATTGAGGCCTCAACTTGATGTCAGGAAAATAAAAAGGCCGACTGATATAATGCTTGGCTGCTATTATTGGCCGATCACAGATACATCAATATCGTGTATATGTTGTCCCATGTAAAAACTTTTTCTTTCTTTTTACAGAACATAACACAAGAAAAGATGCTCTGGGTAATTTATAATCATTAAATTCCCATCAATGTTTACTGTTTCAGAACTCTCATTTTGGACAATAAAGTTTGTTGTTAAACTATTAAATATCCTTACTACATTACGTACGCATCTTTGTCACAAGTGTTTGATAATCACATTTGAGGGATCATTGCAAAACATGTGTTCCTGTATATATTCTGTGTAAAAAAGAATTTCAGCCAATATATCAATATCAGAATCTTTTTACTCCCCAATATCGGTATCAGCCCCAAAAATTCAGTATCGGTCGGCCTCTAATAAAAATGGATAGAAAGATAGGCTTTCTAATCTGAGGACACGCAAGTCAGAAACAGCTGATTCTGACTACATCGGGTAAATAAGCCTCCTTAGTCATAATCACTTCCAGACAACTCATAAACAGATTCATTCTCCACCTCCAGTGTCCTCTTGATGCTGGCACCTGCCAATGTTAACAGCTTTAACTGCGATATTTGCTTAAGATCCTGTTTTGCCATAAAACAGGATGCTGAATGAAGTGACTGTTGCAAGTGCATAAATATGTAAAGTATGACTTTATAATGCAAAAACATTAATGAGCCCAGCTTTGTGCATGTTGTTTTTGTTTCTGTCCTTGACTTGGACAATAACAGGGACGCCAAACTTGAGATTAATTCAGTAGTTTGGTTAATGTCACCGGTAATAAATTATATTCCACTCCTGTTCCACAGAGACAGCGGCTTTCATTACACATCACTGCAATGGTAATGAGAATGTAGATAACGCAGATCACATACTATTACTGAATGCATATGGTCAACTCTTGTCACAAGTCTGATTAATAAGTGCAAATGTCTCTGATTTGTATCAATGGTTTGTCAACTGATCTTGTGCTTGAGCCAATAATCCTAGACCTCACTGTCATGAGGCTTGACAGCAACAGTCTACCAGCAATCCATCACATTAGTGACTTAAGCACTCACTGTATTTCCATTTGCCACATTTGTGTTATTGGTTAACACTGGTTGGACCGAGCCCTTGTACTGACTGACAAAATAAACATAGAACAGATTTCACGAAGCCACTGGACAATCAATCGATCCACCGACCAAACTAATTTTTTCTCCTAAAAGATCTGTACAGACAGACAGCTGGAGGCCAAGTGCAGGCCTGTGGTGTGTCTGCAGAATACATCTGATGTTCGCAGTCATGAGTCCGATGTCCATCTTTAGCCGTCTTTATATCACATCATCTGCACGTGTGGCGGTTTTTGCAGCAGATGTGACTGTCTGTGTGGAGACACATCAAAGCAGCAGACACACCATCTGAAGGGCGTTTCTTTCCCTTTGTCTTGCAGTATGACATTATAGTAATTAGGCTTCAGCAGTCCAACAAACACAGTCTGCAGCCTAATGACGGTGGTCACGTGTCCATCCTCCTGCATTCTGTCGCCGTTCATTTCAATGACAGCGATTAAATAAACAAAGTGTGTGTATAAGCGTGTATAAAAGCGGATCTTGGAAAGGTTTCTTAATCATACCAGTTAACCGTCATCCATTCCCCTTGACTTCCCTTTACGCTTGTATCCTCTCATCTGTATCCTCCTTTCCTCAATGCGGCTCCTTCCTGCTCGTCCTTAACACCAACACTGTGTTCATTCCTCCAATCCTGTCCAGCAGGCCAAATGAGGAACTTGTGTAGCACGCACATACACACATATAAGCTCACTCACACTCACACTCACACACACACACACACACACACACACACACACACACACACAGAGTTACATCGTCACGGCTTTGTATCACCCCTTTACTACTCCAGGATACAGGTTAGAAAGATGGAAGTTGTGTGCATATTGCGTGTGTTTGTGTGAGTGTGTGTGTGTGTTCAGTCTGGTCCACAGGTGTCTGTGGGCATGTGTGTTTGTATGTCAGTTGGTCTCGTAGGAGGAAAGCAGCGCGGCGTCCACAGGCTCCATGCAGGAGGGGCAGGTGAAGGATCTCATCAGCCAGTCGTCTATACAGTCCATGTGGTAGATGTGCATGCAGGGCAGGAACCGGATCGGGTCGCCATACACAAAGTCCATCATACAGATGACACACCTGTGAAGGTGAACACAGACACTCACTATCTCCATCAACTTAATACCAAACTTTGTTCTTAGAATGGATATAGACAGTCTGAAAAAGCAGAAAATGTTGGACGTTACATTTAAAGTACAAACATGATTTTCTAGTGTCTACATAGACTTAAAGCAGAATTATGTAACTATTGGTGCTTTTCCATACTCGTGTGCTGGCTCGACTTGGCTCAGTTAGCACGTCAGCCCAGCGTGGCAGGGATTTACATTTCCACTACAACAGGGCTACCTGCTTGAAGGTGTGTCTGACAAATGATGCCCTTGTCTTGTGTAGTTGTCAAAGAAGCAGCTGTAAATACTCTTCCTCCCCACATTACTATCAAAGAACAGCCGCTAACAAAGCTCGATTAATTTGGGGAACCACGCGTTTAATTTCCTATAAATTGGCCCTACTCCGAAGAAGGTCCATCCTGGGCACGGCCCTGGCCAAAAGGTGCCAGTGGAAAAACCCCTTTTTTTTTATCCCAAAAAGAAACTGAAAAGGGTGAATGGTGCCTTTGTTGTTCCCACTCTGTGCCCTGAACACCTGTGAGTGCACTATGTAACTTGTGTAAGCGGGTAAAATCTCCCACAAGAGGTGAGTAATGCTTTGAAGCACAACGTCACACTCTACTGACTATGTTGGTGAAACTGGATTATATTTCATGAAGAAACTGTTTTCTGGTTATTGGTCTAATATCCTCCAGCTGCTCTGCCTCAACTATCAGTGATTTACTGAGTTTCCTGTCGGACAGATAGCCTTACTTGTTGCCAAATTAACTACTAACTGCTGCTAACTTCAGCTGGCGAGCTCAGAAACTATGTCATCGATTTCATTTTCATCCTGCTTTCAGACAGTGTATTTAGAGAATTCTAGTTAAAGTATTTTTACTATGAACAACTTTCTTATATCCAGAATACTGCTCTAAAAAAAGATAACCTTCACTGCAGGGTCTGACCACCCAGAGTTTCTACTCACTCTCTGATCTTCTTCTCAGAGCCATCCCGCCCTGGGTCGTACACGCCCTTCGGGAGGTGCTGGATGAGTCCGATGCGCTGGGCAATGCGGATCTGCTCCTCCTCTGTCAGCTGAGTGGCCAGTCGGGCTTGGCTGGGTGTCGGGTGGTAGACAGGCACATGGATCTGCTCCTGAAGGACACAGAGGAGACGACATTAAAAAAAATGTCTTGTGAATTTAGCCTGTAACATAAAATTAGTATGTAGGTGTTTACACAGAAATACTCCTAACTTACAATTACTGCCTTGTGGTTATATGCCTCCACGCAGCAGCTTAGTTACAGTATACATAGGTTGGCCCCCCAGATTAGCATGACCAATTCGAACAATTGTGAAACATAGTCACTATCTCCCCTTCTGTTCCTAAGCTACTGACCTTTTTATTTTATTTTCATTTAACCTTTTATACATTTTACCAGGAAAATTCCCATTGAGATTGAGACTCTCTTTTACAAGGGAGTCCGTGCCAAGACAGCAGCATAAACATTTTCACATAAAAGAAAAAAGCGACTGACTTAAACCTTGACCTTTGAGCACCAAAATCTAATCAGTTCATCCTTGGCTCCAAGTTCGACATTTCTATCAAATTAGAAGAAATTCCTTCAGGGCATTCCTGAGATATTGCATTCACATGAATGGGATGGAAGAACAATCCGACCATGGCTATGGCCGACACGGAGTTATAAAAAAAGAGCTGGTTGGAGGTTGGATGTCTGGTTTGTGGCAAAAAGGGCAAGAGGACTTTGAAGATACACTGCAGACTAGTATTCTTGTTGCCTGAGACCGGCTTAGTGAATCCCTCTCCAATCTAAATTCTACCATTGTGAGATATGTTGACAAAAGCAGAAGTTATTGTTATTGTTATCACTTTCAGTGGAAGTGAAGCTGGGTCTAGTAGCTTATGAATCATTAATTTGACGAGGGCCCAAACATGTTCAATGAAGTGGGTCATAAGCATTTATTTGAACACTGTGATGGATTAATCAGCACCCGTCAATATAATACTGGTAAGCATTAGTATGTAATTCCCTCACTACATAATGAAAGCACTCATAATTTAGCACACATTCTTTGTTTTAATGTTATCATCCCTCTCATACAGAAGACCCAGAGGACTGAAACACTCACACTAACTATTGTCAATAACTGATGTAATCAATGATTCATTTCAAGCCAACAGTATTTCTATGTGAATGTTGTGGGATTATGATCACAGTCAGTAGGTGGTAGTGTTTCCCTAAGTCTTGTCCAAACAGCCGCTGCAGCAGAGAGCTGCTGTACTTTCATTGTTGGTGTCATACAGGCCTGATTTATGAAACAGGATTAATTAAATTATTTCACTTGACTTTGATTCAAGTATTTTAAGTGTAATGAAAGAATTTCGTTGAAAACATTCAGAGAGAGCCAGGCTCCTGGGAGTGAACCATCAACTACTGTAACTATGAAGTCACTACAGACTCATAGCAGGAAACAAGTAGTCTTTCAACTTTCCTCTTCAATTTAAATGATCCAGCCATAACTCCACATGGAAAGTTGATGGTCTCCTGCAGCAGACTTTGAAGCAGCAAAAACCTCTGTGTCTCTCTACACTTTGTTCGACAGGAATGAACCAACTGAAACTGGCTGTGTAAAGTGGCATGTCGGGGATCTCCATTATGTCTGTAAGTGATGTTTACATATTGGTGCACAAAACCACATAAGTCGAAGTTAGAGTGTAGTGAAAGTATGTAGGTTTCCATATTAGATCATACTGAGAATGAACAGAAAGAGTAATAATATTACCACAGCTCAAATCCATACTGTATATTACACTTGAAGTATTTACCCTTAGATATTTTCTCTAAAACAATGACTCGTTGGCCATGTGTATGCCTAAAACTTTACCATTCTTAAACAATTGCACAAACAGAAAAACTGAAATATAACAAACATAAAAAGAAAACTGATATAATAAAAACAGAGCTGAAACATTTAGGTGGAGATCAAGAAAATGATGAACAGCAAGAGCATCAAAGCAGAGCCAGCGTGCTTTCATTTCCTGCAAGAACAGGATGATCAAGTTTTCCAAGAAATGGCTGTGATAAGACAGATCGATCGACTTACTGTTGTCTGTTCTGATCATCTGTTCACATACAATAGCAAGAAGATTACATACATTTGGAGGACACTGAGTATGCATCCATTTCTCTCCTCTGTCTTGTGTAATACCACCGTCTCTAAGTATCTTTAACTTTCTATTCACTGTACTCTCTCACTTTGCGGTCTATGACTTCCTCCCTCTGTCCTGGTGCATTCTCGCACCAATTACGATCTCTTGTGGTGTGACTACCAGTTCCTCCTCTCCCTCACTGAGCACATACTTTCAGCCCACTTCCTCCTACACAAGCCTGTCCTTCATGTCAGGCAACTGTAAGGATCCAACAGCCAGGTCATGGATTAGGCTAAGTCCACTCTAATGCCATTAAGTGAGCTCCTTCATTAACCACCTGTATATCCACACTCCAGAGATAACCTTTTGACACAAAGCACCAAGCACTTGAATGACTGCAGCTGGAGATCAGACAGGCCATAGCAGTATAGCAACACATCTGTACCCTCTAATAAACACTATGTTTACTAACCGCCATTATTGATGTACCTGCACAAAAATGCAGCTAAAATAATGACTAAAGCTTTGTGTCGTCGTGAGGTAGGCACAATTCTCAAGTCACCCTCCATTTTCCGTCTTTCTTTATAGCTGAACAGTGGTAGGCAGGGTTTAAAATTTAATTTAAAAAAAGGTCCAGTGTGTAGGATTAAGGCTATATAATTTTCATAATTATCTTTTTCATAAGTGAGTCATCACCTGAACAAAACTGCTGTTCTACAGAGGGAGAGGGTCTGCCATGTTGCCACAAACCAAACACTGGCTCTATTGAGGACCTCTCCATGTTGTGTGTTTTTAGCAGCCTCCGTAGAGGAAATTTAATTTTATTTAAAAGTTCAATTTCAGCCGTGAGCGCTCAATTACTTATCATGAGAAGCACCTCTGTTGTAGTTGTATGTGTTGTAAGCTTTCCAAAGCCTGAAAAAAGAACCCTGATGATGTCAATAACCAGACATGATATGTCTAATAAAAGACGCTATTGAGATGCAGGTTGCATTGCAGGAAATGGATGATCCAGTGTATTTGGAGCTTGTCCCATTCTAGGGTCGAAGAGTCAAGATATCTCTGCATCTGCTGCTTCAATTTGGACCAGCTATTCAGGGAATATGCGACTGAATTGCCGACCAAAGGCAGATCCCTGCCATTGTTTTGAACAAAGAGTCTGGGTCAGGGTCATCTGGTAATTAAGTTTACCCTGGAACAACTTTCCTGCAACTTATCCCACAACCTGGCCAGTCAAATACAGTGCACACTCCTGGTGAATTACTTTGTGTAATGAGCACAGACTATTTCTATTGATTAGCTTGCAATTAGGGCTGCACAATTAATTCAAATATTAACAAAATTGCAACATGGCCAAGGGCAATAGTGGTAGTGGTAGTGGTAGCTCACTGGTACGGACATGTAGCGTCGACGCTTTTAAACCCGGCACAGGGATGTTCTGGACACTTGTCCGACAGGGCCCCACACACATCAATCATCATTACCTGTCACGATGTTTCCTCATGGATTTCATCATATGCCAATTCAGTAGATATGGCCCGACTCTAGTAGGCTTTTAATCAAAGCTTAATTGCTTAGCCCTCTTGGATCATCTTATGTCTCCTTTCTGCAGTTGTTTCACTTTGTTGTGGTTTTACAGTCCAAATATATGTGATATAAATATGACTACATCATCTCCCCTCATTGATGAAATTAGAGGAGACAACACAAGCATATGTATGAGTATGAAGAGCAGTGTTCAAGTTAAATATGCTGTAAATAGTGAGAGCCTCAAAGATATAATAATTATATCATTATCGTGATATGAGGCTATATATCATCTTAGAGTTTGGATATTGTTCTATTATGATATGGCACAAGTTTGGTTCCTGGTTTTAAAGGCTGCATTACAGTACAGTGATGTCATTATCTGAACCTACTACTGCTCTACTTGTTCTAATCCTTGCCTTTAACCATGTAGTCATCATATCCACATTACGGATGATTATTTATCAAAAATCTTATTGTGTTAATATTTTGTAATATTTCATCCCTAAAATAGGCAGTAACAAAATACTGGAATATGTGATTAAGATTAAGAAGTGCTTTTAAGGAGATTTCAAAATATTGCAAAATATTGCAATATTATTTTAGGGCCATATCACACAGCTCTACATAACAACACATTATTGTAACTTTAGCAAGCATGATGGGCACAAAACACTTTTAAAAACTTAAAACATATTCTCATTTTAATTCTTGAAAAGAAAAACAGAAAGAGATGTCTGTGCTACATAGCAGTCAGCCTCTCAGCAACACAGCATTTTAAGCTATGAGTCAGCATAACTTCAGTAGATGAGGCTGTCTGCTGCTCCTCTGACAGCCTCTCCTTTCGCTCATCTCAAAAACAGACAGCAGCAGGAATAAAAGCTATGGACAGGGGCGGGCCTCACAGGGGGGCAGCAGCTGTGCTCTGTGTGAGTGTTTAACTGTGCAGTGGTCAGCAGTGTAATTGTTGTCATATGCCTTGCCCTTCCTTCATACATAGCGTGTCAGCTGGGCTGTGACAACTGTTCATTGTGTGACCTCAGGTTGACCAGAAGGACAACGGTCATAGAGATGGAGAGGGAGACAGAGGGAGTAGGCGAGGTGAAAGAGGGACTGGGGGGGAGGTGGCAAAGTGCAGAGCCTGGTTTTCTCTGCCAAGCACGCTGCAGGCTGCCGAAACTGTCCGCCTGCCAGGTCCAGACTGCTAATGGTGTGCGGGAAGGAAGGTGAAGAATGTAGGACAAATGAGAGCAGACGCCATACCTGCCAACTTTAGGCTGTGAATAGTCCGCCATATAACCCTATACCATAATTTTATAAATTGATATTAATATATAGATATATTAAATTCATATGTTTTTCAAGCATTTAAAAGTCAGCATCTACATTTTACATCATGAAAATGATCTTTAATTGCAAACACTGTGAGGGAGTGTGCGTGTTGAGGAGCCATCATTGCCAGGTAGACCTTCTATAAGAAGAGGAAGGATAAAATGACTCCAGTCTGCAGATTGGAAGAAAGAGAACAAACAAGTGGGGCAGGAGGTGAATGTCAATGAGGAGGAAAGTCTCACACCGAGTTGAGTGAAGTTTCGGACATGTTTCGTCCATTAACAGCAGCAAACTGAGTGAGGCTGAGGGCTTGAGCGACCGCAGGGATGGGATTCTGCACGCACGTTCACTTCTGCTTCTGGGTTGGGTCGCCAGGTGCAACGACACACACACACTTTTATCACTATAAAATTGTAAGATTAATGGGAGAATTTACCAATCAGGAAAAAAGTGGGAGAAGGGAAGACTCTCACGAAAATCGGGATAGTTGGCAGGTATGGCAGACGCACAGACTTAAAGCAAAAGAAGGTATAGAGGGAAGAGGAGGTAACACACACGATACAGATAGTTTGATAGTAGAACCACGCACGCCCCTTTCACTTGCAATATCACCAGTTAAATTATCCAGGCAAGGCTCTGGTTTTTGGAATTCACAGACTGATTTCCTGTATTGATATAATTAACAATGTCACCACATTAAATGATTGATCCAGTCAGATTTGGCAACTTTTTCTACTCGCTGGAGAGCAATAACATGTTGGAAAATAACAACAGCTGCACAGTGCCAAATATACGCATGGCTGCCTAACTGAATCTTTCTTGACAGTTAAACAACGGTCTGTGTCTGCCTCACTGTTTGTAATTTTGTAATTCCTTTCGTCATCTTGATGGTTTAGGAACTTGATGCTGTCAAAATTCAAGCTGACCACAGCCTCTGTTCTCTGTGAATGAGTAAACAGTTAACAGCCACTTTTAAAGCCTGCAGATTGTAAGCATGTGAGGCTAAAAGGAACATATTTTGGGTAGAATATCACGAAATGCTTCACAAGTATGCTTTCACAGGGTAAATACAGTGCTTTGAACCAACAGCTTTCCTTATGTCCTTTTCAGAGATAGGGTCACTTTGAACTGTAATAAAAACTGCAAGATGTAACCTCTTGCATGTTTTTGTATTCTGGGAATATTACTGCTTTATTCCCACTCAAGTCATGATGTAACATTTACAAAATTGGTCCTGAGCTGGCAGACTGCCACTGTCAGAAAACAATTTCAAACCATCGCTGCCGGCTGTGCCCACATAATGCCGACATACCAGAGCAGCCAGAGCTTTTGTGAATGTGGGAAAGGGGCTTCAGACAGGCAGCATGATGACTGGGCAAAATTCCTGTTTTGAACACATGCTTCATATACAGCAATACAAAAAATGCATTTGTATTGTCATGGTTCCCTTTATATGGTCCGTTTTGTCTGCAAATCTTCCAAATCTCAATTTTATCAAGAACAGGAAATTTCTACTTGCCAAACGTCATGTTATCTTTTGTGAAACCTAAGCAGCGTCAAGTGCACTTTAGAGGAAGAGACACCAGAAACATGAAGCGTTAGCAGGCTCTGAAATCTTAGCCCTTTGCCTGGGGATGGCAAAGTAACAATATCTTTGAACAAGACCTGCGGACACCTGCAAACAATACAGGCCAGCATGCACTCAGCTGATCACTCCAACATGCACATGCAACAATGGGAGAAGGATGGACATAAGCATCACAGGATGCGTTTGTTGATGCGATAACAGGGCAGGCTGATCGTGTGTTGATAATAGTATGTGTTTATCGCATTACTTCATCAGCCTGGTAAAGCAGGAAGTTGGGGCGTTGAAGTATTAACTGTAGTTAAATAAAAGTTTAGTATAGTTAAAATATTTGATTTATTTACAATCTAAACAACAGCCATAAGTTATGACAGCCTGCAACACTTAGGCATGAGTAAATAATAACATAATGACCAAAACCACTGGGACCCCACTGATTGTATGAGCTAGTGCTGCCAACTGTCTCTGTGAGGGGTCATGGAGAGACAAAAGAGTTAATCGAGTCCTGGTCCTTGTGCAGAGTACTAAGGAACAGCAACCTCTATGCGACTGTGTGTCTGGCAAAGCCCACAGACTGTGTCACTGACCTGCAGCACAATGGCTTGTTTGTCAGCACCGCCTCCATAATGCTTCTGCTACCATATTAGGACTAGACGCATGGTAATCTGTCACAAGGGGCTGCCTTAAAAGGCTAAAAATCAACACCACGTCTGCTTTAAGTGACGTAGTCACACCTGTGGTGAAGTCAGATTCACTTGGGTTGAACTTATCCCCCCGACATGTTACTGATCTGAACACTTGAGGAAGTCCCACTCTTTTCCTGCCTTCTCAGACTGAATTGAAAAACTTGTCCACCACGCATTTCTTTCATGAATTTTATTGAGAAGTAACATTTCTTGTCCCTCACAGACATGCTCTTAATAACCTAGTGAAAGCACTTCACACTTGTAATTCACTTTAAGTTCTGGTTCAGCTCTGGCACCTCATGGAACAACATAGGAAAATCAAATGCCGGTGACGGTCAAAAATTTAATTGAATTATTAAGTATTATTCATCCTTATGACAAAATAACTCAGCAATATATCAACTGATACTGCACACGTAATCTAACACATCAGATGGTTTGTTACACAGAGAAGTGACTGGACCACCTGTCTATCAACATCTATCATGAACTAACTTCAAGCATCAACAGTAGGAGTGCGATGTCACCAGCTCTGTCACATGGTAAATCAAACTCTTGCTGAAGCCACTTGTGAGAGGAGCGAAAACATCTTTTCCATAGAGAAAAGCCTTCATTGATGTTCTTTGCTGTTCTTTCAATAAGGAAATACTCTCCAGCTCTCCAACAGACGCTATAGCAGCATCGACACAGACCTCTTTAAGACCTGCCACTGTGATTGTCAAATGAACAGTCAGTTCTTGCTCTCTTCAACACCTTAACTACCACTGTAGCTGCCAGAAGTTCCTCATAGGAAGCTTATAAATTGTACCGCTGTGGTTCGGACACAACCGATAATCTGAAAGATTAGACAAGATAAGATTCTTGCATGATCTCACAAGTCTGGCTGCCTGGCAAGGTAACTTCATGTCATCCTCACTATAAGGAAACTAACAGTTAAAAACAAGAAAAAGAGGCATATTTTACCGTAATGTTTAGAGTAACTTATATACCCTGTGGTCACTATGTTATATGCTACATGCTGATGTCCATAGGTGTTACCATGGTTACCAAATAATTAAAATATACAGTATGTTTAGCTTATACCGAATGCTTATCGCTTCTGTCACAGCCATAAGACAGATTTAATAGTAGATGAACTTTTGAGTTCATGCTCAGACGCAGACTCAGAGCCTCATTTTCAGGCGGTTCCCTCAAATCTCCTCCGCTCTCCCTCCTCTCCACTATAGATTTGACAGCTAATTACAAACTCTAAAGTAAACTTTTTCTCCCCGTTTCTTCCTCTGACCAAGCTAGCTGAGCCAAAAGCAAACTGCTGACTGCAAGCCCTCTCATCCTGACAGCATTACAGTGGCTTGACAGACACTGTGCTCTTCAATTGTAAGTTTATCTACTACAGTCAAGGGTGTTTACCCCCTACTCTACTGAACCATCTGAAAGGAGACTTGGCCCTTGAGCAGAGCTGCAGGCGCTTGTTTGACATGTTTTAGATCCTTTTTCACCCTCTGGGCCTCATGTTCACACAAAAGTGAAAGAAACAGGCTGAAAACTGAAGCGTATTATTAAGTTCAGCTTCATGCAAACACACAAAAAACAGTGAACCATTTCTTTTAAGTGGGCTAGGTGTCCCAGCCAAGAAGGTCTGACTATAAAGCTAGCTGACAGCAGCATAAAGGCCTTTGTTAAAGCTGAACATGATCATGAAAAACTCCTGTACAACTGCTCCCATCTCTGAGGCTTTCAAGGGAAACAGGGGCATTACAAGCCATACCAGGAGTTGAAATGCCTGCACACACACTCTCTCTCTCTCAAATGCAAACACACAGGGGTGCCTTATCTCTGGTTGCCCAGTCCCACAGCAATGAGTCAGCACTCGTCTCACCAGCTGCTTTCCAAATCACCACACTCAACACACAGCGTGTTAGATGCAACACACACACACACACACGCACACACACACACACACACACAGACAGACAGAGCCTAAAACATTACTGCACCTCCCTCTGCCTTTTAGCCTCCACAATTGATACGAAACAAACATGAGCATAACTCACACACACACTCAGTCACTTTGAAAACATTATGACAAGACATTTAATGGCCCGCTAGCCTAAGTGGTTGGCTCAGAGGGCTGATCTCATCCACTTAGCTTTCAACATCCACCCGTCCATTTATCCTATGTCTACGCGGACCTTATTAATATGGACTGCAATATTCTGATAATAATCTAATTAAGACTGCTGAATCAACAGTGTCAGAAGTCCATATCAATATTATTTCTGCTCAAATTAACTCAAGCTAGGTCACGGCTGACTGAGAATCCAAGGACATACCGTGGTAGCGACTTGTCAATCACAAGGCAGTCTATTTAACTCTACATAGGACCACTTAACACAAAATGATGGTGCTGTATTGAAGAAGACTTGAAACTAGCGATTGAGACCATAAACTCATTAAGAAATTGTTCACTGAGGCGATAGATCATGAGAGAAATCGGGTAATTTTCTCATAAGCTTACATACAATCTGACTTCTTTTTGTAACCACTGGAGCAGCCCCCCGCTCGCCGTTAGAAAGAATGCAGGTTTAAAGCCCTTCTGCATTGGCTTCCCTTTTCAGATCTGGTAGCTCTGTTCGTATTTTATACAGTCCACGTTTCAGACAGTGACTAACACATTAATGAAGAAAAAAAAGACAGCCTTACAATCAGTTAGATACATTTTACGTAGCTGCAACACACCACATTACATATTAAATCTTGGCCAATGACACAGTGTGACAGTATAACATTTATTTTTACGCCTGCTTTAATGGAGGAGCTATGCTATGTAGAAAGAGTGCAAACAGTAA
This sequence comes from Pagrus major, assembly GCF_040436345.1. NCBI lineage: Eukaryota > Metazoa > Chordata > Actinopteri > Spariformes > Sparidae > Pagrus > Pagrus major. Next base: position 15,754,842 of record NC_133225.1, read on the forward strand.
AAGGTGCCTTCCTTTGCGCCTATAGCCACTAAATGCAATAGACAGTTATTGTGAAGGCATAAAAAGTATTTTCCTTCCCCTACTGACTCTCATGTATGATTCAAACATCATGGAAGTGACAAAAAGAATAGCACTAAAAAAAAGGTGTGTAAATCATAAAAATTGTCTAACTAAGAGTAAGGTCAACATCCAGATTGTGGCAGTCTATGTAAAATGTCTATTAACATTTCTGTGAATAGTAGCCCTTGATTTATTTCGACCCATGACTTAAGTTGGCCTTCAGCCTGGCAGATGCCATTCTCGGCATTGCCTCTTTTCGGCCAGGAAATTACTCAAATAGCACCGAAGCAGCCTCTGGCCGGGTGGTGGACAGACTCCAGATGCTGGAATTCACCCTACTCTGATTCATCGCTGACTGTGGATTCCCAGGAAACACAGTCTGATTGGTGTCAATGTGACAGAGAACTTAAGTTTGGCAGACGTCGACAAACCTCAGGGCGAGCATCTGAAGATTGGCATGCAGCTAAACTTTCCATGTGCAAGAAGAACATGGCATCAATGTGTGCAAGCCTCCAGTCAACAGAAATGTTCAGTGACATTCAACATTATGTAATGCACTGTCTCCAACAATTGTTCAACAATGTAATTAGTTCAATGCTTTACACCTGATGTTGATATAATTTCCACCCAGGAATGATTGTTATGGCAAAGTGAGTCGAGGCAAATCCTCTATACCCATTCCCTAAATGCCCTGGGAGCTACCTTAGTGTTGTCTCTTTCAGTTGACAGCTTAAGTTCAGATTACAACAGAAACCAGCCATTATAATATGTTCAGGCCTGAATCATAGTCTACATATAAAATACACAAAAGTTTTAATTTTCACGAAAAATCCTTACCATGTTCAATGAAATAAATTACATCAAGTTATTTCAAATTAAATGAAAGGGGGATTTCAAAAGAAAAATCCCCTTTCGTTTGTCACGAGACAAAAATGATGTACCCATCCCAACTCCCTTTCTGTCTTGTTTTTTGGGCTGTATAAACAATACTGGCTTTCATCCATCTTTGTCTTTCTTCTGAATTCATTTTCTGCAATTTAAGCCCAGCCGAAGCTAATGTTATCTTTGTTTTGGATTTCAATGTTGGGATTTCCGGCATCATGCTTTTCACCATGACTAACAAACCTCACTCTCAGACCTCCAGTGCAGTGAGTAAACTTGCATTTGCACTCAGGCCCGTACTTTGCAGACTTTAAGAAAATGCCAAATTCAATTTCAAATTGAGTATAGCAGAGCCTTTAGTCCCTCTTCTAACACACACAGCACTTCCAAAGTGTGTTAAGCTGAACTGAAAGCGCACAAAAATGTGTGCTGTGTTCAGATGGTGAAGGTGCCGATTACTGTGGTCACCAGGGAGAAAAGAGCTGGCAGGTCTGAAAGAGCCCTTTATAAGTAGGTTTTAACTAGTTAGTTAACCCTCTTGTGAAACTCTGTCGGTACAAACAAACTACGTGGAGACTTTCTCAACACAACTGAAAGATTAGTCAGAGCACTTACATGGAAACTGCGCAATGTGTGTGTGTCATTTTTTACACTAAAGCTCCTCTATCATACCAGAGCCGGCTGCTTTGGCCTAATTACACACTGTTGTATGCCAGACATGACATACTTGTAGCAACCTGGACAAGGATGCATAACAAGGACACCCAGCCCTATTCAGATATTATCTGTGACTGACTCCGATGCAGGCCGCGTGTGACTGACATTCCGCTGATAAGAAATGACAGAGATTATGAATCAAAATTTGTAACCGTCTCGTCTCTTTGGTGCGACCAGGAAGTTTCATGTTTGCATGAACTGACCTAGCCCCGGTTTGTGCCTCTCGAGTATAAGAATACATTTGGGTTGAAAAATATTTTTTAATGGAGCAGATGATTGGAATATTTTTTCATCCAGATGGTTAGAGGAGTCTTTGAGGACGTGTTTTAAAACAACCCTCTGTTTTGTTCAAACATCGCTGGTTAATTATTTTTTAGAGAAACCCCTGTGAGCCTGATGTCTGCTAATACATGAGAGGGACAAATTGGGGAGAGAACTGACCCTTCTCTGATGGTCCAAACTGTGAGTGTTCAAGCAGCAGGACATAGCAAACTAGTATATGATGCCCAGGTGCGCCACAAATAATACAAATTGAAAGATTTAACATACTGACAGACTAGTAATTGGACAAGGCCATCATTTTTTTCACACTATTGTATTTTTGCATCATTCCCATCAAGCATTATCTTATTGGCCTTTCTTATCAACAGAAATGTCTATAGCCTCTATGGGCTGATACCGGTCATGTGCCAATATTACCGTGCATCTCTTACCAGTCTCTCGGAGCATGTGCAGTGAAACTGACCCAACACATAATTACTGTACTTTCCAAAGATCAACAATGCTTTCAATATTATTAGGCTACCCACACTTGTTGTGAGGGAATATGTCACCCAATGGCAACAACATAACTCTGTTATATGTGCATTTTTAATGGGTTTTAAAATTGTTAGTAGCAAATATTCATTGTTGGTTTTTGGTCTTTTAAAGAAACTAGTGCAGTTTCCGTATACAAATATGCTGTTCGTTACAGATCATCTGATAATGTGAGGGGTTTGCAGATTCAGTCTGAAGCCTCCTGAACTGCTCACAGGCTCATCTGGGCCACCCTGATACTATCCAACATGTTTGATATCTTAATAGTTTGAGGTGTTGATGATTACACAAAAAATACGCACCACACTGACTTCACCTAATAATGGTGATGAGTGGCCTATAAAGAACCAAAAAATACCATGGTGCCAACAAATAACTTGTCAACAACGTGCCCAACGGTTAGTAAAAGTATGTTCGATTTCTGGGTCATTTCTTTTATATGGCGTGAAAGTGCCTTAGATCTTGAAAGGGGAAACCAATTATTATTTTTGTGTTGTTCAACATTCATTTTTTACATATATTTTCATATATTTAATAAAATCTAGCATTAAGTTTAAAGATAATCAATGTCAAATATTGCTTTTCGAATGACAGACAACAATAGACAAAGACTGTAACTCTGCTGCAAATGGTTAACAAGAGGATTGTGCACTTGGTTACAGAACGTTGAATCTAAAATATAGAATTAAGTAACCTTCGACAATAAGAGCTCTCATGCCATTCTGACCTGAGATCGCCTTCAGTTTCCCATGCTTTAAAAAAAACACTTATCTTAAATCTACAGATAAGGCTGAGCTTAACCCAGTAACAGGCAAACTCTCTGCCAATGCCTTACATAACGCATACCAGCTGCCTCTCAACATAGAGAAACACACAAGAGAAGGGTTACACCATGAATCATATTTACAGCTACAGCATGACCTGGTCTGTTTGTAGATGATCTAATTCAGGAAATAAGGACAGCAGACAAACAAAGTTGCTGCCCTGGAGGAGGTCAGTGAAAGACGAAGCTGAGAAAGTTATGAGAGTTGCCCTTTAATGGAGAACTGGGGTTGGCTTCAAGTCCATTAAATTACAGTTTATACTGTTAAAGTGAGCTACAGGCCATAATAGACATCTGTGTGTCTTACTTTATCCCCACTTCATATGAGCCAATATTACATGGTTGGGTGTGTTTGATGAAGAAGATCGCAAGAGATATCATTCCACTGAAGGATGAATCATAAAGTGACTTCAGGGAAATGGTAGACAGAGACAGACACAGGAGACCTTCGGATAACAAAGCGGATTAGTGCCAAAGCCACGAAGGGACGGGGTCAGTGGGGTGTGCTGCTGGCCAAGGGTGATGTTGAGGAACTGTAAACAGCTGATCTAGCCTCACATATTTTTAATCTAACACCAGTTTCTTAATGTCTTCTCCTGTCAGAAAAAATAGCAAACTGGGCCAGACCTGCCACACATCGCCATGACATTTAAACTTCAGGTGTTTAATGAATTTGGTTAATCTTATATGACAAAAACACAATGGCACGTAGTCATGGTTTGGTCCATACAACCTGGTCAAAGTTACCTGATAGGGGGGCGGTGGCTCCTGGTCGGGGTCAGCGCCGTCGCCGTAGCTGGCCCGGTCCGACTGAGACTCATGTAGCAGAGAGATATCATCCGAGGTCGGAGATTTCAGACAGTTTCCCATCTCCTTCCTCTTCGGTCAAACTCTCCCCTGTCGCGGCGTCGCTTTACAAACGTTAAACTGTGAGAGTTCACGGGCCACTTTCACACAAAAATGTCAGTGGATGAGAAGGTGGCGAGAGGGCGTTTTTCCATACACAGCTGATGAATCTCCTCTCCCAGACGACGGGAGGGCTGCTCAGCTCAACAACAACAAAACATCTCAGCTAGCAGCTAGCCACACAAAGAGCAAGCCTTGCTAACACCAGCTAGCACTCGCAGGGGAGCATCTACTCGGTTGGCTGGAAATTCACGAATGAAACAACCTTGCAGAGTTTTATATTCGCAGGCACAATCGAGCGAAGAAAATATTAATATCCCTCCTTTAAAATGACAAAGCTAACCGCAGTTTTCCTGACTGAAACCTCCCTGGCTGTCAGGGACTTTCCAGTGTGCAGCTGCCGAATAGCGACAAAAGCTGGTAATGTAGCAACACGAAGCACCGCCCCGTCATAAAATTGGACCAATGAGCTGCCACCCACATCCAGGAAGCGCTTACCCACAGCCAATCAAATTCGTGATCACGTTACCCTCCGCTAAAAACGTAAACACAGAGTTGAAATCGAGAAATTAGTATTTGTTTTTGCAATTTTAGGCCAGCTTTGCTAAGACCAGTATTGTCTTAAAAATATATAATGATCACCCACTCGTTCATGGTTCATTACTGTTCAATTTAAGCCCGCTCCGTATATTTTCAACTGAATATGATGAATACTATTCCAACACCTCTTGTCTTCCTACCCGTGGCTGCCATTGCTTTGCATGTCAACAAGATGAGATGACTTTACTCTGTCTAGTGGATTAGATTACACGTATGACTACAGGTGCAAACATCTGCATGCATGCATTGTCTCCTTGTTCTGTAAATACTGCCACTTTGTACTGTCAACACTACATTTTGTGAATCCTTTAGTGATGTACAAATAACAAACAAAAAAAAAAAAAAAGACAACACAAAATTGGATGTGCTTTTTAGTTTCGTATCATTTCAACTTAAATTACAATAGAAACATTCAGTACGTACAGGAATGTCATTCTTCTGAGTGGTAGCCGTGCCCGGTAAAATATGCTGATTGTAAACATCACAATGCCACTATATTTGGTTAGAGTTTCTGTCAGATATATTGGAGAGAGAAAAACAAAGGGGAAAAAAGCAAAATAAGCTTAATTAATTATTAGAAAATAAAATATGATTTGTTACTGGAATATTCCAGGGAGCGACTTCTGTTAAACTAATATTGAAAGTACATTTCCTCCACCATTAAAAAACATTGAAACTGACCCCTAGTCATCATCTTGAATCCCAAACCTTACTCTAATCATGAATAAATCAGCAGTGCTCAATTCCAACACTTGAGACACCATCTGAGTTTCTAGGTTTTAGACACTCTGTCGCTGTGACACAGCCCTTCAAATAACCTCACCACAAATATAGTAAGAGGTGGCCCTGTCCTGCCTTATCATTTCAAGTCATTGCAAGCATTTGTTCATATACAGATTCTTTTTTGACACAGGATCGTGGTTATGATGTTCAAGTTCTTCTATAGGTGGTTCTAGTCAAGCATGGCTGATATGCAAGGAGCAAGTAGACTGCGGTGGTTCCCGTTCAGAGCTTCCTCACTCACTAAAGATGCAACAGGCGGACAAGCACGCAGTCCTTCGCTGCCCGGGGTGAATGGCCTGTTTGTTCAAGCTCAAGTACTGTTGGAGCCTGTCCCACACACCAGGAGGAGAAAAGAAGGGAGTCTGCCTTTCTAAAAGACACATTCATCTGTCCCCTTAAAACGGGACAATATGTGTAAAAAGGTGCCATTTACATTATATAATCTAAAGAACAACTCTCACAGCAACTCTCATTTTCTTGACTCTCGAGAGTCTGCATGGCTGGCTGATTTAAATACAGTAGCTCTGTGCAAAACCCATTACATGTAACTATAAACATCAATGATTATTTCTTCAGAATGTGACAGAAAAAAGAAATCCACATGTATAAATTCGTGTCTTTAAATGTTTCAGTAAGTTTCAAGAAAAGGAACAAAAATTAAAATAAACAATAAAACGTTCACTCACTCTGAAAACACAATTAACCAAATATTATGTAGTGTAAAATTGAATCCAATCATAAAGAATTGATCTCTGATTAGGTCATATTGGTTTTGAACAGAAAGCTAAACAAAGGTTGAACCTGATATACAGTATATCAAATGACACAGAACAAAACAGTCTCATAGTGCTCATGGACCAAGTGTTGAATTGTGTGATATATACCTGATGTCAAACTATGTCAACACATAAATATGTGTCATCCCCCATCTACTCAAGACATTTTTTATCAATAATGTTTCATTTACATTTTATTAAAACAAGTGGGGGAGCTTTGTAGTAACCAGGTCACATGGTGCTGCTGGCCGGGTGGGGTGAGTGTCAGTAATTAATGGGGGCTGTTTGGCACTCTGGCTCCATCAGATCCAGCCCTACTACCCTGAACTGGGCACATTTTCATTCTGGGGTCGTAGTGGAGGTAAGCTGCATATGTACATACTACATAAATGTGACCTTGTTTTCTACCCTAGTGCGCCCCTTATGGGTGGCCACAGTGCTAGACAAACAAGCCTGCTAGAAGCAATGTTTCATAAATATAGGCACATTTCTCAACTTGTCTCTATTTCAAATCACACAAGGAGGTAAAGTTCGTTATAATATAACTCTTGAAGAGGGAGCAGAAAACCTGTCTAAGACAGTGAGGGCCACATAGAGCTGCAGTTGCCCGGCAGGGAGGCACAAATGAGAAAAATAGGCATCCATCTTCCTCTACCCTCCTGTTGAAAAAAAAAAACACATCATCCACCCGAATAGGTGGGGCTGGGCGGGGCTGAGTGTTGGATTGTGGGATTGCAGAGAGACATAGCTGTCTCAGCTCTACTGTGCCCTCCTCTGTCTGTTATGGGCTGGAGGGAACATGGGTGCCATTCTCCCCTATGCCCTTGGCCTTGTGCAGAGCAGCCTGAATACGGAAGTGTGTCCGTGATTCCATCGAGTAGTTCTTGTAATTTTGCCTGAAACAGAATAAAAACTCTCATTTACAATCACATCAGGGTAAATCTCGAACCTAAATGCTTTTTCACCCATTGTAATGAATCTGTAAATTATGATGATTCACAATCAAGTCAAAGCAAACATTGTTGTTTGTTAATTAAACTGCTGCAAGCATGTACAGCATCTTTGGTTAAAAAAAATCGCTATAAGAACAAATGATTTTTTGCTTTTAATATGGATTTTAATAATCTGGTTCAAAGACTTACTTTGCTGTTTCTAGGAGTTTGATAGCTTCATCATGTCTGCCTTGTTCCAAACACAACAGGCCGTGCTCCAGCAGGGCATTAGGAACCAGGTAGTGGTCATACTTGATCTGCGTCTCACTGCAGATAGTGTCAAAACACAGCGGTTACAGTATGTGTGGAGATGAAGTCAGTATGAACAAAGATTTCTTTCAACTGTTGTGCTGTTTGTGTTTCAAAACAGAACTGCACAATGGTTATGATCAGGCTAATTATTGATGACACACTGCAAGAAACTAGAGCATATCTGGTTTTCTGGGTAGTACATGTCTTTGCGCATTACGGAGCGAGGCTTACTTGCAGAGGACGAGGGTAAAGTAGTGTTCGGCCTCCTCTTGATGCCCCAGGTGTTTGAGACACAGTCCCTTCATGAGGCTCAGCAGACACTGATCATCTATGGAGAACTCAGTCCCTGAAAAAACACACAACAGGACAGTTAGGAGTTATCTTAATATAAAATTAAATCCATTAAAATGATCCTCTTGGCTCTTGTAAATAATTGTGCATACTTGGGCTGCTATCGAGTTTAGCCTGAGCCTCATCCAGTGTTTTCAGCATGCCTTCAGTCAGGTCTTTGTGTTTGCCAATGACCGTGTAGCCGTTCCAGATGTACATCATCTCCTAGACACCAAAAAATACACAGATTGTAAAAAAAGAACAACAACATTTAATTCTTACAGGTCATCATACATTGATCTGATGCTATTCCACTGATCAACAATCAGTGGCAGTAAAATTCATACAAATTAAGCAAGGAGCCAACAAAGGAAGTGAAGAAGAAGACTCCCAGCAAACAAACAATAGCTTATTAAAAATCTTTTTAAACTGATTTTTCAACTGTTTTATAATACAAGAAATGTGTTCAACATGTTTGTATGACCTTGAGGATACACACAACTTTTGTGTGTGTACAAATACCTCCACAGGACACCTTTAAAAAAATGGTTATTCTTGTAACACTATTTCTAAAAGCACAAATAGTGCTGCTATTAAGCCTGACTGGTTCAGCCAATCAAGAGAGACCAACCAAGCCCTGTGTGTATGAGAAGGTTTGTAATAATGTCATAAAGGGGAATGTAGTTTATGTCATTTTGGAGAAGAAATTCAAAGTCAGAATTTTAATATTTACTGTAATATTCAGGTAATAATACAAATCTTTTTTCTGTAACTGAATAAACAAGCTGTTCTCAGAGGAAAATGAGGTCCCCAGAACACTTTTCATTTCAGCATAGTTTTCTGTCAACCTTTCACCTTTAACTCTAAAATCTCCTTGAAAAAGAGGAAATCATATACTTCAGTGAGCAGCCGTGAGTTACCTCTTTAACTCATCACTCTGCTGCTTTTATCTATAGCAGGACAGAATACAGGAGCTATTTATAACAGCCTGAACCAGGAGGATTTGGCAGGTCCATCCTGACTGGTCGACCCAGTACATGCAAATATCTGTGTGCTTAATGGGGAGGCCTACAGAGCTTGTTAAAAGCCAACGCCAGTGTGAAACAAAAATACTAGTTTTTAAAAAAAAATAGAGTATTTTTGGTCTGGTAATTTCAAAGTAACAATGCAACACTGCAACTGTAAAAATCCTGTCACACTGCAAGTAAAGCAGTGCGACATGGCTAATAGTACTGACCAGTGGAGGAGCAGGAAGAGGAATGGGGCTTTCTGAAAGGTAGCGGCGGGCTTTCCTGATAGCAAACTTCTCCGTTGGTAAGGATTTTCCTGCTATCTTCTGCTTCAGCCCTGGGACCTGCCTGAAATATGATAAAGCATACACATCGGTAGTATGGAGAAAAAATATAACACATGCAGTAGATTTGAGTAATGCAGAGCCAATGCTAGCTATATTAGCTCTCTGATAGTAATAGCTTCATTTTCATTCATATTCCCTCCCAAAGACAATCTATTCTCAGAAGAGATTATGACATCATGTATAACTGTCACAGTGACTCATCTCTGTTTCACTGTGGGTGCTGCGAGTAGATTCAATGGAGCCTGAGCTCACAGTTCATACCTGAACAGAGTGAACGCAGTTTCCCCGAAGGTTAGGCAATCATCTGCAGTCAGCATGCTGAGGTAGGCTCCTTTCATATACGCATAGGTAGCCTGAGGGAAGGAAAAAGTGGTTACTGCTGAAATCCCATCTTTCCTTTTTAAATGAGATGAGGAGAGAAAAAACTACAACTGTGTGGAGTGGAGAGAGTCAGAGAAGGGCTGCAGACCTCGCATCCATTTTTAGTCTTCAGCTTGGTTTCGAGACAAGCTGCCGGGTAAGCTTTCTGTCTCCCTAAATAGCATAAAATGTCATTTTCTTTTTTACTACCGCACAACAGAAGTTGCTTTGGTCTTTATCATCTTTGCTTTCAAAGGAATTTCTGCTTGTTTAAAATGAGGGGGTAAAGTACTTCAACCCATTTCTTTTCCCTGTCTTTTTGTCATCCTTATTATTTTCCTAGCCCAAACATTAATAAATCCTGCACTATGGTGGCCCACCTTGGACCAGGAGTTCTCCTTGCTGAGCAGGTCAGCGTAGAAGTAGGCCATCTTCCAGTGCCTCTTGTATGTGAAGCACCACATCAGCTCCCAGTAACACATGTGGTGGAACTGCTTCCACTGCTGCTGAGCCTCACAGCACTCCTCGAAACGGGTGATAGCCTGGAGAACACACAAACCACAGAGGATCTCACCTTCTTAAACATACTCGGTGTGAATGTTAATACAGTACACAGCGAGCAGTGCAACACAAAGGATGTTTGAACGGGTCAACGATTCATGGAGACTGTAAAGATGAAGGCAGAGTTTTCTTTTTGTGGTTTGTATACTTTAATTATGATTAATTAGAGTTAAGCATTATGTGTAGAGGAAGGCTCAATTCAAAACCTTTTTTATACTTAATCAATAAGTGAGGATAAACTTGATCTATGGGCATTCAAATTGGAAGAAGAGACCTGACCTGTCATGACATATCCAAGTAAAGTAGACTAATAATTTTAAGTCTCACAGTCTACTTAATTCTGACATAATCAGTTTCCTGAATTTTTTAAAGTTAAATTTATTTTTGTAATTTACAGTGTACTGCCATATTTTAGAAATAATGTAAGCAATACAGTAACAGTATGTGGGAGGTGTTTCTTTTCAGTTTGGTTGTTACATTATTCCTCTCTAACCACTTGAAGAATTAAAATGTATTGTTGTTTATTATGTGTCTAGATCTTGACAACACAGATGAATTTTCATATCCATTTCACTTGTTGTTTGTTTAGCAGAAGAAAAACATTTGATCCTATCTTAAATATGTTTAGGCATCGACACAACTTGGTTAGGGTTAGGGTAAGATGACCATATCTTTGAACAGACTTGCCCTCTCAACTTGAAGTAGAGGCTGACAGAAACATAAGAAATTTGTAATGGCAGATGCATAAAAGTCAAATTTTTTCTCATGCAAAGTGCAGAGGTGAATGTGTTTTTGTCTTATTTTGTTGTCAGGTGTAAAGAAACGATGGGCACTCACAGCATCCAAGTTGCCTTTGATCTCCTCTATTCGACCAGCGAAGAACAAGAAGATGGATCCCTGGGAGAAACACAACACAAAGTATGTTTAAGAACACTTCTAATTATGCAGACGATTTCTGACACTGTGCTAAATTCTGGCAAACCTTAGGATATTTTTTGAGATATGGCTGTAGCAGTTTCTCTGCATCTGCGACGTCTCCCTCTCCGGTGCCTGCAAAAACAAAACGCAACAAAACCAGCTGACTTTGTCTGTCTTTGAGGTTGGTTGGAGCTGCATGTGTGTGTGTTTCTTTGCTTACCTAGTATGAAACTCATGAAGGTGTGATAACAGAGCAGCAACATGTTACATAGGAAAGACCTAAAAGTGCTTTCTGCAGAGCCCTCCTGAAGCTGCTGAAGGCCAAACTCCTGCATGAACACACACACACAGACACACACATGAGCTCAGAACACATTAATGTATTTTGGAGAAATATCGTGTACAGGGAAACCACAGAGGCCGGAAATACATAATATACTTTTTAAATTCAGTTTGTGCTGATGGAGCGGCGTCTGTTTGTCTACCAGAGTACTTTAAGGCATCCAATCAGAACAGAGATAGGTCACAGATAGGTTTGTGTGCAAAATATGCAAGCACATAGTGCAAGATACACAGGATATGCATGTTCACTGAGTTGAGATCATGTCTGCATTACTCTTGGGACTCCAGATGTCTAGATAAGAGGTCGTTTGATGATGATGTAAAAACACTTTTCACATTATGTTTGTATAGTGGCTACATACATTCATACAGCAAACTAAATTAATCTTAAATTTATGTAAAACTCAGATAAAACAAAATACATGCTGTTCTAGAAAACAACCGATTCCACTGAAGTGAATATTACTACTCCTTATGGGACACAAATTGAAAGAGTATCCTCATATAAATACCTTGGTTTCTGGTTAGATGACAAGCTGTGCTTCAGAAACACATTCATGGCAAAACCGGCAATTTTGTTTTTATAGAAATAAGGCATGCATGAGTCAAAACTGTAGAAAGAAGACTGTTCAGTCAACCCTTGCTGCTGATTTAATTTATGTGCAATATCCTGCTTCAAACCTCTAAGTGCACCATGCAGTCCATCAATACACCCTTAGGTTTATGACAGGTGATGGCTTTAGAACGCATCGTTGTTTACTTTATGAGAAGTTGAGAAGTTTAAAATTTGAATGAATGAAAAAAGAAAGAATCGAAGGCTTAAAATAATTTTCTAATCACAACAAATACGAAGAAGTACAGTCATTAGTTTTCATGATCAAAGCAATTTCTGAGTCATTCATCCATCAAGTTGTAGAGTTGTATGAGTCTCGTCTCCTGCTTTGGCTAAAACGTGTCAACTCAGAAGTAGTCATCAGTTTCACCACAAATCACAGGCACGATTCACTGTGAATCAACGAACCAGTGAAACTGTGGTCACAGATACAGTTCACAATTTATCCATATGTATTTCTCATTGTTAACAGCAGAGACACAGTACTTCACACATAGCGCAGAACATCCATAACATCTCTAACATTACGCCCTCAGTCCTGACAGCCATGACTGGCTCTCACTTGCCAGCAGAGCTCACCTTATTACCAGAGAATCCGACAAACTCCAGCAGCTTGAGCGTCCGCGTGGGCAACATGGAAATCATCTGCAGGAAGTAGACAAGCGGTGGAATGAAACGCTAGCAGCAGAATCACAGCAACCTTTCATTATGAATACAATACCAGGGGTTTCCAAGGAGATTATCTTGACTCATGAAAATACTGTACAAGTGTAAAGTTTACACTGCGAGTGAATGAAACAGGTGAGCAATAACAGGAACATGTACAAATGTCTAGTAGCCCAAAGTACTTTTTTAATATAATATATCTTCTTATCTTATTGTAAACTTTGAACTTTGAAGTACGAAAATTAGTTTGCAATATTTTTATTCTTTTGCAACAATTATTTTGAAAGTGAATAAGATTGGACTGCAATGTTTAAGATGCTCATGAGTAAAAAGAAAACATGCAACCAACACATGATTGGCTATAATCTGACAGTGATCAATAATTGCTGCATGACGAGCACTAAGATCAAAACACACGGCTTGTCTGCATGTGTAGCCTCTCTAATGTGCCTCATCTTAAAGGGACAGTTCACCCCAAAATCCATAAAACATATCTTTCCTCTTACCTGTAGAGCTCTTTGTCCATCTAGATTGTTTTGGTGTGAGGTATGGCAATCAGCTTACGGTGCTCGAGGCGCCAAAAAAAAAGGAATTTGAACTCAGCAGCAATGTCTTTTTCCAGACAACGTGACCCGTTTACTGAAGATAATCCACAGACCTTGTTGTGAGCAGTTTCACGTGGGAACTATTTTCTTTCGGTATCACAGCGAAGAAGGAGGCATGTATCAATTTATGGATGAGAGGCTAGCTAACTAAGCTAACTAAGCTAGCTTATGTTTATGTCCCAAGCTGTCATGAGCCTGAGCTTAAATAGTTCCGACATGAAACTGCTCATAAAAAGGTCTGTGGATTATCTTGAGTAACCGGGTCAGGATTTATAGAAAGACATTGCTGTTTAGTTTTTCAAATGCATTTTTAAGGTATATGTGGTAAATATGTATTTTTGATTTTGCAGAGAACTGCCCCTTTAAGCATCACAATTAATGTAAAGCAGGTATCAGTCTTTTATACTTATACTGGTTCAGGTTTTATATTTTCTGGAAGTCCTGTTCCCCAAAAGTCATGATGTGAACAACTATTTTTTTAACCATGTTTGATTACATCCAGCCTTCTACTTACTAGATTAAAGGCTCCAATTCCCAGTTTAACACCACCCTCAAAATGGCCGTGGTTGTCTCCATGAGTGTATCCAGGGGACTGGAGGACTGTGTGAAGCTCTCTGTGAGGTAAAGTTAAAAGAAGCAGGTCGCGTTTGAGAAAACTTGAAACAACACGAGCATTTTGAGATGAGAACAAGGATATTCTGGGCTTTAGGATGCTCACTTGTACGTCTGGTAGCTGTTCCTCACTTTGATTCCCCCTTTGATAAAACTGATCATGTTTTCATCCTACTCAGAGAGCGAGCGAGCGAGCAGCAGAGGTAAGGGAAGGAAAAGAAACAGAGGATGAGTTTTAAGGACACTCGTAGCAGATTCACTGATTATCTGGGTATCAGGCCCTGACCTGAAGGAAGGTGAGCGCTGCCCTCTGCAGGAGACACTCGGCGTAGCAGACCTCGGCGTGGAGCTCCTCTGAAAATGCAAACACACAAGCGAAGCAACAATTCAAACTAGTGCTACTTTTAACTCGCTCGAATCAAGTCAAATTTATTTCTAAAGCACATAAAACAACATGAGTTGACCAAAGTGCCTAACAATTGAAGGCGAAAGAAAATAAAGATCATGTAATTACACAGAGTTCAAGATAAAAACCCCTGAGCAATGTAAAAACTAGTGAAAAAAACATTATGGAAGCCCATTTAGTAGTAGCAAAAAGAAAAGTGGGTCTTGAGCTGAGCTTTGAACGACTCGGCAGAGGGGACAAATCTGATGTGTTAGGGCAGACTCAGGCTCACACACATGTTACCATGCTGACATGTTTTACTCAACCTGTCAACACAGTGACCTTCACTGACCTTCTGTGGAGCTTTTGGAGAAGCTTGACTTCTTGCGGTGCCTGATCGAGAGAGCACAAAACACAAAACCATCATCAATCACCACCAGTCTGAAAATCTACCGGATTGTTTTTCATCAGCGCTGCACTGTCCCGCATTTCTCTGCTTATCTTGTTTCTACGCAAATCAGTGACTCAGCCTCTTTCCAGTGAAGACAGGATGCTGAGCTGAAGTTACCACAAGGTGCTGACCGAGCATTTTACGGTCCACCTCGCAGACAGACACTGAAAAAGAAAACCGCAGCTCTGACCTCAATTCTGGAGAGTGTTTGTTTATATCTGGGTGGACTAATGAGATCTGCTGTTAGTCCAGTCATGATAGATTCTCACAGTGGCTCCAGGACTCATTTTGACAGACAGTTGAGACATTCCTTCCAGCCAGTGCGTCTGGATGATCTCATGATGTTCTGTGGTTCTGGTATGATGTTGCTAATGGGAACCAGTGTCCAAAAACTAGAGTTAAAAAAAACAACAACCCAGCAACAACAAGAATTCACTTCTGCAGCTGACAAGAGGGGAACTACAAAAAAAAAAATCCCGTCACAGTTTATCAGCTGGTCATCGGGGTGCTTTTTCACCCAGGTGTTGTGTTGTCTCACCGCTGACAGATGGCCTGGGCCTCTTTCATGGTGTTCCCTGCAGCCAGGATGTGATGGGGATCAAAGGTCATCATGGCCTGCATCTCCAGGATGGTGGCGTAGGTCAGAGCATGATACATGCTGTCTTTGGTTCTGTAATAAAAGACAACACAAAGCTGTTGTTTTCCAGTATATTGCTCTAGCCTTGGAGGGGAGGGAGTTACAGATATCAAACAACATATTGATTGTGATAGATCACAGGCTCTTTCTGTTGTGCTGACAGAGATGATGATGATGAGGTGAGAAAAACCTTTTGTCACACTTTATATTAAGACATGGCATAAATTAGTCTCCCTCAATAACACTTGATAAATAAGGTAAGAATTGGCCACCTGTTGAATTTATACTCCAACTGGGGGCAGCATTTTACTGGAGTAACCGCTAAATGCTGCTAACTGTAGCTGCCATTAGCTAGTTAACTCAGTTAGCCATGCAATTAGAGGTGTGGACCTGGAGCTTGGGGACCAGAGGACTGTGGGTGTTTACATGGGCCAGGGCTAGCTTAGCATGCTAACTTCAGGAGCTATCTCTGCAACACAATACATTGATTTCATATCATCAAAATCACTTTTTGAATGTTTCCAACTAAAATTCTAACATATTGCACCTTTAAAATATCAAACTACAAGTGTTAATAGTTTTTTATTGACTCTAAATTTAGTCTAACTCAGAATATGTTCCCGCTCTAAAGTGAGGTGTTGCTCATAACTAATTCACTGGTAGTTTGACACTTATTGACACTCACAGGTTCTACTAGTGAATTAGTTTTGTGTTTGTGTGTGAGTTAGAAAGACTTCATTGAGAGTTATTATTAAACTATTCACACTTGTAATTTTGCATTTTGTAACCAAATTTATGAGGTGTAATTAATGGAGAATGACTTCTCTTGTGGTACTAGCGGCCATAATGAACAAAGCATATTAAGATAGTAAATTATAAACAATAACTTCCTTACTCACTATTAATTATTATTATATAATTAATTAAGGTACTCATTAGGAGGTCGGTCAGGTAAAACATATAGTTAATGGCTGAGTAGTTGTAGAAACTGGTCATGCAGACCTAGACAGCCGGTGGTGGCTAACAAATAGCTATTGTTCTGAAATGTCAATAAGCAGTATCCCCTGTCTTGTTTGGGCCCATCAGGGGCTCTGTAGTGAACGCCATCACACTCAGTGGCATTGATTCATCAAGGAAACCTGTGTAGTTTCTTCCACTGGGCCAACAGGAAATGGTTGGAGCCAAGCTACTTTTGTAGTTCGTGTTGAATGGATAAAATATTTTTTAAGTGTCACTTTTGTTTGAATGTCATCCGATATGATTTAATAAAATTACAATTGTACTGTCTTTTTTGGACACATCTACATGGTCAGTAAATGAAATATAGGATTATACCTGTTTTTTTCACTGGAAATATGTCAAGGGTAATATTATAATAAATGGCTGGAGCTTGTTTAGTAAAGGTCCAATGTGGACAAAAATTCATATGCAAGTCTAAAACATTAGAGTACATCTTTTTAAATAAAACAAATACACTTTGTGAGGTTCTGTTTAAGTTCATAGTAAAAAAACAAAAAACAATTTTCACTGGCACTTTTTAAAATCCTGATAAGTTAATCTGTTCTCAGACAAGCTACATGTGAAATTGGGACTATAAATGAGCCAAACTGAAACTTTCTCTTGAATCAAATTATGTTTGGCACTTGATGCAAGAATAGGGTAAGAAAAATAAATAAATACAAGAAAGTCAGGCGCCCAAAAAATTGTTCTAGGTCTTTGAGGGTTGATAAGAGCTTTAAAATGACTTATAAATGTTCTACTATGATGCTATACTACATATACTATACTGTAATATACATGCTAAAAAGCATCTAGTTAATGATTAATATGAGTTCTCTGATATGAATTGTTACCAAATCTTTTGTTTGAAAAGGAAAGATTCATACAGAAGTCACTTAATCAGTCACAACAAGTAAGAGATGCACTCAGCATGAGAACATGACTTGAGGAGCTGTAGTCAGATAATCCATTTCTGCTGACTACAGGCGGAAGTGACTGAATACTTGGAAGACTCAAACACAAACAATACAAAGAAAAGTAAAAAAAACAGCGTCTATTTATACCTGCGGTTGTTGGTGTGTCATATCACACGCTGTGTTTAACAAGAGTCCCTGCAGGTTTTGATGTGATGAAGGAGGAGTTTAAGTCTCACGTCACACAAACACATTTTTCCAGAAGATTTACTTGTTGTTCCAGTAGAAAGAGATCATTTAAAAGGCTTTAAATAATCGGGGCCTGTGTATTGTATGTTAATATAAAAGACAGAGGTGTGTAAAGAAGAATGCTGTCAGCCTGCATTACTGACATTTCACCTGCTCTGACTGACTCACGTGACCCGCCTGAGATCTTTTATGGATACTGGAGGCTGAATTTGCATTTGTCAACCCACGGAGCACAAAGACTAGTGCTGTTTACCTGGATATATTCTATAAAGAAAAGACTAATAGATACATTACAGAGAAGGAGAAGCAGACAGGGATGAAAGCGGTAACATTCATGTGAATTTAAGCCAGCCGGGGACATAAAATTGAGTATTCTGATCTTAAACTCTCAAAGGAATCTAAAAGATTATTATCACTCTAATCGGTGAAGTGACTCAACTTACAGTAGTCACAACCAGGAAGCAACAGCAGAGATTCAGAGAAGGCGAAGAGAAGCAGAGAGAATTACCTGCCTGACATTTCCATTGCGTCAGGCTTATGTAAGACGACAGCCCAAACTCAAGCTAACAAAGCCTTTAAAGACGGAGCTGTGAGGTAAATTGAATAACTTGTAGCGCCGCTGGAAGGGGCTGGGAATGCCGAGTATTTCACAGGAGCACTCGGATATTTTCCAATCAGGGATACCAACATCTACACCCTCCTGACAGAGATGAAGCCGGGTCTCCCACATATTTTCACCACAATGTTCCGCGATGCGAGGGAAGAGTTGTGTTGTACTTTCTCGATAATGGCACGTGTGCAAGCAGGCCTTGTATTCAGTTCTGCACGTGTTGGTAACAATCAGGAAGTGGCTAGAGCGTCCCTGCATGCAAAACCTTTTATTTGTGTCAAAATGCGTGACTCTTATCAGTGTGCAAGTTACAGAATTGAGCTGCACAGTTCACAATTAGATAAGAAGCAGTTTAAATAATAAAAAAACTGTGACACAAGCAAAACATATCAAGAACGTCACAACTTCTACCTCACAGCCTCCTGCACCCACTCCCTGCTACAGCCCTGAGGAATGGGGCAGGACAGGAAGATGTTGTGTGTTTGGTCTGCTGGCATGTTTTAACAGAGAGCTGGCAAATACAACTGAGCCTGCTGTTGGATACCTCTGAGATTTGAAGGCTGATTAAGAAAAAGAAAACCCTTCGCAGGCATGTTTCTACAGTGTTGTAGATGAGCCTGCGGTTGACTATGCTTAACAGGCCTCAAATATCCGAACCCTGTAAGAGAGTAGCAATTTAAAGTGATAGCAGCACCAGGCTTATTAAATGCAGTATGAGTATCCTCACTGGTGGGGATACTGATACAGCTCAGACTTCACAACCTCAGACATATAAAAGCAAGTGGACTTCCTGTACGGCTGAAGATAACCACAGTAACCCCACAGTTTAGTCACCCCAGCGAACTTCTGTTCGACTGTTTTGTTTGTTCAATAGTTGAATGGAACAGTTCATAAGACCTCAGCTTCTGTCAATCCATCAATGTCATCAAGTCCAAAAGGTACTGACATCTCCACATATACAGTACATACACCAGTCTCTTGCTCAACAACACTTCTGCATGCATCTAACTACCAACTGTGCCTTAAATGGATGACACAAAGCAGCTGCCTATTAAAATCTACATGACTGAGGCAGAAATGTTTAGATAATGCTCTAAAAATGTATTCATGTTACGCTTTGTCACGTTTGCCGACTTCCTTGCTCACTCTCGGACTCTCTCCCGGAAGTAAAAACGGAAACACATCGTTATCCTGAATAAAATCAGGGATTTCTCGGGGTTTGAACAAGGAAAAATTTGGGATATTTTAAGTACACAACTTAATGCAGGAATATTACATATTTTAATATCTTTAAGACTAAGACAATCAAAAAGATTCGACATCCCTCATAATTCTGAAATATCTAAACCACACATTGCATTATATACGTCTATATAACAACGTTTGATTCCTAGTTCTCTATTGGGTAATGAGAAATACACATGGTGCATGTCCCAGTTTACATCCACAGTCATCTTCACGACTGTGACAGGTGGATTTGAGACTCTAAACTGCACATAGGTATGAGTATGAGTGGATTAATACACTAAAGGCTGACCCTGACTTCCTCCCAAAGCATGCTGGGATGACCTTCAGCTTCAGCTGCCATTGACCATAAACAGTAATGTACGGGGTAAAAGTAGAGGACATATGGTATTTTAGTTTCACTGCGTGTGTGTGTGTGTGTGCTGCAGAGATACACCCGTGTCCCACCTGACTGCGTCAGAACACAGCTGCAGGACGGGGAGAGGAGACACAGATCGAGAGAAGTAAAGAACTGGAAACACACATGGGATAAAAGAGAAGACCGACACTGAGGACGAGGAAAACTTCTGGTTTTTCATGTCCTCAGGGCTGCTTGTTCCCGAAGTCTTTCAGCATCTCATTCTCACAATGCAGCAAATGTCATCGCACCTTACACAATATTACATAAGTCTCATGCCTCAAGCTATAGGCTTCCTCAAGAAAATCCTTTTCAGAGCAGCAAATAGGAAAAAGTTTGTGGGTGTGATTAGGTTTTGTACAAAACAAACAAAATAAAGCCCTATTTCAATTGGATTTATGTGCTGCATTCAAATGTAAAACAACACTTTAATCTGACTGCACCCTCACTGTCAGCTGAGCTATCCTGTTAAAACTACGCCGAGGTGCGAGGGAAGGAAAAGCCACCGCACTAACACCTGTCCAGATCACCATTATTAAAGGATAGACCTGTCTTATTTCCTAAGTTTCAGTCTGCACTCACTGTTCTAGCGGATATGTCAAATCCACCCATCTTGGCTCAAAACTGCTACAATCACATGCATATTTGAAACTCCTGTTTGTTCAGGGGCACTCTAGTGACTGGAAGAGGCAGAGACAGCACAGACAGAGCTGTGTGAAGAATGCTGAGACAGAAAAGATGGCGCCCGCTGAGCTGAGATAGCGAAACCTCAGGCGGCAGAAAATCCAGATTTAAACACCGAAGCATATTATGATTACGGCTACAGGGCAGTCACTTGGTGTATTACACGTATTAATGTAATGTTGTCTTCATAATATGGTCTGGTCTAAGAAATCAAACAAATGACATCACTCTTTTGACACTAATGTTGTTAAACACACCAAAATGGCTCTTAACAATACCACCAAATACACCAAACTGACAATGGTAGCACAACATTACTTTAGAGAAAGCACAGGCTGAAAAAAAGCTGTTCCTCGGTCTCGGTGTCAGCACTGAAAAGAAGAAATTGGGGCTAAGGAGTGGCCCACAGCCCCGGAGAGGAAATAAAGGATGGTAGATAATAACAGCAGTGTGATGAAGGCTGTGATAATAGAGGAGAGGATGAGCAGGGAAGAAGGGAGTAACTTGATGACGGAGTTGGAATACAAAAACGAGAGGCAGGGTGTGAGGCCAGAGAGGGAGTTTGTGATTGTGATTGTGACACAAAGCTGCGTCAGATCATCAAACCACCATCGCAGAACAAGAACAGGCATTTTTGTAGAGCAAAGAAATTGATCTTTTATGGAGGCAGACTCATCAGGAAATGTGAATGGTGCAATATGTCGGAATTGGCCACCTG
Organism: Pagrus major; assembly: GCF_040436345.1. Classification (NCBI taxonomy): domain Eukaryota; kingdom Metazoa; phylum Chordata; class Actinopteri; order Spariformes; family Sparidae; genus Pagrus; species Pagrus major. Next base: position 15,776,102 of record NC_133225.1, read on the forward strand.
TCAAAATCAAAAATAGAAGGCAGCTATATCACATCAAGTCACCGCTCACTGCTGCTAACTGTACCTGCTCGAGGCTAGTTAGCTCAGTTAGCCTTGCAGATAGCAGTTCAGACATGGAGCTCAGGGATTAGGGTAGTGGGTAGTGCATGCTAACTTTAGTAGATACCTCTGCAACACAGTACAAAGACATCATAATGTCAATACTGCTATTTATTCACATTCTATTGATAATTTTAGTGGATTTTACAATGTTTTCAACTAAAATTCTTACATATTGCCCCTTCAAATTGATCACTTGTATATTGATTTTTGGGGGAAAAGTTCTTTAAGTCATTGCAATACTCTAAACTTACAGCGACTAGAGACCAATAGTTCGTATTAGCATGTAGTTCAAGTTGTTTTCCTACCTGCATCTGAGCCGGGTCTGCGCCTCCTCAAAGTGGTTCTTCAGGAACAGGTCCAGGGCAGCCATGCAGTCCTCCAGAGCCAACGACAGGTCTGACCGCGAGCACCTGCAGAACAAAAATAAACAGAATCTGCATTAGAAAAGAAAAAAAGAGCTGACAATACATAATCGTCTAATAAATAAGCAGTGGGGTTTGAGCAGTTCTGGTCTCTTAAAATATCAATACTGAGCAGAATTCAAGTAGAACAGTGTTTTACATTTGAAATATCAGTTTCATTGAAATGATATTATACTGTAGTTACATGTTTCTGTAGTCAAGGTCTGGGAATACAAACATTAATGAATTGGCATTTTTTGTGAACGTTTTGGAAAAGCAATTTACTTTCACACCACTGTTTCACCACCTACTGACCCAAAGCCACAGAACCGTGTCAACTGACTGGGTACATTAATATTAAGGGATTCTACATAAATATGACTCTGCATACTTAGATTTACTGTGACATTGGAGATAAACACTAACATAAGAAAACCACACATAAAAAAGAAAGACAAAAAGTTTTAGATTTGCTGAAATACTGCTAGCATTTCTTCCCATATACATTGTTTGCTGAGTGTTTGAATGTGGAGTTTGTGTATAATTCAATAAAATGTTGTTGGTGGCATGATATAGGCTAAGTTGCACCTAATATGTAATACAGTGTAATTTATTACAAACTAGCTGAGCCAAGTTGACCGACCAAACATTTTGGCATGAGAGGAACTCATTTATTTGCATACCAGCCTGAGGTTAGATGACTTTTGGACTTTCTGGAAACGCTACAAAACTCCATGTGACAAGAACGTCACGATAAGGTCATTCATGAATACATTGGCTGGGATTTTTACTCTGCTGTTGGGTTCTCGTTTTCCCTTGAGCCATGAGACACCTCACAGATAATGTCGTGGCAGTATAAACAGTTTGTAACCCTGCATTAGTTTGCTCAATTAGAAGGTATCATTTATGCATCGCTGTTCTATTCTGTCCCTTCGCCTCCGCCATGATGTCCATACTAATGTAAGGTTCAGAAGTGAACTGACCTTTACCTCAGTCTAAGTCCCACTAGTTTTCTGATTGGTTAGTTCGGTCACATGTGAGTCGGAACAAGGAAGTGTTGTTGTTGTGAGCCTGATTTACTGTGGAGAGAAGTAAAATAAGTGCTGCATAAGAAAGTTATCCATCTCCATGCTGCTGTCTCTTTTCATCAAGAGCGATCCAATGACCACACACTGAACCCTCACGTTACACCGAGCTGGCTTCTTCTGAAAGTTAGCTCGAGACCTATAGATGGCGGAGTGTGATATAGAGCAAGAACAGGCATTTCAGGGACCATTCTCCCTTTTACAAGTCACTGTACTATCAGGCTGATTTTGAAGGTTATTTTAAGTTAACACAGTTATATAATGTTCCTTTAAAAGAAGCTCTAAGCTGATTCATATTTAAAGACCCGAATTAGATCTACGACACTGCTCCACCATTATCTCCGTCTCTCTCACTACTGCAGTGACCCTGTTCTCATCACAGCAACAAAGGCAGTCTCCAAACACTGACTTATAATAGAGATTGGGATCTTGAGATTGTCTCAGTTACATATTCCTCCTTTATTCAACACATTGTATTCCTCTAACACTTCACAAGAGAAACAGACACACAGGAAGAGTGAGCCGGACAAGCGAACTGGCTCGAAAGAGAGAGAGAGAGCTTTGCCGTTTGCATTACACTGCACATGAGCTTCAATCAGAGAACTCGTACAATCATCGAAACAAGCTCAGCGACCAGTTTGAATACGATTATTCATGTTTCCACTTGTAAATACAACTCACTGTTTGCGAGCTGTGTTTGTGAAAGTGATGAACGACTCTTTTTGATGGCCGATCATGTTTTCATTACACGGTGCACATGACCCTCGCATGACGAGTGCACAGTGTGGCCAAACTGGGCACAAGTCATGAATCACACAGCACTCACAAGGCTCCCTCCTCTTTCATTTCACTCACTGTGCTGATAATGGATCTGTTTAATGTGTGTTTCATTTCTTCCCCAACAGCTCACAGCATGTGAGAGACACAGTAACACTGAGAACAATGAGCCGTGTCTATTAAGCTGATAGTAAACATGAAACACTAATGTCACATTTAGATGATTCATTTCTGTCATTTAGATTATGACCTGTTTGTTTTGAGAATGATACTTTTTGCGACTTTCTAGATGCAGTTATTTGCTATTAATGATCATTTGCATCATGAAATGTTGGAGTTTCTCTTTTGTTTGTTGGGTTATTGATGTGTTTTTTTGTGAAAGAGGAACTTGATTTCTATTTTGTTTTATCTTGAAAGCGTATGATAGTTCTCTAAACTTCCAGGCTGTATTGATCACGAGTGTGACATCGTTCCCCATTCACATGAAACAGCTGTAGTCAGGGTTAGTGAGTCAGTCAGTCAGTCAGTCAGTCGCCTTTTTACCTCAGAGTTCAGATGTCGGCAGCAAACATTAGACAAATGTAGAAGAATAGGAGAGCAGAAACTGAGCCATAACAATTACGACCAATATGTATAACAGCAGTGACTAATCGACAGCATTCACTTTACATTCCTGGCCATTAGAAACACAGAGGAACTCATCACACACCACCATAAAGGAGCACACACGCTGGTGCAGCTCTGGCTAATGACATGCGGGTGACTGCTGTGTGCACCATATGACCAGCAGCAAGCTGAGCCTCCTGATAACAGAGGGAGACACACAATGACGACTGCTGTCTTGCCGAGAAGCACGTATGTTCAGTGTACGATTGTTTTTGATGATGATATGATAGTTTTTATGTTTTTCAAATGCTTGTTAATAGGGAAAACAGCCTTTTTTAAACATTATTATGTGTTAATAAGACTAAGTAAGTGTTAATAACAGCATCCTAAACAATGAACGGTGTTTATAAACTCTACATTCTTCTTCCTTTTTAAAACCTGGGGCCTACATTACCCACAATGCAACTTCACCACTGACTGACATCGCTGGAGGTAATTTACTAGATTACATGCAGCTTCCTCTGGAGCCACAAAAGGCCTTTTTTGACAAATGATGCAGTACCCTGTAAACTGGTGGAGTTACCCTTTAAGAACATGGGTAAAACCCTGATCAGTGTCTTATAATTGTTTATAATAACATTACAAACACACTTATTATAAGGTTAACAACCTTACCCACAGTGTTATGTCATTGTTAAACTTTTACCAAGCTTTTCTGTCGTTTTATTAAGATTAATACATACTTTGTATGCATTTAATAACAGTTAACTTTGCTTTTTACAGCTACTAGATCCAAAGGTTAATACATCCTTTAGTATGCATTTATCTAGAGAAGTTTAGTTTGTGTGGGGATTCCTTTATCAGATAATACAGCTGAAAATGTCTAGTGTTATTGCCTACCAACAATAAAACCATGAAACATAGGACGGTCAATAATACAGACATTAATAACGCCAGGAGGATATTCAAGCAAGGTAGTGTACTGCATGTGTGTTTATGTCATTGATTTCAAGGGTAATGCTGCAGAGTCCCATGTCTACTCATAGTTACCACTGACTGAAAACAATCGGAGCTTTCTCTACTGTGTTGAAACAGTTTTCTCTCTGTATGAAGAGGTGCAGTGACTACCTACAGTCACTTTTACTGAAACAGCACGTGTACAGAGAAACTAGAAGCAGTCAGATGAATGTCTGTCCCTGTCTGACACTGCCATTTAGAGCACCACTTTTGTTTTGGACACCAAAACCAAACTGAGTCTCACTGCTCTTGTGCTGACTAAGCATCCATCCCCTGGAGCTTCACCTATATGGACAATTTCACCCAAAACTGATAATTCCCTCATCGTCTTCTCACCCTCATGCCAGTGGAAAGTCAGGTGAAGTTTTGTAGTCCATAAAAGGTTTCTGGAGCTTGACAGTAAAACAGCATTCTCCTAAACAACTGAAGTAGATGGGGACTTGTTTTAAAACGTAGAAAAAAAAGACAAATAAAAGACAATAAAATGGTGAATGTATCCTTTAACCTTTTACTATGAAAAATACATGCTAATTCATCTTAAAAAGTTCATTACTTGGCTGGAGTTTAATCACCTGTTAGATTCAAAGATACAAAAATTGTCAAGGGACTACGCTGCTTTGGAGAGCTTGTTTACTTCTTTATCTGACAAATCAACTTCCCACTGTTCAAATTGTGTAGTACTATGCAGGGGCAAAAAATCTAATCAGCTAACTAGGAGTTACATTGATAGCAAACAATCAGTGGCTTCATCATTCCCTCATAGCTGGAAACTAACTCAACTGGTCCTAACTGAGTGGGGAAAGAAAGCAGCTCTGAGCAAAGATTATCACACAGTACAGGACACTGTCCTTTAAAATGAGGGAATAGTTGACAATTGTATGAAAGAAAGAAAGGGCATGATGACCAGGACAATGAAGAGAGGCTGTGAGGTTGAGGATGTGCATACCACACATTGTCCCAATAATCTAATTTGACTTCAAGTCAGCTGAGATTCTAGGTTGATTTCTCCAGGGAGCAACTTGCACAATGATCATTATCTGTGAGGCACACACACACACACACACACACACACACACACAGATACAGATAAAACCACTTAGCACACAATCACTATTCATCATATACACACCCCTACATACACACACAAACACATGCACACCCCTCCAAGAGTGACAAAGCATTACTTTATCGCCAGAGCTTTCGCCACATTCGTTCAAGCTGGTATAAAATCTTTGGAGGCCTCACAGCCTTGACACAAAAGAACCGAGCTGCTCCTTATAATAAACCCAGCGAGTTTGTCCACATGCCTGAGTCTCACGGCGAGGAAACACACACACTCACAGAGCATCTTACAGAGGCCGGCTGAATGACAAACACCATCCAAACATTCAGCGAGTACCTTACCCGTTTGACAGAGTCTCTTCCTCTGCTGACATTTTCATCTGGCTCAGTGTGTGAAAGAGATGAAGAAAAGAGAAAGAGGACAGAGCTCAAGAAAAAATTGCAGAAGTGAATGTGAGCCTGGGGCCTTTTCCAGCGGTGCAGTGTAATGGTGTGTGTCTCAGCAGCGGCAGCAGCAGCAACAAGAGCAGAAGCAGCAGCAGAAGGGCAGGCGGGTGAAAGAGAAAGAGAGAGAGAGAGAGAGGGAAGAATGAATGAGGGAGGGAGGGAGGGAGGGAGGGAGGAAAAGAGGAGGAGGAGAAGGAGGAAGGACACAGCAGCAACAGCAGACCTTAATAAGATTGGGATGACTATTACACATGAGGGGAGAAAACACAGCCTCACTGTGCTGCCGCGAACACACAAACACACACACTGACATGCAAAACGCTTGTCCCGCCTCTTCAGACCATCAACCTCATGCTACAAACTGCAGTCTCTGCTCCGATTGGTTAATGCAAAGTCAGGGGCGGGCTTAAAATACCCAAGACTCATGGTCACGGAAGATTTTAATAAATGATAAGAAACAAAAAAAATTGTCTACAAAGAGGAAGGACAGAGTGACAGCTGAGAAGAAATAAGTTACAACTCCTTCATTCATACCCGACAAAACTTTCTGCTGCTGTATGTGAAAGAGAGAAAATGAGGCTTGAAAGAGTGAAAAAAGAAGAAAAAAAAAAAAGGAGCGAGAAAGTGCTAATGCGTAGTGAGACTCTCAGCCGGTCCAGTCTGCTGCAGTGTTCAGTCTCTGCCACTGCAGCGATCAGGGTCCAGAAATAGAAGACATAGATCGCAGTAGAGCAGAGACTCGATATGAAATCGTGAATGAAAACAGGCACAGAGCCAGGAGTAATGGTGTCTGATCACTATAACCTGCAGCTGCCACTCTACCATTAAGTGCATATAAGTCTGTGTGTGCATGTGTGTGCACTTGAAAGCAGAGGAGAGTCTATCAGATCCAGATCAGTAATTAAAGATGTGCTATATTTCACAAATAGGCCCCATTTTAACACAGAAATAAGGTGTAAACCACAGAGGTGTTGATTAATAATATCAGTAGGGGTTACACTCCATTTAGCTTAACTAGTATCAGGGCTTTGCCACTTTGCATGCTAGTTCACTGACAAAGGAAATGGAACGGAGCCATTGTTGAAGATATTACTGACACATTCCTGCTTTAAATTATCAAAATGTCTGTTGTGGAAAAAGGTCAAATACCTTCTGTCAGAAAAGTGCTAACATCATTAATACTTTTAATGCCATAGCATGTGTCAATATTAAAGGTGCAATATGTAAGAATTAACCACCTGTTGAGTTCATACTCCAAACAAGTAGGGGACAGCATATCATCAGGGTAACCGCTAACTGCTGGTAACTGTTGTTGCTTTAGTTAGCTCCTAGCTTCTAGAAATCCTTTATAGAAAATATTTCACTCCACCACGACAGAGGAAAATATTAACTGTACAGTAGCATGACTCTATAGCACACATATATACACGGCCACAATCATACACAGTCTATTAGTAACACTGCTAACATCAAGAGGAAAGCATAAAGATCTCACTCATGTGACTGTGACTAAGTGCTCATCATATTTGACATATTTTTCTTCCCCAGAACAACACAAACACAAGCGCAAAGCACTTTGGTCAACACAAAAACATGAGAGGAAAATCCATTTATCTTCATAGACTATGATAAAAAAAAGATCCATCTCTCACGTGTGCAGTGAGGAGCACAGAGTCATGGGTTTAAGGTGGAGATAATTTGATTTGATCCGAAGCTGTCCTCATGGTGGACAATTGGATTTGTGGCGAGAAGAAAAACAAGGATTGCTGTCATTTCAAACTCTGTAGGCTTTTAGCTTCATATAATCATTCGCAAATCTACTGCTTTACTTTATGCATCACACAATAGTAAATCAACCTTAACATTCATATAAACACTGAGGGTGGATGTTTACTTAAACAACCCTCAGTTGAAAAGGATTTGATGTTTTTGTTTAATGGCACAAAAACAAGGACCACCCTCAGGCTCGCTGATTCCCCTTGTTTCCAGTCTTAAAGCTAAGCTAAGCTAAGCTAACTGTCTAGCTATAGCTTCATATTCAGCATACAGATATGAAAGTGGTATCGCTCTTCTCATCTAACTCTCAGCACAACAGCAAATAACAGGGTGGGGAAACTTGAATGCTGGGCTAATGAAATGCTGCTGTTTTACAGGTTGCAAGTCGTATAAACGTAGGTGATCTGACAAATCATCTTACAGCTTCCTGATTGATCAGCAACTGAAAAGATGATGGAAAGTGAACATCTGAGGGCACATCTGTGCATATTTCAAGGTAAAACGACACATTTGATAACACGTTAGCTGATGTTAGCATTCAGCAACTTCCTAGCTAACATTACCGTTTGATTACATCACTTCCAGGTTTAGACAAATGTCTACAAGATGTGTGTTGATGTTTCTGAATTAATTGACACCTTTCCTAATCGTACTGTATCAAACACCTGATTAGCTGCCTTTAGGCATCAAACCTGTGGTTTTATCGGGAAATATGGCCTGATGTCCCTCCAGATTAAACTCTCCGTGGTCTTTTCAGTTGCTCATCAATCCGGAAACAGTGAAATGATAGCAATTTGTCAGATTGCCTACGTTTATAGGACATGTAGCCCAGAACACAGCAGTACAACATCTGAGCTTCACCCACTTGTCAAAGGAAAATGGCCGCCATGTGAACATGCTCTATTGTTCCTTTTTCCACTGAAGACAAAAGATGTTTGGGTTTTTCATCCAGTGTAAAAGGGCTTAATGAAAATGTGCTAGTTTTAGCACCTTTAACTTTTGTTCAATGTATAATTAACTTTTCTGATCCTTCATGCTCTTTCCCTTTAGTTCCCTCCCTCAGCTATCCTCCTCCTCCTCCTCCTCCTCCTCCTCAGGCTCCTGCTAAATCCTTCACATGCCAAGACAGAGATGGCAGGATTAAAACTCTTCAATGAGCAGCTGGTTCATGTTCACACTCATCAGGTCATAACTTGACAGACAGAGAAGAGAAATGACGCTCGGGTTCACTCCGTCTGAATTATTGATATGTTGAACAGCAGGGAGGAGCTGCCTTAATGCCAGTGACTTTCTGATGACCTTTATCTGAATATGTCGCTAATATGTCATGTCCTTTACGTAATCTATTCACAGCGACTCACTGTCATATAGGATAGTGAAAAACAAGAATCATTCTTGCATATTAAGGGACATCAGTGGGTTCCTCAGAGTTTTTCTTTGTGATGAGTTCACTGCACGGTCTTACCCGTTCGACGGATTTGTTGATTCCAGACCATCTTTGTCTCCAGGTAGCTGTAACCTGAAACAGAGGAACAAAATTGAGGCTGTTCAGAGAAAAGAAAGAAATCTCAAGGGACTGAAACCAGCTGAAAGGCAAGCTTTTGTTTGGGGAACTTGATCGTGAAAGCCATAGAAGTGCAGACACCGATACACGCAGACACTCCCAGGCTACTTATGTCTATGAGGACGTCTCTTGAAATGAATGTAAGAGTTTTGGGGAAATGTCTGGGAAATTGGTCTGATATCAGGGCAGATCTTGGGAAAGTTTAAGTGATTAACTCACAGGAGGGTAACATTTTGAACCAGAATATGCTTCTATCCGAATTAGTGTTTCACTGACTTAAATATGTGTCAGTTTACAGACACTCACCTGAAGTCTGTGATGATAGGATCCAATTCTGGACTGTTTATGACTGACAACCTGGGGGAAAAAATGCAAGAGCAACTATCACCACACTGCTATTCCATTTGTTATTGTTACTCTGAGCAGCACAGGGTTTGTTTTTTCTTTCCTTTGTGACTCTGCTAATTGTTCCTGACTGTGAGAATAAATGACTGTGAACACAATGTGAACCTACCGGCTTGGGGAGTCCGGGCTGTCATGTACATCTTGTGCCTGTACGGCATCCCTGTGAAGAAGCCAAAGGTCAACTTAGAGAGAGCATAAGAATGGATCTCATGATGGTGAGAGGAGGATGTGTGCACGGACCCTGGAGGTCTGATCTGAAAGTCTGAGGAGAACTAATGGGTTGAGTACAGAGACTTTAAAGTAAAATTGTTATGGGAAAACTGTTATATGTGCGACAAAGAAGCACAATGTATCAAAAATGTTTATTCCTCATATTATGTGCTGTATTTTGCATTGTTATTACATGACCATTTTTATAAACAAAAACTTTAAAATATGCTGGAGTGCTTCAAACAGAGCTGTCTTCTAGCAGCTATGAAGCTTCTGAAACATTCTGACTCAGATTGTTTTGAGAATAAATCATTTAGGGTTTTTTCCATTTTCGCTTTGTCATAGCAGGTAGCAGTTCTGCACCGTAATGCCGATTACCACCCACCATAAAAGAGAAGAATTCATGAAGCGTAACTGTTCTTTATGTAAGGTTTTGTGCAGTTTTTGTTTTTAATAATAAAGCCTATAGATAAACAGACAAAGGAGGTGGGACTAGAAAAGTTTTTATTTTCTTCTTACTCCTTTTTGAACACGGATTGCCTTACTTTAATAAAAAGCTGGAACTCATATATATGTGTGTGTGTATCTTAAAGTGTATTTGAACTCTGAGAGCCTGCTTGACCACATCATAATGAATGTTGTCACACAGGCTACAAAGACTTTAAGAGAGCAGCTGGATGAATCCTGACACCAAACTCCATACAGTGTTTTCTGTTTGCTCACGGTGGTCAGACTGTGTGTGTTTATAGATGTATTATTGGCTGTAAAATGAAAGTTTCTCCAGTCTGCATGGTGTCTGAGCAGCTTGTTTCTGTACTGATGATATGAATCTCTGCGGTTTAAACCTGCTCCGTGTCATCTACACAGAATCTGAACATGTTGTGCTCTAGACAGCAATCTCAGTGTGATGACAGCACAATCACATTATGGACGCAGACAAGTACGGACAGAGCCGAGACTCGCACAGATTTCGGAGGCTTTCTCTTCTTCTTCTTCTACTCACTTTTTGCCGTCATCTCTCTTCACGCTTCGTCTCCAGTTAGCAATAAAACTCATTCCTCATTCATCCCACTGGGGTCCGGTGATTCAGCACACTTGTCCCGAACAGAGCAGGTCTTACAGGGCGGACATGGAGTGGGACAGGAGCTGCTCAGACACACACACATACACATACACACACACACACACACACACGGAGTTCACTGTGACAGGTACGGACAGCTGCGTCTTCCTCGTTCCTGACGTGGAAAGGTGTGCTGCTCACATCACCATCATCATGACTTTCCCATTTAAATACACTGCAATGTAGCTGCTGCGGCTCCCGGCTCCAGGGTCCTAAAGTCCTCCGCTTTAACACAATGTCAACACGCTCAGCCACACTGTAAGTACACTACTCAGAATTAGTTCAGTGTCTGAAGTTTTATGTTGTGTTTTGTGAATATTTTTGAATCCAAAGCACATTTCTTCAGTTTGACTTTAATTGCACATCTTTAAGCTAGCATGGATATGATTAATTAAAGGATAAGTTCACCCACAAATGAAAGTTCCGTCATTACCTACTCACCCTCATGCGGATGGAAATGTGGGTGAAGTTTTGTAGTCCACAAGACATTTCTGCAGCTTCACAGCAGGACAGTGTTGCAGCATTCTGCTAAGTAACTGAAGTAGATGGGGACTGGTTGTAAAATGTCAAATAAAACATTTAAAAAACAAATAGATGGTTCCATGCAGCTTGAAGATCCCTAAAAGAAGTTATTATTCAGCTGGGCAGCTGAAAGCCTCAGCACGCACCCCGTCTGAAGTGCAATCAATCAATCAATCAATCAATCAATCAATCAATCAATCAATCAATCAATCAATCAATCTATCTATCTATCTATCTATCTATCTATCTATCTATCTATCAATCATAATATATGCTTTACTATAATTTATTATTTATTCATGAAAACACACTATTCTGTCCACATTTTTGCATTTTTAAATCATTCTTTGACTGAATGCTGGTGTTTCTAATTGCTCTGTAAGAGAAAAATATATGTGCACATATGCACATTTAATAAAATCTACAATTTTGAGGTACTTTTCTCCTACTTTCTGTTTCTACTCCACTATGTCTGGCATTGTAATGTACTTTGGCTCATGAGCGAGGAGGAAAACAATGTAAAATTACTCCATTATAAGTAAAAGTCCTACATTAAAACTCTTATGAAAGTCAAAGAATGGAAGTATCGGTATCACCAGCACAACTTACTTTGTTAACACAGATGCATTATTAAGTTTATACTTAATGTACATGTTACTTAGTATACTGCTGGGTAGTTAAATCTACAGCATTGCATCATATGTCATCAGCTAATTATGTGTTTTAGATTTTTGGGTGTACCCCTCTGAAATGTAGTGGAGCAGAAGTATAAAGTAAGTTCCTCAAAAATGGGGTTGGGTTAACTAAAGTACCTGAGAATATGTTCGTAGGTACTTTCCACCACTGCTTTTTCACAACTATTGATGAATGCAGGCCTTTTCCTTGTACTGGAGTATTTTATAATGCAGTATTGCAACTGTAAACTCCACCGCTGCCAGCTGGACACAATAACATGACATGATCCCAGTAAGAACACACAAACTGCAAAACTACACATGTTTAATATTTATTCTGTTTCAATTAAATGCATTACATATTCTGGCCAAACCTTCCAATAAGGATTTTTTTTTCTTACATGTTAGAAAATACAAAATAAAATACAATTAGCTTGAGTTTTAAAAAGCCTTTATGGGTACGACTATAGAAACATAAGTGGTTTTTGATTTTTAAATTCAAGGAGTCTGTACAGGTGACAGTAACATGTCTGGTGGCCTTTAGATGAGAGAGAATGAAACCAGAAATTGTAGTATGACTTAGCGATGAAGGTGAAGAACAGGTTCTCTAGTATTTACAATAAACTGCAACACGAGTAGAAAGTGCAGCATCAACCACAGACATTAAACTGGTCAAACATGAGTAGAGGAAAACTATGACGTTGCTCCTTCTGAACAAGACAAAGAGAAAGTTAAAAAAAACAGGAAGTGGTGTCCAAAATGTTGTGCATTGTTTGGTCAGAAAGTAGTAAAGAAAACGAAAAACCTCCTGCTGTTCGACCAAGCCTTCCCTTGTTCGAAAACCCTCTATCACAGTTTAGCACTCAGTGTTAAGTAGCTTAGCTCATTTTCTGGGAGAAGAAACACACAAGAATCACTGGCCAACCAGCCGCTGCTGTGTGGGCGTTAACAGGAAGGAGGACGCAGTGCAACAGGAGCGTTTATCTCACCACACCAGCTGGTTTTTTTTTGCAAGTTAAATCCTCACAGAGCCTGAAGTGGACAGACAGAAGACAAACAAACTGCTCCACCAAAACGCAGAGACACTAATCAACTTTTACTGACTTTGTGTAAGACTCTGAAATCCAGTTAGCCTCTCAGAGAGGAGGAAAAAAAACATTCAGGAAAAATAAACAAATGCAACAAAAGAAGCACCGACAGTACGCTTTGAAACAGGACCTGGTGTGAGATTTGTGACATGGATGCTGAATACTTGAGGTCATTTACCCTTTTTTTAATACACTGCTGTCGGGATTAACAATATCATCAACATCATTCATGTTAGAGTTAACAGAGCAGATAAAGTGGCTATAAATCGGGTTTTCCACACTTATACATTCACCCAGTTTCTATTTTTAGGTCACATTAATAAAATGTCTCTAATCGTCCTAAATTATAAGATAAGTATTTGGGTGACAAAATAACATTTTTAGAGCTGCGTTATCTAAATCTCAGATATTGAATGTTGTGTTCTTGTTTAGTGCAATCCCATGTAGTGTGCCCTGAACTTTTAATGCTAATTCAAATCTAATCAATACATGAAACAGATGTAGTTTAAATCCTTTCAGAATTTCCCCAAAACATAAACACTCTAACAAAGATAGATGCTAGGCAGGCATTGCACCGCTGATATTTAAAAAAGACATTAAAGTATCTAGGAGCTGAATATGGTAGCTGTGGTGGATTTGTTCGATTTAAGTATAAATCTGCTCATGCATTTCACATATCAGAGGACTGGTAACTTCCAGTTAAACATGTAGAAAATGGTTGAATTCTGTCAACTTGTTCTGAACAAAATATCTTTAAAAATCTTACAGGCGCTCTGCCGAAGAGTACACAGTCAGTCCGTTCAAAAGGACTGACTTGCACTCTTAAATTTGGTTACAGTGCCTCCTGCTTCCAGTTTTGAAACTATGCACAGTTCATGTGTTAGTTTCAGAAGGTCTATAAACAGCTGGAAGCAAAGTGGGACTCTCCAGAAATAACAGATCTACTTTTAATCATTTCAATCTTATGAAATTCTCAATATAACGTCAGAGGCTAAAGAGAGTCTTAATAAAGTGTAGTGAGTACTGTTAGTGGATAATGACAGGACTTTTCAATCTACTATTGAATTGTATGTTTAAATAAATTACATTATGGAGACGTTAAAGTGGCATTTGTAGCCTGGTGTGGAAATAAACAGAGAACATCTTAAAATCAACCCATATTCACTGCATTTCATTCAACAATCCATTCTTTAGAGCGTACACTCCATCTTGGTCCTCTCCTCCAAAACAAAACCACAGAGACCAACAGGATGGAAGAAATACAGGATACTGCAGCGCCAGTGAACAGTCTGAGGAGAAGAGGGCGTCAAGAGATTCAGAGGTGGGTTTATTTGAAGAAAGTCTCTTCATGGGGTCAGCAGGTGCTGCTGAATCAGTCCTATGCAGTCCCCACTTTGCTTTGGTGCGTTCTGGGCTGGGCCAGGCTGTGCCGTGCCGTGCCGAGCCGGGGCCAGTGGAGGAAGAGGAGGAGGAGGGGGAGGGGGAGGGGGAGGGGGAGGGGAGGAGAATGGGAAAGGAGATCCTCAGGAGAGTTCAGACTTGCTGAGTGCGATGGCCAGCTCCAGGTCCTCTTGTTCCTGCTGGGTGAGCCTGGCAAGTCGCTCCTTTTCCTCTCGCTCGCTCTCGCGCTTTGCCCACTCGATCATGTCTTCCTCTGTCGGATACTGCTGCTTCATGAACACAGAGAACACACACACACGTCACACACGACGGGGAAGGAAAGAAAAACACGTGCAAACGACACAAAGACAGACAACACACGTACAATTAACAGATTCTCAAAGATAAAAACTTGTTCTCAGAGGCTGCTGGTAACAGATAACCAACAACAACAATACCTGGATGATGGAATGCATGATGTTTATCATTTAGCATGATAAGCTCCATATAGGAACTGATAACTGCATTGCTGCTCTAGTGCTGTAGTTTTTTGTCTGGCCTTGTAACATCCCATGTAGTCACGTTTACAGGAATAATATCTCAGAGGGAATGTTTTGTTTTCCTGTCAGTTTGAGATTATTGATACAGTTTTTTAATAGATATATTGGATAAAAATATATCAGCCAAGTTTATTTTTATATAAACATTTCTGGCTCAAGAGGAAGCTGCATGTAATCTGATAAATTGCCACTCATCAGCAAAGTTGCATTGTGGGTAATGTGGGTGCCTGGTTTTGAAAAGGAAGAAATGTGTGGAATAAAAAAGGTGATAATCTGTTTGTGCAGTATCGATTTTGATCATTTGATTTTAAACTGTCTAACAGTGTTATAGGAGTGGGCAACGCTGGACCACTGGACTGCTTCAAAATCTGGACTGCATTACCCACAATGCAATTTAGCCACCGAGTGACATCACTGGAGGGAATTTATCAGATTACATGCAGCTTCCTCTGGAGCCACAAAAGGCTTTATACTCCTTTTTTTCCCCCACACATGCAGTCGTGCTTTCCAAGACCAGTAAACACACTTTAATGTGAGATTTGTGGCGTTACCTTTTAAACATATTTTTGGCATATACCTACTGCAATTTGTTTTCTCTTTTTTGAAAGATTATTTCCGAGGCATTTTAGCCAGGAAATAAAAAAAGGGGAACGAAAGCACCATGAATGACATGCAACAATCGAAGAAGAATCGAAGCAGGGATGTTTCAGTTTATGTTGTATGCACTCTCACACCCTGTGTAATTTCTTGTTGCTTATTGGCAGCCACACATGCTGATTCTGATATTTTACTGTCACTGCATCTGTCTGGCTCTACTGTGGTGATGCAGCAGGTCACAGACAAAGGCATCCTTTACTGTATTGTGGCTTGTACTCAGCACTTCCTGTGTGATGGCTGAAAATATTTCTAAAGAGGGTAAAACAGAATCAAGTTACAGAGCCATCACTTTGTCAGATCTCCTAATCCCTTATCGGACGAATATTTTCAGAACGCAGTGACACAGAGGACATTTTGACTTGTTAATCTGTAGTCATTCAACATTTATCTGCGTCAGTGAGCCATGAAAATGAGCCAGCATCCATCAAAGTGACACACCTTTTTACAAATTTTCTGACATTATAGACCATTATTTGGCAATGAAAATAATCGTTATTTGCAGCTCTAGCCACACCACAACTAAACTACAAGAAAAAAACAGCCAGTTAAATCAGTTTCCCTGCAGATGACCATGAAGAGAGTGACGATCTTTGCCCCTCAGGTGTGTCATCACACATCTTGTGGAGGCATTTGATCAGGACAAAAGCAGGAATGGAATATAAACATGAAAGAGGGGATCTTGTTGTGGGACGAATGTGAGTGGTGTGAAGAAAATCACATTTGAAGATTCACGACAACAAACGGCAGAGGACGGGAACTTTAAAACACTTAAATCAGTTAATCTATACAAAAACGGACATGCAGTGTGTGGACAGGTTCGTTATTCTCAGTGAATGACAGACAGAAGCATCACGGGTTATCCAGTGCAGATCCAAACATGCAAAGAAAAGTAGGAAGCGATGACGACGTTCGATAGGAAGTATTTTAGAGCTGATGAGCTGATGATTTCGGTGTAGAGAAGGGCAGAACGTGCATGATGAAAACATTGAAGAAACATATAGCGGATTTAGTAGAGAACATGCATTTATTACTTGAAGGTGATACATCCCACTGCTGCTTTTAAACGTGAATGAAATCAGACATCAATAAAGAACGTAGCAAGAGGAATGATGCGTGTTACTGCCAAAGAAACGCTTCACAAACAGTCTCTGGTACTTGTGTCTTCTTTATTTTCACTTACTGAAGAGATCTGATGAGATTCTGTCAAAATACTTGTAAGGACCACACTGCTGGTTTTTTGCATGTTTTAGTTCATTTCAAAATCCTTGCCAAATCTTTGCTAAACATTTTTCAAAGCCTACCACAGTGTAGATAATTGTTAGTATTTCTCCTGCTTTCTGTGTGGTCACTACAGGAATTAAAGAACTGATGAAGAGACGTAGGCAGGCTGCTAGAAAGGAAGGAAATAATTTTAAATTTAAAGCATGCCTTGGAAAATGTCATGGATGGAGTGAAGTACAGGCACATCATGTGGTAAATGAACTGCAAATGCAAAAACGTAGCTATGGTCCTTTAAAAGCTCAGGCGTTTGCAGAAAGTGGTGTCATGGATGCACATAGAAGCCAGAGATGGTGCCCTTGATTCAACTCTTTATTCAACTTTTATGACAGAGGTGTGAAGGCGCACACACACACACACACACACACACACACACACACAGACAGAGAGAATACAGGCGATCTGTTTCTCGACCAGACAAGGGTTGAATGAACTGATAAATGAAAGGATGGATGGATGAACAGATGGATGCATGGATAAATAAATAGCTGGTTTGAAGAATGGCGGAGGCAGTGGTATGAGTGAATGAGAGCCAGCTAATCAAACACACAAGTTAGTGCGTGCAGGTCAGGGTTCAAAGGGGACATGCGGGTGCAGTCATGTGACCGGAGAGGCATCAAAAGACTTTTGATAGTAGTCATCCATCCCAAATTCACAGCGTGACAGCACATTTCTGTGCAGTATCATGAAAGGAAGAGCTGAGAGGATTTTAATACTTTTACAAATTTATTCCTGATATATCAACAAGCGTTCAACCCATGTGCATTGACTCGTTTTCATACAGCTTCTTTGATTATTTGAATCTTAGATATATGACTATTTACACATATTTTAATGAGTAAGAAGAAAACAGCCAGGGGACTTTAGTTCCCTTGTTCTTCTAAGATAATGCAATTTTTTTTACAGCAACTTAGCTGTTACTTGTTATAAGAAAAATATTAAAGTGTAACCCCACCAATTTGACACATTTAAGTTGCTATTTTTAAGAAAAGGTGATTTTTGCATCTCATTCCGAGACTGAAAAATCAACTTTTCATACAAATAGCACCTTTAATGTGTGTTTAGAGGTCTCGTGGAGTACTACTGCAAAAAAGTAGTATAAAGCCTTCTGTGGTTGCAGAAGAAGCTGCATGTTTTCTGATGATCCAATGGCTAAGTTGCATTGTGGGTAATGTAGGCAACCAGGCTTTAAAAAGGAAGAATGCATGGAATAACAGTTCATTCAGTGATTAGTTTTTAAACTGTCCATAATACATCCAACAGTGTTATTGGAGGGCAATGCTAGACCAGTGGACAGATGGCACACTGGCACCTACAATTACCATGATGCAACTCAACAACTGGGTGAAAATGGTGGAGTTACCCTTTAAATATGATATTTCTCATCTTCTAGTGTAGCCAAGCTGCTACACATTTTTCTCATGAGTTTGTAACATACTGATAGCTTCAAGTATATAGACTCACTCAAGAAGCAGCAGCCTCTGCATCTCAAGGGCAACTGATCTCATGCCTTTGGGCCATAATTGTGCTGACCCAGCTACATATTGATGCCAAGCCAAGTCACTAGTCAAAACCAGAAGGACCATTTTGCACCAAAGGCAATTTTTAAACTATCCTGAGAAGCAATTTTGTGTAAAAAAGGTGCATAAAATAAAACATTTTGCATAAATATGTATCTTGTCTCAAAATGAAGTATGCCAGATGATGTGATGTCAGTGTGCTGAGTTGGGATGGCTAACAAAAGCCAAATACAAGCAGCCTCTCATCTCTCCATCCACTGCCAACCCATAGATATAGATGTCTATTATTCATTCATTTGTGAACAGAGGACCCTGTGTCTGTTATGACAAAATATGTTGCAGAGTTAATATATGAACGTATCTATAACTGCTATAATGACATTTCTGTACATTTCCTTTAAAAGTAAGACAGTGCAACTTCAATCAAAGCGCTTAAATTAAGTGCAATCCCAAAATAAATCAGTAACAAAAAATAATTACAAGTATAAAGAATCTTTACATGGCAAGGAAATAATAAAGAACTAAAATATACACCAGCAGCAGCAGCAGCAGACAGGGTGCAAGAAAAACAAAATCAAATATAGAAGATTTAAATGCTTATGCTAGCTGAGCTCATGAAAACGAGGTCATCAAATCATCAAATGTGCTCCCATGTGACACTGACATAAGCTGATCACCTCTTAGGGACTTTTTAACGGCAGTGGATGGAGTGATTTATAAAGCTGGCCTGATTTGATTGATGGGTCTGATTTAATCAAACAACTAAATGTGATTTATTAGCAGGAGAAAAAAAAGGAGAAGAGGGCACGACTACTGAGAGTCAGATGAAGGTGAGGGAGAGGGCGAGAGGGAGGTGCTCACTTTGTCAAAGCTGGCAAATCGGTCAGCTTCCCGTATGTTGTGACGAGGAGGGGAGGAGGGGGCGAAGGGGTCGGCTAAAGGATCCTTGGCAGGCAGGGAAGAGGAGGGGAAGTCTCCTGAATGCTGTGGAAGGAAGTGCCCTCGTCGCTGGAAGGAGTCGGAGGACTCTGTTCTGGAGATGGACAATCTCTTACCTGAAAGAAAAAAAAAGGCCAGACAGACAAGATACAAGTGTCAATAAAGATACACAACAAACAAGTTATACTGTAGAAAGACAGATCAAGCATGGACCAGAATTTGTAAACACATACTTTTAAAACACCCTGAATTAACTGATAAGAGCACTACAATCTGACAAAAGTTTGACTAAAGAGTGTGAGTACTGACCTGGAGGTGGAGGAGGTGGTCTTGTAGGCGTACCAGTTTTTGGGGGCAGTGCTGGGGGCACATCAGAGCCGGCAGACTGGCTGTCTTCCTGGAACAGGTTCTTATTGTTGATGCCAAACTGGTCAGAGCCGTTTGACTGAAACAGAAGGTTCACACCAAACCAAATACATCACACAAATACAGTATTTAAAAACAACAACAAAAAAACAACAGAAAACCAACCATAGATTGGCTACTCTAGAATCACAGCAATGATTGTGAAGACTTCATTCTGGATGCCGTACAGTACATTAAGTGAACACTTGCTGTTTAAAAAATACCGAAAAATACTTTGACATAAGTGCATCATTAATCAATATATAGAGCAGCCTGTTTTCAGCCTCTCAATTATGGAAATGTTCTTTTTTTTCTGTTTTATATCATATTAATCTGAATATCTTTGTGTTTTGGACTGACAAAATAAGACATTTAAAGAAAGAACTTTGGAATTTGAGACACATTTTTCACTATTTCTGACATTTCATAGACCATCAATTAAGCGATTTATCTAGAAAATAATCAGAGGATCAAATGTTTATCGTCCCATGTCATAAGTTTGTGTTTTCCTGATTTTAAGGCTGCATTACAGTAAAGTGATGAAATTATCTAAACTGAACAGACTGTTCTACTTGTTCTAATACTTGCCTTTAACCACTTATATCCACATTACTGATGATTACTGATCAAAATCTCTTTGTGTTAATATTTTGTGAAAGTACAGATGGTCACTATAAGTATTATTATGATGTCAAGGCATTTGGTCAAAAATATTTTCAGAAAACAAATGTCAAATTTCCAATAACATATGACATTACTTATCATTAGTACATACAACAGGCCCCTTTGTTTGGTGTGCAAAGTGCTCAGTTCCCCCACAGAGGACAATTAAGTTCAAGTGTTCCAGATACTTCCTCACAAAAACCACAACACACTCAACAACTCACTCACAGTCTTCCTGGATGTTCTGGTATGACAGCAGAAGTGAATTCATTGTGCCGCAACAATTTGCACTCCCACCAACTTAACTGACAATCATTGTTACTGACTTGATATTCAGTGTGTTTCACTCCATTATAAATGTTACTTCAGCTCTGTGTGGGTGAAGCACAGAGGATGAACAGCAACACTTGATTACCTTTGTCAAGGCACTGAAATCTGCAAAGCCCCCTCCAAACGATTCATTACCAAACACAGCAGCAAACGGATCTGAAACACATGAGCATATAAAAGTCACTGAGCATATAAGACTGTAAACTGTAAACGGTGCATTTTGTACAGTTTCAACAGCTGCAATGGGCTCTGTCCCCAGAGGGTGGCACTAAGGCACAAGTCATACCTGGATCTGAGCTGGCGTTCACTGAAGTACCACCTGGAGCGAACGGGTCATTGGTTGCTGCAGTGTCCTTCTAAAAACAGAACATACAAATCAAACATATGTTTGTACACACTGTACAATAAACTAAAGCTGCTGTCATGAATATACTCAAACTTCATGTGATAAATTGGAACTAATTTGTTATTGCTTTCAAATTCTACCCAACTCTTTTGATTACTATTTTGCAAGGGAAACATGCCCAAGACAGCAGCATAACAATACAAATGCAAATATACAGATACAACAATACGCTATATTACTGAAACACTACAAATACCTATTATTAAAATTAGTATAAAGAACAAAGCTTCTTAGACTTCCTAACCATAATGACTTAAAAATCAGTGATTTAAGGCTTTAAAAAGTT
Source organism: Pagrus major (assembly GCF_040436345.1). Lineage (NCBI taxonomy): Eukaryota > Metazoa > Chordata > Actinopteri > Spariformes > Sparidae > Pagrus > Pagrus major. Next base: position 15,797,385 of record NC_133225.1, read on the forward strand.
TGGCTAGATGATGAAAAATAAGCTTTTTCCTAAACTAAACTTGTGAGTGAGTACATTGTGACCAGGTTTTACAGCCGTCCTACTCACCACAGTCAGGTCAGAGCTGGGTTGAGAGGAACTAAAGGGATCTGTCCCCCCGTCCTGAGAACCAAACGGATCCGCTTCACCAGTGGCATTCACTTTGCCTCCAAACAGGTCAGAATCAGCCATGTTGTTCCCTGTGGTGCTGAATGGATCCTTGGCTGCTAAAGTAGGATTGTTTGGTTTGGAGGTGAAGGGATCTGGACCTGCTGCTGGTGCAGCTGCTGCGTCATTCATCTTCGCCGCAAATAGGTCTGGTTCTGGCGCGCCAGTAGTGGTACCAAATGGGTCGGCTGAGGCAGAGAAAGGGTCGTCTGAGGAGAAGGGGACGCTGGAGGACTGTGCGAAGAAAGAGTCTGCAGCAAAGGGGTCGGAGCCTTTGAAGGGATCCCCTCCGAATGGATCTAAATTTAACAAAAAGCAACAGATACAGATATTGCATAATTGATCAATATATCAATATATATTTATGTACGTTTTAATATTTGTTTTATATTAAAAGAGATCGAGATATATATCAAAGACAGAGTTTGCCTGTTCATCACTTTCAAATAAGGATTTACCTGCAACATCTGCTTTCCCAAACGGATCATCTTTGAATGGATCGTCTATAAGGTGAAAAAAGAAAATAATCAATGTGACTACATAAACATGCCATTTACAAGCCTTTGGGTCTACAAATTGTTAATCACATCATTCTGTAGGTACTGAAACACACAGAACACCAGAATAAATACAATTTTATCTTTGAATCAAATCAATATGAAGCAGCAGGTTAGCTTTTTACAAATATCTGCACAAAGCAATTTAATTTGTTAGCTGTTAACTAAACTTCAGATGTTTGTGGGCACTCACGGTCAGTAAAGGGGTCTGCATTGAAGAAGTCCATCTCAGGCAGCGAGGGAGGGCTGCTCTGAGGCGGCATGGAGCGAGGGCTGACCTGAGGTGGTAACGAGGAGGTGCTGGTGTTTTCTAGGGACTCTGCTGGCTCCTGTTTGCTCTCTGGCTCTGGTGATGCAACCTGTTGAACAGCGACAGAGATCTACTGACAAGCTTGAAAACTACAGTCAATAACGTCAACATTGTGTTTAAAAAACACAGATCTCAATGCATCCTGAAAGTACTTTTTGAGGCATTTGCACCTGCAGTTATATTTGTCAAATGTATGATCTGTTTACATAAGACACATTTTACTAGAATAACTGTTTGGCTAAACAACACTGTGCACAAACTCAGGGTCTTTACTTTTGGTGGGCTCTCTTTAGGCGATTCCTCAGCATCATCTGTGACCTCCGAGGAGACATCGGGTGTAGGGCTACTGTGTTCCTGGAAAACATGACAGGACAAAACAGTGACGACTAGCATTTCTTACAGAGAATTTAACATTTTACATTCGGTACAATTCTTGTTTAGTTATCACATGGAATATAAATTAAGACTGCTGATCTTGCATGATTGTTGGGTGTTAAAAAGGGAAAAAAAAGCAGTGTAGCTGTAGTAAGAAGTTTAAATTATTTCCATCTATAAAATGACTGAAAATGAAGTTTATGTATTACCATAACGGTGTTCTCCTGTGGCTTGGTGAAAGCTGATACATTATTGAACATATCAGAGGAGGCCAGACTAGTATACAGATCATCCAAGGGATCGGGTTTCATCTTTTCCTCCTCTTGAGTCTTTGGAATCTCTTCCTCCTTCTCTTCTTCCTCCTCTCTCTCGTTCTCTACTTCCTTCTCTTTTTGATCTGAATGTTCTTTCTGCTCAATGAAGAAAGCAGCTGGTTCTTCCACCTTCAGCTCTAAGGGCTGGTCCTCTTGGAAGAGGTCCTGCTGGAAGGGGTCCCCCTGGTGCAGCTCTGCAGCAGGGCCTGCTGATCCATTGACCATGACAGGAGAGCTATCCTCCAGGGCTCTCTTCCAGCTGAGCTGGGCAGTTACTGACCTCTCCTCCACCTTTAGATCATTCAGTTTCTGCTGAACCTAAGAGGGCAGAGAGATGGAGAAGAACAACATTGAGAAAAATAAAACATGGCTTGTATTTTCTGTAGAGGAAAGAATCTTTATATAATAATACAATTATTATTATTAATATGGCACTTTTCAGAACTTTTCAAAAGTACTTTTATGGTTGAACCAGGATTACAACAGTTCATAAGCATGAGAGACTGATTCAAACAAACCGACCTGTGCAACTTGTGTAAACGAGTCACGGACAGACTCTTGCAGAGGTGTGAGCTGCTCCTGAGCGGCCTCGACCTTCTCCTGCAGCTTCCTGCTCTCTTCCTGCAGAGCAAGAAGCTCCTCTCGGGCCTGGACCAGCTCCTCCTCGTACTGACATATCCTTTGTTCCTGCTCCTCATGCTCCGATGTCAGCGATGTAATCTGTGACAGATGTAAACATTCAGGAGAATGGAGTCATGTGTGTCAATTTTTTATAGTACTGTTGTACTTTGCTAGTGGTGAGTCATTTCTGCAGCTTTCCAGGACTGAAATAAAGAAAATCCTAGCAGACCTACCAGTTGCGTCTCTTGGCTGGTCTGCTGACGAATATGAGTCAGCTGTTCCTCCAGAGAGCCTTTCTGTTGGTCCAGCTCTTCCAAGGCATCCTGGACCTTCTGACGCTGGGCCTGGAGCTGCTGCAGCACCTCGTTCTCCTTCGCCACTTCATCTTGCAAGTCCTGCAGACATCGAGCCAAAGATGAGACGGGGAAATAAGTTATATATGTTTGTTTGTTCTTTTACAGGTAAACCTTGCTAAAAAGAAACAGAAAAGCTGAGAGATGAAGAGAGAGCTCAATAACAGAATATAGAGATGATTTTAAATATGAATGATACGGAAAGGACAACAAGAGGCTCTTTAAAAAGGGATAAAAGAACATCCAAATTTTCAACTATATCTTTTTTTTACATTGCTGCCAACACTGAGAAGAATATAGAAGCGCATGCAAAACATGGTGACGGGAGGAAGAAATTAGTGGAGTGGTGGTCAATTATCAGTCTGATATGTGAACAAAAGCAGTTTGTATGCTTGCAGTATTGCAACTTGTCTGTCAGTATACCAGATGACACCAAGGGTTAACATCCTCTGTTTTTGTTTATTTTTTAATCTGAAGGTTTTTATGCCAGGAGTGACAGTCCAAAAGAAATCAAAGGGAAAAGAGTGAGGATGAGATGCAGTGAAGGTCTCTGGCTGGACTCAATCCAGGGATGTTACAATCATGATTTACAGAATTGCCTCTTAACCTCTATATCATCCCGACAGCCCCCCATATATACATCTTAAATGGACAGCCTACTCAAATAGATCTTCTTCCACACCCACCTACAAAGATCTGTTGTGATTTTGCATGCATCATTCTCCTTTTCAAACAGTTATGCTGAAGCTGAGAAATCATCCAACATGTGTACACTGGAAAATTATTCCCCTAGTCAGAACTTAGCCTGTGAAACCAGTGCCGTTTTGCAGCCGACTTTTACGTGACAGATGTCAGAGCTTGCTGCCACAAATAAATTCCAAACATTTGAGAAAAATACTGCAGGGGAAATCTTATTATGGAGTCAGGGCCGTGGTAACAGCACAGATCACGACAACAACAATATGTGATGTCAAGGAATATATTTAGAAAACACATTACGGTATAAATAGCCAAAAGCACTTGAGGCTACCCTGCAGCGCAGCTCAGAAATTCAGCTACATCAGCGTGAGACTCCCTTGAGATCCACCCTCACACTTCAGCATCAGACTGAACTCCCCGAAGCGGAGCAGACTAGCCCTTTAAGTCATCAGCTCCCAAAAATAGAGCCCCATCTCTCAGGCTCAGAGCAGGCTGACACGCCTACACAAGGACAGCAACCTCTCCCTCTCGGAGAGACATTAACTATGTGTTCTGAACACAGCGTCAGAGACTGCCAGCCAAATGTATTATTGATCTTCTCCTCCAGTATATAATTACAACAGAAGAGGACAAGCTGCTTTAGCACCTATGGCTCTTATCATCTGCTCTGTCTGATCTGGATTTTTATTTTTTTAAAAGGGGCAAGCAAAGGAAATACAAACATGCTCATACATGTGCACCAGTAAAATTTAAGAAAATATCTACGCGACCATGTCATCGATCCTTCCTGCCAATAAATCTCTCTTCTCTCTGTATCCACTGTACTCACAGACAAACAGAGACAGCGAGACCTTACCTGCACTTCGCTGCTGCGCTGTCTGATGGCCTCCTCCTTCTCCTTGATCTCCTCTTCCACAGTGCTCTTCTCCCTGGGGGCCCAGCACAAGAAACAGGAGTATTTAGCCACCAAGGACAGAGAGGGTAGACCCGGTACTCCAAGCGCACCCAGCCCCAACCAGCTCTCTGTTTCTTTCCCCTGAACCACCACCACCTCTTTTCCCTGAACCACCATAATGTCCTGAAATCAAAACTCCACAGTACAGAGGGAGCCGCCTGAAAAGCAGGTGTGTGACCTGATATGAAGAAAGGTGGAATGCGTGTGAGACTTGAGGGCTTGCGGATGCACGGCGCTGTAAATGCGGTGAGGGTGAGTGTGTTGTGGATAGTGAGCATGTGCTTGCTCAGTCAAATGTGTGGGAGATGAGGAGTGAGAAGCAGATGGCTGCCTGGAGGATGAAGGGAGGAAGAGAGGGAGGAGGGACGAGTGATGATGAGCCAACCTACAACATCCATCATTTGTGCTGCCTGTATGTTCATCCTCTCTACTTCACTCTTTCATCCACCCAGCCAGACAGGAAATGAAACAGGGCGGAGACAGGAGGAAGGATGCATAATTATTGTTTCCAAACTGACAATTAATAAATGTGTACTTTGTTTTCAGCTATTATTAAATCATATTAAAAAGGCACAGATGTTTCAGTTTACTTCAAATGTGTGTTACAGTAAAGGTTTTCATACTGGACAGGATTTCAGTGCCATTTGCCTTTCAAGTAGAGCTGCAAAGATTAGTGGAACGAAAGGAAAATAATTTCCAACTCTTTTGATCATCTTTTAAGCGTGAAAGCCTTTTCTCAAGCAAAACATTTGCTGGTTCCAGCTTTTTAAATGTAAGAATTTGCTGCTTTTCTTTGTCATTTATGATAGTACATAAAGAAATTAAGCGTTTCGGACTGTTGATTGGACAAAAGTAGCAATTTGAAGAAGACATCACTTTAGGCTCTCGCAAATTGTGATGAGCAGTTTTTAAAATAATTGTTTGACATTTAATAGATTAAATGATTAATCATTACTTGCAGCCCTACTCTCAAGTCATCACAGTCTTATTTCTGACTGACATAAACAACTATAACATGCGGTAAGATAATGGCAGTTTAATTGTGCCATCGTGTGTTGTCAGAATAATCTGAGAAACATTTTTCCGACTGGGAAAATTCACTTGAACGCCCCCACAAGTTGGAGAAAATGTTGGTACATGAGTTGCCGTCATATGATACTGAAACATGACGGACAAAAGTTAACATTTGGTTGATGGTAACTTGCATATTTGTGAAATGTATTCCATGGCTTACATAATCCCTTTCCTCTGCCCTTCCTTGTCACAGAAATACTGGAAACAGCAGTGAATGGGTTGTTTAAACGCCCTGAGCAATAAAATGCAAAACAACTTCTTTGTGGCGTCCATGTTGCCCCAACATTTGGACTTCACGCACAAGTTGGAAGTTGGAAGAATGACTTCCCAACTCGTTAACTGGGACCATTCGAGGAGTATGAGAATGCAGCACTAGCTATGAATGAGTCCTTAGTATGGCAGTAGGGTTTATTTGGACCACATGAGGATATCTGACACTCAAATTGTGTCACATACCTATCTAATATTTTTCGATTCAGACTTCTTGAACATATTAAAGCTATTTGTAAAGGTGCATTATATATTTGTAACAAATGCATATAACATCGAGAACAACACAAACAGAGGAAAAGCAAAACATTGAAGAATTTCTTTATATCCTGACCGACTCTTTTGTTTAAGCTAAACGTGCTTTTCACGAATACTGAACGCATCTGGAAAGAACTGTTGTTTCAATTGATCACATTTTCAAAGGGAGAATCTTATTTTATTTTAATAAAACCTTGTGACTATATGTCATTTTCACCAGGCTGCTCCATTGTTTTCTCACACTGTTAATTATTTTTGTCTGTTGAGGCAGACTAAATATAAAATGCACTACAGGCTATGAGAGTGTGATATAATGTTAAGACTAATGATAGGATTAACAAATTATTAATTTTGTAGTATTGTTTCAGCTCTGAAAGCAATGTTACAACATCCTAAACAAAAGGAAACATTTCAGTATGAATGATGTCTATTTGTTGTTTAAAAGCAATAAATAACACAACAACACAAAAAAACTGGTATGAACCTTATAAGCACTTATCCTTTGTCATCCATTTCAACACAGACTGAAAATAACAGCAGCTATTTTTATATTCTCTCTCTCCTCTTACATCAAAATGCACAATTCCCTTGATAACAAAACATCTTCTACAAGCAAACCAGCAGTCAACTCAAGCTGAGTATCACTCGTGTTCTCCTCTTACCCATCATCATCAGCATCCTCACCAGCCTCTTCCACTTTAACTGAAGGTCGCTGCCACACTTTGAAGCAGTTGCAAACATGCATCATCTTTTCTAGCTCTTCTCGATCTGCTGCCTGTCTGAAGCTCTGATCTCAGTCACTTTCTCAGTTTCTATTTCGCTCCATCTTTCTCACCTCGAACAGCTGTCCATGTGTGTGTGTGTACACATCTGTGTGTGCATATGTATTCAAAGTTATGGGGGATGGGGTGGAAGGGAACTTTCTCACTTCTTACTCTCAGCTTTCCAGAACAGGGAAGCTAAATTCTGTTCCTTATGACATTTAAATCCATTACAAGTGATACTGATACCAACCCTCTGCAAAACCAACACTACATGTAAAAAGCAGCGCAACAAGATTTTTGCATCTATCTTTAAAGCGAGAAATAAAGCATGACTGAAATATGAGGAACTGTCAAAAAGAAGAACTGATATTGAAATCTGTATTTTATTATTAAAGATGATGTTCTTTCTGTCTCTCTCTCGCTTATAAAAATACACAAGTTAAACATTAAAAAAACTATACCGGTATCTGGTCAAAATATTTAATTCTTTAAAAATTATTTTGGCTAGATGTTTCTGACAGAAATAGTGAAAAACAGTGTATAAAAGGTATCAAGTAGAGGTGAATACATGAAGTCGGGCAAATATTGCATATTCTGCCCGTCATTCTTCCACCTCACTGTCAACAGCAGCTACATAACTCGGCTTTACAGCCATCTGCTGTGTTTCGTAGGCTGCAGCAAAACACTATTTATATATTTTCATTTGAGGCTGTGGGCGTGAGTGCTAAAAGGAAGTCTGAGAGAGTGAGAGTGATATAATCGTGTATACCAGAACCAGTGTTTCCCAACATATAAAATTTAATTGGGCAGCCCACCATGTCCCACTCAGTTTGTGGAAAACACTGCATCCTGCTGGTCAGTACAGGATGGTACAGACCCCGTCAAATGTCTCATCATCATCATGAAGATTGTGATGCTAAAACATCATTCCCACCAATCATATCGCAACCTTAATATCTGTCATAATAATTGCAAAAGGAAGAACAAAATAGAGAAATATAGGAACAAAAGCTTACTTTTGTAGTTCGACAATCTCGTTACTCAGAGAGTCCAGCTCCTTGATGGCAGAGAAGTCAGCTGCCAGGTTAGCCACATTGTTCTGGAGAGGATGCGAGGCAGAGAGAAAGGGGATAAAACTATCGACTAAAGGGAAAACACTTCAAACATCATGAAACTTCCTATATTCTGAGCTAAGAATGACCTCTAATCACATATGGAAGGTACAGACTCATTTTGTAACAGTAGAGAGAACTGCAAAATTACTTATATGTGGATGAAATGACAAATTACAGTTGAAGAGAAAAAAAACTATCACAGCACAGCACTTTACTAAAATTCTGCACAATGGCAGGGATGGAAGACTGACTCAGGGGTAAAGATGAGTAATGAGTAATGACGCTGGGAGGATACTAGTGATGGAGAGAAACTCTGGGTCCAAGGGTTTTGCTCAAATATATCTACTGTGCTGGATTTGATTTTATTCTCTGATGTTATGAAGGTAGAGACACCAACAACCACTCTTCGCGTGTACATTCTATAACATAAAATATCTAATCTTCGAGGCAATGGTTTACATCTATAGATCGGACTCTGTGCCGTCGGTGCATCTCCAAATACTTTAAACAGTGACCTCTTCTCTTGTCAGCTTAGCTGCCATGCATAAATATTTAGACGGCTAATGACGAGACACTCGGGGACAAATAGTGATGTAACTTGTGATTTAGAAATACAAATTTGGAGAAAATTCAGTCAGACAAGGCAGAAAGATGACAAAGAGAGGCAGCCTGTTCAAAGTAATGAGATGCCTTAGAGTCAGTAAACTACCACACACTCACTCAGATCATCCCGCTGCACACGTGAAGTGGACGAAACGTAAAAAATTTAAAGAGCAGACACAGAGGAAACAACATAAAAGTGTTCATAAGGAGGAAAGGCATGCAGATCCAAGCTTAAAAAAGCCATTATGCAGGAGAAACAAGGGACCATGTCTTATCAAAATATACAAATAAAATCAGTTTTATTATTATAGTATACTAAAATAATAATATATAAAACATAATAAACATCCAGAGACAGGCAAAAACCAAGAAGTATATGATTAAAGATTCTGTTTTTTGCTATGAAAAAGAAAAACACCAGATGTCCTCCTGTTACTGTAGCTACAGAATATGAACAATGGATACCAGGCAGCATTGTTCAAGACCAACAGTAATTCAAACTACTATCACTTGCTTATTGTATCTCAATGTTATCACTACCCTTGTACCGCTGGTCTGTTGTTCTAATAAATTAATCATCAGCCTCATTATTAGTGATGCATCACTTCTGAGCCAAGTTTCTGTTTAATGCCAAATGTATGCTCTTTTTCTGCATCATTATATTGAATGGAGACCAAAAAAATATAGACATCTATAATTATCAATCATAGCGATGAGTGCTTGGAGTGACTCACCTGTTTGATGTTTTGTCTGTCAGCTGGAGGGATCATCTCTGGGGACAGACTCTGCGGAGGGTCCAGGCCTTTGGTCAGCTTCAGATTGATCAGATGAAGCGCCAGGGCAAACTGCTCTCTAGTCAGTTTCCCAATGTCTCCAATGTCACAAAGCTCCCTGAGAACACAAACAGAGGCAGGTTACATAAGAGTGTAACGATTTACACCTCGGGCAGCGGCTATTTTTGATTGCCTGACTGATCATCTCGTTCAGGGGTCATGGAAACCAAAACACAGCACAGTGAGAACAGGACTGAAGCTAATTAGCCATGTGAAGGTAAAAATCCATATGTGTGATATTGTCCTGGTCACAGCACGCACTGCAGTGCTGTTATTATCCTGCAACAATATCACCCAGGACTGACATATTACAGCTTAAATGACAAACAAAATGTTCTCGGACAACTGGGTTTCTTCAAAAATGTTTCCACTTTTTTTAACAAACTTTGCAAAGTTTCTTACATGTTGGTCCGTCCTAGACGTAGGGCTGCAATTAACGATAATTTTCATTATCGATTAATCTGTCGATTACTTTTTAAAGCTAACAGATTAATGTTATATATAAAATGTCAAAAAAAACTGTGATAAATCCTTATCACGATTTCCCAGAGCCCAAAGTGATGTCTTCAAATTGCTTCTTTTGTCCAACCAACAGTTCAAAACCCAATTCCTATTCTTTTACGAACATAAATGACAAAGAAAAGCAGAACATTTTTACATCTTAGAAGCTGGAACCAGCAAATATTTTGACGTTTTTGCTTGAACAATGACTGAAACAATTAATAGATTATCAAAATAGTCTAAAAAATTACTAATCAATTCATCAACCAAATGTTGAAGTTCTACATAGAAGAGGTTATCTCTCCTCTGTTGCTTTTTCTGAGGTTTCCTCCTTTTCTCTCCATTTAAGGGTTTTGTTTGGGGAGAATGTTTCCTTATCTAAGTCAATGATCTTAAGATAGAAGGTGTTGAAGCTATACAGATTGTAAAGCCCCTAGAGACAAAAAATGAAATTCTTGCCAAATATAAATAGAGTTGACAAAAGATTTGAAGCAATTTAAAAAAAAACAATATTTTTAATAAAGACCAAGTGGAAAGGTTTCACATCAATTAACAAAATACTTACCATATACGTGCGAGTGTGGCGGAGGGAAGCCCCGTCTTGAGGAAGATATCTCTGACTTCAGGTCCAGACACAAGGCCGTCCATGTCCCCGTCTGTCTTGCTGAATAGCTCATCGTACTTTGCTTTGTCTGCTGGCGACACCACCCACTGCACAGGCAACAAGACAGACTTTAACTAGCACCAGAGTGGCTTCATAATTGAATTTAACAGAACTTACACAGATGACACAACACTAACTCCAACTGAACACTTACTTACCTTCTTCAGACTCCTTTTTGTCTTGTTCTTTTGAAAAACACACTGAACTATCCAGTTTGAATGCATTTTAAATGTTTGTGATTGCAGCTACTATAATAAAGGTACCACATGCACAGGAGAGACAGGTCCAGTACTCACAGGGGCAGCTGCTGGTGTTGGGACAGGAGCTGGGGCGGGTTTAGGGGGATGGGGCATGGTCTTAGAGCCAGCGTGGGAGGAGCGACTGTCTTTGACCGAGGGGGGCGAGGGTAACAGGGGCATCACGGGAGGCACGGAGGGTTTTTTCCTCTTGGAGGGTGGAACCAGGGGAGGTGGTAGGGACATGGGAACAGGCTCGCCCTCCAGAGCTCTGTACACCAGATACATGGCCTGGGAGAGGGCAACAAAAATCAATGATTGAAGGCAATTACCAATGAATGAACCATCCTTTAGTTATTCAGTCTTCACACCTCTTCCACGAGTCTGGAATTTGTTCGATTCAGGGCGACAGAAATTATTATCACAGCCTGTTAATAATATATTTTTTTTAATTCCAAGACTACATGTAAAATACAAGCACACAAACAAAAGATTTGGTGTTGAAACTTTCAAATCTAATAGCGAAAACACCTTTTTGTAAATTTTAATACGTCTGGTGGATCAATGCAAAACAGCCTGCGCTAAAACCAACCCAAGGCTGTAGCTGTGACCTATGTGGTTTCTTTGTGTGATATTAGATCATTTCTTACCACAGAAAATTCATCTCTGTCCAACATGCCGTCTCTGTCGATGTCACTGAGCTCCCACACCTTCGACACAGACACACATATAATTGTTAAGCATGCATCATTACAAAAGTATATGATACATGACCCTGAAAGCCCTGACTCAAAACCTATTCTCACTTCCTCTCTGATTTAATTTTCTACCCAACCAGCTCTTAATTTCACATCCTTTTTTCAATCTCTCTGCAGTGTGTGGTTTTATTTGTCATCCTTTAGTTGTTTGTGACACTAGCACGGGTGGCTACTCAACTCAGAATTAAATAGCCATCAAGGTGAAGATTTGTTTTATTTTTTTAAAACTTTGACAGATAAGTGCCTTGGATCTTTTTTTTCTCTGAACTTCTGTATTCCCTACTAAAGCGCACCTTCATCACATGTTTTTTTAAACGTCTGAGCACTCCTTACTTTTCCTTTCTCATATTAAATTCTACAATATGTCACTTTTTACTTTTACTTGCTTTATGTTAAGCCACCTGCTAAAATTTTATTAACTTTTTCTGCTATGCTACACAAAAGCATATGATCTCTCCCCTAAGTTTTGTCACTTTGCATCATTTTGTCAACAGATTAAACTTTTGTTTTTGGCTCATACCCTGCCAAGGATGTCCACTGGCAGTTTGGAGTTGAGCAGGACAGGCTTGACCTTATCTCCTGTTAGAATCCCCCCTACTGGACCCAGACTGTCGAAGATGGCGTCAAACTTCAACTTCTCCTCAGGCTGGAGAATAACAAAAGAAAACAGTAATACAATTATTAAAGGCCAAGTAGTCAAATAAATGACTCAAGTAAAAATGCTATGTCTGTTGAAGAACTATACAGTAATATGCTTCCAGAAAGTTAAACAAGCAACGAGAAATTCCAAAATAACAGCTGTGAAAATAAATCATAAAAGTTACTGCTGTGGGTGTCAAGCAGCGCTCTTGACTTTAAAGTATTATAGTCAATATTTATGAACAAATGGTCTGTGTCATATTTGAGTAGACTTGATTATTTGACATTTTACATTAACAAAAAAGCAGACTCTGTGATGGACATATTTAAGAGGAAGACAAAGATATTAAAGCAGATTATAAAAAACAGATAGAAAGATAACAAACTTGCGAGTGCCTCACCTTGACAACCCAGGGAATGTCAACAGCCCCTCCTCCTGCCAACAGCGGGCTGCTCGTGTCATGCTGGTGATAAACAAAACTCAGTTAGTCTTTGACTCTGAATTAAAAATATGTAATGCATGAAATAAAACAGTATGTTTAATTGCTGTTGCAGTACAGGCTAAAAGGCAATATAAGAGAATTTTAGCTGTCTGTCATGATATAAACACTGGAGGTGACTTTAAGAGCATTAACAGAGCCTGATGAAGGACACAGAGGCAAACTTACAAATTTGGGGGGAGGAACTGCCACATGAAGGTTCTTGAGCGCCACCTCCAGGCCATTTTGAGCACAGGCCACCAACCGCAATGCTATGAAGAATTGCTGAGAGAACAGAGGCACAGTATGTGACATAAATCTAGTTGATGTTACGCACTTGATGCAAAGAAAAAGCAGTCCATTATGATTTGCATTTGTACCTGCTTGTTAAGGGAACCTTTACGCTCAGAGTCTGCCAAATCCCAGATCTACGGAGACACACGCATTAATGACAGTCAACATAAACATAGACACATAAAACAGGAAACAAATAAGTGATGTTGCTGCCCTGATTGGACTCTTTGCTCACCTTCCCGAGGACCAAGTCAGCCAGGCCCGACCTCTTCAGGAAGAGAGCTGCATCAGCCGCTGCCACCCGCCCACTGCCAGTCGGATCAACCTGCACACAAACACATACACAGTTATTAGAGCTTTTACCATCTGATTGACATCAATAACACGGCTGTAATGCTATGAAATATTTCGTTTTAGCCATTAGCTTTAGACCATAACACTGGAGGAAAGCTGCGAGTGTATTCTCAGCAGTGACAGGGAAGCAAACAGAGAGCAACTGAAAACTGTAACAATCTCACTGTGGGATAGAGGAGTCACTTAAATCAATACTGATAATAAACCAAAGCTATTTTCTCAGCAGTCTATTAGCTTGATATTGGATCTGTTAGTAGTCTTTCATGAGGCTCACAGCAAGCTCCCCTGACATGTCGGGCAAAGGGAAACATTATTAATTCATAGAGGTACTTCCTTTTGTGGACACAGAAAACTGAGAAGAGAGATCACTGCTCGTTGCAACACTACAGTTTACCTAAAGCTAGTTTACAGTTTAAGGGTCAGTGGATCTAAATTACAAAAAAAATGTTTGTTTAATATCGGTGTTTCTCTCACCATGTGTTTTCTTTGTACTTTATATCCAGAGCAAGTTATAGCACAATATAGCAGCAGTCAAATCATGTTTAAATGGCTATATCACACAGCAGTAATGGGCTCACTATTTAGTAATACATGAACACACATTTCAAGCAATGTAAAAGACGTAGTGTGTATAAAACACACCATAGCCTAATATCAATAAACTATACTTTGCTGTTTTTGGGAAGATGTATTTACATACCTGTCGATAGTACTTGTCATAGATGGGATTTCCACTGGAGAGCTGTCAGAGAAGAAAAATACAATATACAAATTAAAGTTTACTGACTTAATCCAACCACGCTAGCTTTTACCACATTTAAAAGCACTTGTAGTGAACTGTAAAAAAATAAAATAAAATAAAATAAAATAAAATAAACCTTGTGTCTGCTCAGGTTGCCTCTTTTAGGTTTTTGCATGAAATTCATCAAATCCCTACAACTTAACTTTAAAACAATCTGACAGAGAATGAACTACTACTATTACTAAAATGCTCTATAAACTCTCCAGATTCAGTTTACAAACTCAAATGGTCAGCAGGTGTTTGCTGGCTACAGAAAGCGTGTCATTCACTGAGCTAAGGCACTGTTAAAAAAAGACAGATGGAGGATGTAGACACACCAATGTGTAAAACAGCTGAATTGTTTGTCAATGGCCAAAAAACATCTGCCGATGGGAAAATTAACACTTTGATCACCGCTCAGACAAAAGGAACAGATGTCATTTAGTTCACTGTGCTACAGAATAGCTCTCATAATACCTGTTTTACCACAAAAGAAGAAGTCTAGAGCTGCAGCGATTAATTGATTGGTTGTCAACCATTACATTAATCATCAACTATTTTGAAAATCAATTATATGTTTGAACAATTAAAAAAAAGGTCATTCCAGCTTGTTAGATGTGAATATTTTCTGGTTTCTTTACTCCTCTCAGACAGTGAAGTGATTTATCTTCAGATGCAGACAAAACTAGTAATTTGAGGACGTCATCTTAGGCTTTGGGAAACACTGATCGACATCTTTCACCATTTTCTGACAGTTTAATCGACAATGAAAAAGTCGTTAGTGGCAGATCCACAGTAGTGTATTTTTTTTCTGCATCACAGACAGTTAAGGAAGACTGGCCTACAAGTAGCATGAGGCAACATGATGACTCCACACATGACAGTATGCTACAGATTTCAGATGGTTACAATTCATAATTATTTTCTATACTCAATATTATTTTCTATCATTTGAATTTGAAATTGAAAATTGAGAAAACGTCAATGACAAGTTTCCATGCCGGGAAAAGGAGCAAATATTCCCATTCACTGAGGTGCTAACAGTAAATGTTTGGCACTCTTGCTTGATAAATGACTTAAATGAGTGATCATCAAAGTTGTCTGCATTAGCTTTCTCAGTGAAGTCATCATGTCATCACTGGCTAATCCTGGCAATAATTACTTGGGAGGCTTCCTGGCAAAGATGTGGAAATTTTCTGGGGACATACAAAACGTGTCTTACACCATACAATGAACTTCTGTGAGTAGCGATGATACAGGAGGTTTCTGCCGAGTTGCACGCAGATAAGAGTAATGACTAGTGAGCTGTCTGACTTCAGGATATAGGCTACACTTCCCAAGGCTACTGATGGTCAGCTTTAGACGGTTACAACAGGACGTCACTTCACAGACAACGGCCAACATGGCGCTCTGTCACATCCTCCCTAAGCACCCCCTATGTTTATACGACCGTCCACTGCTGGGCCGAACAGGAAAAGAATCAGCATTTCCTTCTCCATATAGCTGAAACTGACAATTGGTTGTTGTGCTTTTCAATCGACAGGTGCAGTGAAGGAGGAAAGGAGTGGACAGTAATTGTCTGAAATGTGAATCAACTGGGGAGTAGCTAATCCAACCAGTGGTTAAAGCTGTCGTAACGCTCCTCCACAGAGAAACAAACATGGCATGTAAGGGTATATAGTAGAGATCTGTTAAAATATCAGTCTTGTTACAGACTTGCACAAATCGCTCGGACACAGAAGACGAGTCTCAAGTAAAACACTCTGTGACCAGTATAGTCATCTGTAAGCTTTGTCAACTGCCAATTTACAGCGAGATAACTGTCCACACACACTTATCTTTCTCTGGCCAATGCAACTTATTTCTGTGGCACACACAATAGTGTGCCTGGAACTGTTGGCGGCTGTAACACTGCGGTCATTGTACTGGTGACTCTTTAATTGAGCACTGAAAAAACAACACCCCTCAATCATTCCCCAGCCACTAGCCCATACAAAACTGCAGCAGATAGCACGATACATTACAGTGCGGGAGTTGACGGGCCAGTCTGGTTTGTTCTGGTGATTTCAACTCCCTAATCCAGACATGGCAGTAAAACACATTAATGGCAGCAGCAACACTGAACAGTAGGTCAGTGGGAGGATTATTTAGTAGTAACGCAGCAATGAGGTCTGACAACACAGAGAGATGTCAACTCATGTGTTTGACTTCAGAAAGCTCCTGTTTGTTGTTAGAGGCAACAGAGGCTCAGGTAACACGTCTGGGACTGTAACCTACTTATTACACCTGGCTGCTACCTGCTAAATAACTTATTTGCTGTGCATGCAAACAAACACATGTCCACACAAACTTCAGGATCTAGCATAGCTAGCAGCAGACTGACATTTTGTGACAGCAGCGCTGGCTAATGGGCTACTCAAGCTCACTTCCCCTTACAGATTGCAAAACAACTGACAAGACTATTTTGAGTTTTTCTGTATAGGACACAGAGTAGCTAACAGGCTAATAGTAAACTGACGTTGTCCACTTCAGGAAGGTCACAGAGAAAAACACTAACCCAGTCAGTGAAGCATGTTTACTTCTAATAATAGCAGGTTGGTTATTCAGTCTATAGCAAGCTACATGAGCACCCTGCGTAATGTGAGGCTATAACGAATAATGTCCGTAACTTGCTTGATTTTTAGCGGAAAGCAATGTTAGCAGTGGCTTTACAAGTTAGCTTAAAAATGACAGTAAAGCCACAACAGAGCCACACATGAGTATCTCGCATTAACATCTCTTTGGCCAGGACCAACTAGCCTGCAGCAAAACGAGGCAGTACAAAACGCTTCAATAAACACCTCCCGCCGAAACGAAGCAAAGTAACGTTACATGGCTTATCTCAAGTTTGATAAAGCGGCTCTAAAACAGCCCAACACTGCACACTAACTAGCTGTTAGCTAGCAGGCTAGCTAGCTAGCTACGCCCTTACGCAGTCCCCAAAGAGATTAGGCAGAAACTTTTCCCAGTCACAGCAGGACTAAACTTCCAAAAAGAGAGCCGAGGGTCGAGGTAAGCTCGCCTTTCTGCCCACCCGGTTTCACTAACACAGTTGAAATGTCTCCGAGCAGAGCAAGGAGAGGCCACGAAACGTTTGCAGTCGTTATATTTGAGTTGTAAGACAGTGTTACCTGAGTAAGAGACAGAGTGGCAGCCATAGTGTTTCTGTTTCCCACTGCTTTCATGCTGCACTGCTGCCAGACACAGACAGAGGCCGCTGTAAAACCTGGCACTGGAGCCCGACCACAGGAATCACCTCAAGCCATGACACACACCATCATCTGTCATGCAGCAATACAGCTTTATGAAGTACACATGGAAGAGGTATTTTTCATTTCCTTTGGTCACAGTATCATAATGTCACATAACAGGGCCTGAGAAAGGATTTTAAAAATACTGAGGTCATGAGTGCCACCATTGTATCCCCCTCCCCACTAAGGATTAAAGGTGCAATATGCAGTTTTGGGGAAGACATTTTGATCATAAGAGAAAGAGCTAAACAAACTAAATACACAAACTCCATTTGTTTTCACGACTGAATAAACTGATTAAACAAACTGACTTAAAGGACAACACAATTTCATACTGTTTTACTTTGTTTATATGTGGCGGACCCTGCCACCTTATTTTCCTCTGAGAACAGCTTGTTTATTCAGATAGGGAGAAGATAAATATATCTGAGTTTGTATTATTACCTCATTAATACTTAAATTCTGAATTTGAATTTCTTCTCCAAAACTACATAGTGCCCCTTTAAGTAGTAAGCATGTTTTTGTGTCTTATGTAGCAATTTGTTTCACTGTTTAATTCTATTTATATACATTTTATTCTACAGTATGAAGGTCTTAATGTGTTTATATGCAAGACCTATTCACACCACCAGAAATAAAATAATCATGAATCCTTTGAGGTAGCCTACGTGTGCTTACTCAAATATGTCCATTTTCTGCTTCCTCCACTTCTGCTACGCTACATTTTAGTTGCAATATTGTACTTATGTATCTGTATCTATCCATCACATAAATGTAGTGAGTAAAAAGTACAATATTTACCTCCAAAATGTAGTGGAGTGGAAGTATAAAGTAACAGAACATAGCAATATTCAAGTAAAGTAAAAGTACCTCAAAATTGTACTTAAGTAGAGTACATAAGTAAATGTACTTAGTTACATTATTCATTAGTTTTTTCACTACATTCATTTGATAAATTTAGTTTCTAGTGACTTTGCTGATTACTTGCTGCATCAGAGCCAGACTGGCACATTTTTAAATGAATGTATTTAATTAGAGATCAGATAAAAGAAAACACTGACACTGATAATCAGAAATATGGTGAATATCAGGCCAAAATGGTGGTGGGAAATCGGTCGACCCTACACAGTGTTCATGTTAATATATGCATACTTTGCTTTTACTTGTACTTTTGATACTTGATTAATAAAATAGATCAAATTCATTTAATATCAGATACTTTAAGACTTTTACTCAAGTACTTCGTATGGGTTTTACTAAAGTGATACTGTAACATCTCTTTGACTTTTCATAGATGACTTCAACACTGTTTATATCTTTCTATTGGCCTGAAACTTGTCAGTGGGTATAAACATGGTGGACTGAGTCTATAAAATAAAAGACTTACCATGTGTAAGTTTTCAACTGTAGGAAGTTAATGCCCCAGGTTACTAAAATCCTTGAAGTCCAAGAAAAAAAACTGAGGATATGACCTCAGTGTCGTCAATGAGACCAGTGGTGCCTGACGACAATGTCAAAATACTCATTACTCAATACTGCATTCGAAATCTTGCGTAAGTGAAAGTATTATTATTACCGTAAGGCGGACACAGTTTTCTCAGATAGTGCAAAAATAACTACTAACTAACTTTCAGATAAATGCAGTAGAATAAAAGGTATAATAAGGGTTTAAAGTAGCATGAAATGAAATTACACACAATGGTTATAAATTCTAACTAACTGGAGAGGAGCTGCAGGCTTTTAAACTGTGTGTGGGTGTTTCCTTACAGAGTCGTTAAGGACATGTTTCAGAGTCGTTAGTTAGAACTGAAGAAGCCTCTTGGATGAGAGGTGAAACGTCTTCAAGAAACTGAAACAAGTCCAGCACTTAGATTTACCATGACCTGGATGACTGAGAACCTTCATCAACAATGGTTGTAAATGTTAAATTCCACTTCTGCTGTGGAGAAAACAAATAATGGGAGTAAAAAACAAATACATATGCACTACTATCCATGTAAATGCAGGCATTCAAAATGGAAAGTCACTTCAAGTAGGACAAAACAAAAACTGAGGAAGACTTCCGCTCTTTTTCTCCTGGTTGTTTTTATTGGACAAGAACACCTGTCTTTGATTTGTTTTGTTTTTTACACAGCAACATGAAAATCTTCCCACTTCAATTACTACCATTAGTACAAAATGTGTCTTTTACAAAAGGATCATCTTTCAGACTGTTGCGGGACAGTGTGTTGGGTTACAGCAGTGCAGATATATTAGCATCAGTAATGAGGAGACTGGTTGTGTACACACCGACTACAAGTAAACCTAAAGTGAACGCGAACTAAATGAATGGAAGCTTTCCTGCTACTGGAGTGCTCCTAATGTACATCTGAGATTGAGCACAGTTTATTTAGACACACAAGACTACAGTATGTGCATTGAAGTGAAAAAGTGTTAACTATACAGTACAAAACTATGCAAAGGATTTCCTCTTAAAGCACCCCGTATTACCATCCTACAGACGACAGCTTTTTTTTTTAGAACAGGTTGTCAAATATATGATGTCAGTCCTGATGCACTCCTATCCCCAAGCTATTATCCTTTTTGTTTGAATCAGAGAGGTTTAAATAAGAGCAGGCAAGCTAACCTGCGTAACGATGTCCAACCCTGTGGAATCCTTTTTAAGATCGACGTAGCTTTTAAAAAGGGGAGCGTGAGTGACAAAACTGACTTTAAAAAAAACAAACAAAAAACAAACATGACTGACTGATAAGACAAACACATGAGGTAAACAAAAAATATTTTCATGGTATCATCCACAAACCAAATATAGCTTCTTTTCATGTCACCACAACATTATACTTCATAAAAACCCAGAATTTTAGCTGAACACAAATGATGATTTCTCTATTTCTCTTGGGTATAAAGTGGAAAACAATTTAGTTATTTCCTGTCTAGACATTCATTATGACATCTTCATTTTTTATAATAATAATAATAATAATAATAACAATAACAATAATGCACATGAAAACAGGAAACAGAACAATAATTGCCCTTTTTTTCCACCTACTTCCCTGCGTTGTAAACAAACAAAGAAATGAAAAACCCCATCCCACCCCACCCCAACCCCTGGGTGTCAGTCATGAGGGTCGATCATCTCCAGCCTCGTTCCAATGGCTCATTGACACAGACAGTCTGCTTGCTTTCTCAGCAGTTCCTGCATGGAGTTTATAACTCATCCTTGAGTTTAGAGTCTGAGCCTTCATCGTCCTCTTCTTCCTCCTCCTCCTCCTGCGGCTCTTCCCCCTCTTCCTCTTCGTCTTCGTCTTCCTCCTCCTCCTCTTCCTCATCCTTCTCCTCTTCCTCCTCGTCTTCCTCCTTTGCCTCTTCTCTCCTCTTGCTGTCCTCGTCCTCACGCTTCTTTCTTTCGTCCTCCTCTTGGCTTTCCTTCATCTTCTTCTCTGCGTCCTGGAGAGGATGCACATAAAGAAAGCAAATTAAAAAGATATACAAATATAATTCCTTATAAATACACCACAAAATACTTAAATTAATGCTCAGGATGCATGTTTACATGAGTTTTGAAAAGAAATAAATTTTGGGCTGACCTTAGTTTTTCCCCACGTGTCATTGCCTACTTCCTCCGCCAGGTTTGGGTCATTAGTGATCAGGAAGTTATCGAAGATGGTACCAGACTTGACCTGCATCAACAAAAAAAAAGTTATCAGGTACTTAATGCAAACAGATACAATAAAAGAAAAGCCACATTTTTTAATCCTGATTTATCTTCACTGGAAATTGACAACAAACTATTTTTCACCCACTGACTCTCAAACATAAAACTTTGCAGTGGCTCTAACCGAAAATAAGCACCAACACACTGTGCATGTAAAAATGTTCCTATTCCTGGATGGATATAGTTGAAATGAGAGTCAAATACTAGTTTTTCAGCCTGCATTAATCAGTCAGTCAGCTTCAGGATCTTCTTACCTGCCACAAGTCGAGTCCAATCACGCCGATGCTGTCGTATTTATAGATCTCAGAGTCGGCTGTGTACTCCGGGTTGTCAATCTCTGGGTGGATCCACTTGCCTTTGTAGGCAGGATTGTTGATCTCTCTGGGCTTCCACTCACCCTGTTGACAGCAAACAGACAGAGAGAGACAGAAAGTGTGGTTAGTGTTAGAAGTTCTTCAGAAATAGGAATGTGAATATTAACAACAAATATGCTCCATCTTCTTTAAAACGAAATTAAAATTCAAGCTTTACTTGTATTGAAATAGGCCCAGATCAATTCCTTATTCCTCATTGACAGCTATTTTTGTATTGTTGTACAATTGTAATTATCATATCTATCGAATGGAAAATATATTTTTTCTTCCCATGTGGAAATTCTTCAAGGGCAAACGTTTTATACCCAAATACTGCAGTCAAATAAAATGCCATTAATAGAATAGTAGTAATAGTATTAAATTGCAAATAGGGAGTAGAGAATAATCTCGTATTTCCAGATCCACACTGTGTCAGTGCTGGAGAAACATCTGGCTGACCCCATTGTCATATTGCAATAGGAGAAAAAAAAAAACACTCTGGTTTGTTTGTATTTATTCAAACCAATGACAATCGACTTGGGTAGTGAAAAGCCAAATTACAGCGTCGGTGCCCCTGCTAAATAATGTTGGAGGGAACTTGTTTTGGTGGAATATTTGCACGAGGGCAAGTCCTTATATTAAAATGGCTAAAACCCCACTTTCTTATTTATGTTCGTACCGTTAGAAATTAGGTTAGAGTGAGGGTAATTTACCCTTGCGGTGTGTAGCATTTTCAAGCATTCGACCTACACGGCCAATGGCAGGCTTATACCAACAGTCTGCATCCAGAGAGTCAGACTACCTATTGACTGATTATCGTATATTAATTACCATTATCATTCGCTGTTTACCTTGTAATCAGGGTTAGTGACCATAGGCGGCTCCCACTCTCCGTCCATCTCCTCGTCCCAGTCATCAGGCTTCTTGGCATCAGGATCTGGGATGTTCTCAGGCTTGTCCCACTCCTACAAAAAAGATACAGCCAAAGATGAATAAATGAGTAGAACTTAGAACAATGGGCCCAAATGGATTGTGGAAAATACAGAACTCTAGTGTGGCTCCAGCTGCCCGACTGACCTCTGGTTTCTTATCATCGGGGTCGGGAATCTTCTCCCTGTCATCCCAGTCCTCTGGCTTTTTGGCTTCAGGGTCCTTAATCTTTTTGGGAGGCAGGAAGTCCCAGTCATCCTCCAGATTGCCGGACTCGACCTTCTTATTGTCAATCTTGACCTCGTAGGTGTTGTCGGGGTTGACGATCAGCGTGTACAAGTGGGTGTACTCATCATCCTGCAAGGTGTAAAAGACATGTTCGCAGCTGTCCTCTGACTTTGTTTTATTCATGGCTGATTTACATATAATGGTTTTATAATGCAAAACACTTTCAGCATCTCCTTGTCGGTTTGGTTTTATGCTCAGATGGACAATAGCAGTGTTATTACAAAATGTTAGTGAATCGTAACAAACTTTTTTGTTGCACCAGGAATTATTAATAGCTCAGAATTAGAAAAACGTCTACCGTTTCCAAAGTAAACATGTCTCACCTTGCATCTGATGTCCTTGTTAATCAGATGGTTCTTGCCTTGGTAGTTAAAGATGACATGAACCTTCTTTGTGCCAGGGCCACAGATATCAGGACCTGAGCAGGCAAACAAATACATAAATAAGTAAAAATGTGGAATCTAATCTGCGAGTCAAGAGTGGACACTGCAAACACAAGGGGTTAAGCAATGTCTAAAATCCATCTAAAATGAAAAAGAGCCATTAAATACACTTTGCCAGACAAAATTTGTACATTGTTTCTAGAAAAGTGAGTCACTGGTGTTTCATGTATGCCTATTTGTCAGAGTATACACCATAATTAAGAACTGTCAAACTGTGTGGAAACATAATGAGAAGAAGATGTACTATTATCACTGAAGAATAAACATAAGAAACAGAGTCTTAAACTATCCACACACTCACCAAACATGATGTTGTAGACTGAGTCTCCGTGCATCTCCTCCTGGTTGAGGCCAGAGGGGAACAGTTTGATGTATCCACCACCACAGTCGATGCTCTGCTCGTGTTTCACTGTGAACTGGATGACTAGAGACTGGCCTTGGTTGTTGAAGTCATCAAAACGGGCCGACATGGCGTAGAAGCGGGCGTCCTGGCTGGTCTGCAGACCTGTAGTGAAAAGAAACAAAATGTCATTGCAATGTATGAAGGGAAGTTCCAGCTTTATAATTCATCAATGTTTCTGTAAAATTGTACGGGTTAGCTTAAATGTGGGAAGTCTTTTCTCAAGTTGTACAGCTGAGAGACGGCCTGATGTGATGATGTCATGCAGAGGCTGCTAAACAGACAGTAAATAATGGAACAACTGTGAGGCGCTGACAACACCCACAGTGATTTCACTGTGAGTGTTGTCAGCAGCTGATAGACAGTTTATTCTAAGTAAAAAGTACTTATTTACCCCCAAAATGTAGCGTAGTGGAAGTATAAAGGAGCAGAAAAGGGGAAAGTTCAAGTACCTCAGAATTTACTTCAGTACAATACTTGAGGAAATGAGAAATGACTTAGTTATATTACAATGGGTATTCTATCTACTAATGTATATCGATTCCAAATTGGTTATCGGTCTTCTTGATTACTAATAAATGGCATCGGCCCTGAACAAAAAAAAAAACAAACAAACTTGCATATCGGTCGATCCCTGCAGGAGGCCCTACCTTCAGAGTAATCTCATTTGTGTGAAATCTCACAAACAATATTGACATACGAGTTTATAGACTCAGTAGTTCCGTGTCATCTGAACTTTTTATTAGCAACGACCTTCATCCGGGTGTGAGCTACACAGACGCCTTACACATGATTGTTTGATAAATAGGGAAATGTCTCTCTCTAAACTTCCTCGTCACACCCCGCAGATGACAGAGGATACACACCCATATTGTAAAAAGCACAGCTTAACACCCAACACAATGAGAGAACAATGTGGGTGTTGACCACAGATCCACATCGGGTGGATACCTTTCCACTCACCTTTGTCTTTCTCGGCATCTCCATAGAACTTCCCTGCAGTCAGGACAAACTTGCCGTAGTCGGTCTTGTGCTTGGATTCCACCCAGCGACTCTTCCAGGCATCTGCACAAACAAGAAAAGGTTCAGCTGCACAGCAGTCACTCACAGGCCCCTAATCCACCACTGATGATGCATCAGTGCAGGTGCACTGGGAGTGTGTTACGCCGCAGGGGCAGTCTGCATAGTGTTTAATATGAAGATGGAGATGTAAGAACAGGACAGATGATGGAAAAGAGGGGTAGCAGTGAATGACCAGTGGGGGGAGATGTGCAGCAGGGGGGGGTGGGGGGTGGGAAGGCAGACATGGTTAGATGATAGCTGGGGGTGAAATGGAGAGGACGGAGAGGAAGGGAGGGGAGAGGGGTCAAAAGATGAATAGTGCCCATGTAGAATAAATGCATCTCAAATGAAGAATTAGGCAGACAATGCATCACATAAACGGAGGCAAAATTATAAGATGTCATGTCAGAAAAATCACTCCAACCAACCAACCAACATGCTGAATAGCTACCGGTTTAACCATACAGGCATCGATTCAGTGCTGCACTATGCGACAGATGTACAGTTTCAACAAATCACGACCACACGGTTACATAATGAAGGAGCATTTCTGTGTGAAGGACCTCACCCGCGTCTTCAAATTGCTCTCGAAAATACACAGAGGACTCGGCCAGGACAGATGCGGCCGACACGGCCAGCAGGAGCAGCGACAGAGCTGTCATGGTGACGAGCTGGAACACGCTGCCGAACACAAGACGAACAAACTGTGATAATTAATAACTGTGAATAGTCTCTCTACACCGTGCAGGAGCTGCTGTTTGTCAGTCCAGTCCTCTCATACAGGTTACAGTGGAAAAACGCTGCCGCCGCTCTCCTCTCGCCTCGGAACAGATGTCTGAATCTGATTGGACGGCGGCTGAGATCCTCAATGAGGAAGCGTTACCGCTCTCGGCCAATCGGAGGAGAGGAAATCCGAACGAATAATCGCTGCAGCCAATGGGAGCAGACCACGCGTTTGCTTGATACACGCCCAAGGAAGGCTGATGCGCCGTGGGTGAATCATAAAGGGAGGAAATCGCTGTAACATGGATAAATCAGCGTCAAATCACTAATATCTGTTGTTTTTAATGTATGTGAAAGCAAACTAAATGTAATAATTCGACGTATGAGAAACACATTTGTTCATTTTTGAGGATTGTCTCGTGAAATGGTTTGAAATATAAAAATACTCCGTTTTGAATAAAACGAAAAAACAAAGAAAATGAAAATGAAAAGGGTTGAAAACACGTGTATTACTTCTTTCTATGAGTGTGCAAACCAAAAGTGTAACTGCTACAAGATGCCTCCAATGTCACTGAAAAATCCGTGAATGTGATTTGGAAATATCAAATCTCAAATCCCACTTCTTTAGGTTACATATTATCTTAAAAACTAGTTGTGATGTCACAAAATAAAGCTCATGCATTTTAAATACTCAGATTTAAAGTGAGAACAGAGACATTATGAAAACAGCCCTCTAGTGTCCGACTCTGCATCATTCCTCTCAAACATCCAAGTGAAGTAACAAATAGCAAAACTCATTTTTGAGTGGAGAGAGACTTTTAAGACTTGTGTGGGTCAGCAACTACCAATTATTTTCATTAACAGCAACTCTGACAGTAAAATGCCTACAACAATTTTAATGTAAAATCTAAAGGTAGTCCATTTATGCACATGGAGGCACACCCAAAACATCAATTATTCACATTTGAGAAGTTGAAACCAGTGATTTTTTTGTTATTTTTACCACCCCTGGCATGATGTGCTTCCACCATTTAAAGGGTCTCTGTGGAACTTCTGTGTTGTGCAGAAAGCCAGTCATTAGTTTATGTTAACAAACTCCATTTCTAAACTAACATTACCTGCTGTCTCTCTGTGTTAGCGAAGCAGAGAGCCAAGGCACTCGAGAGCGTGCATGAAGGACATCCATGGGGCTGTCGCGAAAAATCCGACCCGAGTCCTTTACAAAGAAATCCACTCTAACAGCACTAAACAACTTAAATCATCCGCAATAAAAAGTTAATACGTGTAAATTGCTACGAATTGTTCCACATAGTCCCTGTAAAGAAAGAGAAAAATGGTAGGCATCATGCAAAGCTGAGACTGAATCCCCTCAAATTATTACATTAAATAAAAACAACTCTTGTTGGTTTACTGTGGGTGTTTATTTTCTCAAAACCATTTATGACATTTCTTCGTATGTTCTTCTTGTGATGTGACTCTGAGCTATAGTCACTAAAGCAGACCGACTCAGACCAGTGTGAGAGTATGTGAAAGGGAATGCATGAATTGTGGAGATAAAGCAATGAATAAACATAGATTTGTGAACTATGCCCCCAAATTAACAGCAATATATTAAGTAAAGATGATGATATCCAGACATTTAATATGTTTCTATGAATCAAATTACAGACGATAAAAAATACATTATTAAAAGTCATCAAACATATTTTACACACAAAATCTAACTTTCAAATATGATTCATTGCTTTTGACACATTCCCAGGAAAGATTTCAAGTAACATTTGCATCACAGCACCACACACTCCATACTCTTCACACCACAGTGCGGTTTAATATTTTCTAATGGCTTACAGTAGCACCGATGTGCATTCAAACAACTCCACTGCTCTCTCCAAATAAATAAATAATGCTGATACAAGCACAATGTCTGACATGCAAATACTAACACATGAAGAATGACATTATCTAAACGTAAAAAAGTGCAACTCAGAGTTTGGCAAAGGTGAACAGACATAAACAGTGTGATAAAAATGTATTCCTCTGTGACATACACTGCACAACCACTAACACTGTCTTCTTCAACTCTCAGTCTTGATTCAAACCGGGCAGGTGAGGTAGAGCAGCCACACTGCACATGATGACCGTCTAACACTTCTCATATCTGCAGGGTGGGTCGTGCTGCTTCCCCCTCTGGATCTGCCCTGCTGCCTGACCTTCTCTGAGGGACCTGGACAGACACATGTTTGTATCTTTGGGGACCGGGTGGGGGAGTACATAGAGCAGAGCAGAGCAGAGTAGACACATCTCCTCTGTGGCTCTGTATGCAGATGGGCTGGTAAAGCAATCTTACACCTCCTCCAGGTCTCTGTCTGTGTCTCCTTCTAGGGGAGAAAGAAGTTGATCCGCTGGGGTATGGACTTGCATCCCTGGGCAGAGAATAGTCTCTCCTCTTTGGGGACATATAGCATCGCCTTGGCCACCTCATCCAGCGTAGCTTCATCCGTCTCCAAACCTCGTGCTGCATAGGCGTCCCGTGCACAGAGCTTAACATGGCGGTACTCCAGAGGCAGGAACGGCACGAAGAAATCGATCAAGTGGCCGGACATCAGTTCACTCTGAGCAAATCCACCTGGGAAGAAGAGCCATACGGAAAAAATGCTTAGAAATTTACACAATTAAAGTTTCACCACTAGATGTCTTATATTACAATGCATAGGACGTGGGAGCAGCTTACCTTGAGACTCCATAGTTTCAGCGCGTAGCCGGTGCTCCAGGTCTTCCATACCGATGTCCTCTCGATTTTGACCAGAGTGCCAGAAGTCCAGCGCTACATCATTGATAGTTGCTCCACCTATATTACTGCAGACACAACAAGCACGTCAAAGAATATGATGTCAAATCTCTGCATTTGTGGGGGATTTGATTACTTTTTGTTCGGTTGGATGCATCTGTGAGATGAAGAATCTATCCGTAATCTAAAAAACTGCCTATAGTGATGTCAGTCAGTGTGGATGATGTAGGCACCAGGTTTTCCACCTTTTCCACAGTTGAAAAACAAATGATCAAAATCGATACAGCAGAACCAGAGATATTACCTTTTATATTCCACCCATTTTTCTTCCTTTTCAAAACCTGGCACCTACATTACCCACAATGCAATTTAGCTACTGAGTGACATCACTGGAGGCAATTTATCAGATTACATGCAGCTTCCTCTGGAGCCACAAAAGGCTTTATGCTACTTTTTCACATTTGCACTTTTTACACTTTAAATGTGTAAAATTGCTGGAGTTACCCTTAAAACCAAAAGAACATCATACTCAACAAGAGATAGATTATTGTAATTATTGCGACAATTATTGCTGATTTTTTGATTATTAATGATTATTAATAATTATTTAAATGCATCCATAGTGACCACAAGCCTCTCCTTCATCATATCACATACCACTGAAGTGGAGAATGTGTTTCTATATTTGACTGAGCAGATTATCTGTCAGTAGAAGTCGGACATGAGTTATTGAAAACATAAAAAATCCATGAAAAGAGCTAACGGAGACATCAGTGCCTGATGTGTAAACCAACCTCAGGAAGAGGAAGATGGCTCTGCGGTAGCTGACGCCATCTACGTTGTCATAGTGGTCCATGTAGGGTTTGATGGCATCTATGAGGCCTGGGTGAAGCTTCTCAGCCTCGTCAAAGATGAACAGAGTCTGAGGGCAGCGCAACACCATGTCCCGGATCGCCTCTCTCAGCTGGCCCTGGATACAGAGAGGGGGGATCAGAATCTTAAATTAGGTTTGAAACCCATAGGTGCTAAACCCATTTATTGAAGCCTTCCTGATTGAAGCACAGGACAAGTCTAAAATCTGTTTTATGGTTTCATGGAATGCCCTTGGATCCAAACTACAGCTGCAAATCACTAAAGTGTCTATAGCAAAAGCACCTTAAAAATAATAGATCATTCCATCATGAAGTAGAGAAGGATTTGTATTCCTGCACATATTGTATATGCATATATTTTTTTTATTACTAATACCTTTTTACTCTGTGTCAAAATTCTGTGTTTTTCCTTTTCCTATACTGTGTGTAATCATTTAAGCCATTTACAAGACACATTTCCATTGCCCTTTAGTCATGAGGGAAAGGAAATCTATTTTTATTACCACC
This sequence comes from Pagrus major, assembly GCF_040436345.1. Classification (NCBI taxonomy): domain Eukaryota; kingdom Metazoa; phylum Chordata; class Actinopteri; order Spariformes; family Sparidae; genus Pagrus; species Pagrus major. The sequence continues at coordinate 15,826,755 of NC_133225.1, forward strand.
CTTTAACCTTGTAAATCTCATTTAGAAGGGAGACCTTACAAAGACAGGTAGAATTAATGTCAATATTAACAGATTCTGAACATTTTGATAGTAAGAGTTTAAAGGTTATCATGTGTACTATACCCTGTTAAATCAGGAGTCAATATGTGTAATAATACTGTGTCAATATTAGTTTGTAATCTGATGCAGTGACTCTGTTAAACTGTGTTTGGAGGGGACCAGGTAAGCTGGTCCTGGCTGGACAAACACAGGGTTCCAAAAAGCCAAGTATGTCAGTACTTGTATGTTTGATTTGAACAAACTAAACGTTATCATACGCTGAATTACAAAACACAGATTAAACATCTGACTAAAGCAAGTGGGCCTCCGAGAACATGTCCTGCATGACCCTGGCACAGAGCGTCAAACTCTGTGCCAAGAGGGCTCTTCACGGCTCACCTTGTACGTGTCCACCAGTCTGGCGTGTGGGAAGTGGAACGGGGCGATGAACAGTCGGACACACTCACTCTTCACCCCGTCACGATACAGGTTATCTGCGATGATCCGGGCCACAAAGTTCTTGCCGGTGCCAGACCAGCCGTGGAAGGAGAGAGTCAGTGGCTTATTGGACTCGGGGTTGTTGATAAAACCCTGGATGGCTTTCAGAACCACAGACTGAGCCAGGTGCTGCCCGTGGAGCTTCGTCTGGAGGTCCTTCGCCAGACCTGCACAGAAAATAGGTTTCAGCACATACTTAGTTTTACAGTATATATTAATGTGTCTCTTCAAAGTATGTGATGCACCAGCAAATACATTTGAAGACTAAAAATGCAGGGCTCTTTTAAGTCTCAGGTTGGACATATGTAGCGAATCTACCTTTCCTATATAGCTGGTGTCATTTGCATAATCTTGCAAGCCTTATAATAAACAGTATTCTTTATACTGTTTGTAGCTAGAGCAACTGAAACTATATTAAAGTTGAGAAGCTCTCGAAGGCTCAGACTCAGTCTAAACATCCCTTGGACTGTTACTACAGTCAAGCAGAGATATTCAGTAATTCGTGAAAATATTCAATGTCTGATATTTTTACATTATGTGAAATAGCAATCAATAACTAAAAGTATGAACAGCTGACAAATGGAAATAACCTTGCTTTCCTCTTATGGACCGTGCAACTGCTCGTGCAACAGGCCCCCAACAGAACAAAGCACTGTGAAAGCCTTCTTCATCTTTGATTGGCATTTACGAACATCTTAACACCTCAATTTCCAAAGTTTCTCAACAACAGCTCATTGAAGCCAACCAGCAGCTCTGCTCTGGTCCAAATTCAGAGTCTAATGTGGTTCATTTAAGGCTATATAAATGAATTTTTTGATTTGATTTGATTTATGAAATTGTCTTGTCCCTTAAGGTCAGTTTGTTTCTTCAGTCAGGAAAATTAAGAGCTTGTTTATTTAGTTTGTTTTCGGCATAAAAACAAATCAGTCAATGTAGATCTTTGTCTTCTGATTATACATTTCTTCCCAAAAACTACATAGTGCACCTTTAAATAAATGTAGTGCATAAAAACTACAATATTTGCCTCCAAAATGCAGCGGAGTGGAAGTATAAAGGAGCAGACAATGGAATTAATATGTTAAGTACATTAAAATTGTACTTAAGTTCAGACTTTAATAAATGTACTTTATGAAAATTTGTATTTTCATTGAAAGCAGTTCATCTGCTGCCCTGTCCATTGTATACAGGGCCATTTCAGAGTCTAAAGTAAGGCTTATAAAGCAACGTTTATTACTCTTGCACATGAGCTGTAAATGTATAACTACAATAAAAAAAAAAGCCAACAGGAAACACACACACTGAGTTAAAAAGAAAAATCCCTGTGAGAAACATGATCTGTGAGTTCGCGCATGCAGTGGGTCATGTAAGCAGACAGCCTCTACCTGTGATGTTGTTGGTTATCCTGCAGTCTCCGGACTCACAGCACTGGCCCAGACTACAGTACCACTGATGCAGCAGGCTGATGTAGTCCTGAGGAAAACCTGCCCACAGGTCCCTGGTAGGAACTGTCACATCAACAACCAGAACACAAACAATACAGTGACATTTACACTGCACAGGCTAGAAATTGTGGTAAATTTAACAATTACATAATATCTTTCGTTAGCCTGCACAAAATCATTCATTCAAAACTACCCATTATTTCACTCGGCTCAGTCTCTATACCTTGCTGTGTAGCATCGTCCTGGTTCGGCTGACAGTCCCCCTCCCATATGTTGCAATAAATGTAATTAAAATAGTAAGAGGAGACATTAGAAATGCTGTCGAACTGGAAGAAGTCGGCCTCTGCGGACAGAGCCCAGAGCACAGGCAGCAACCACCGCACAGACATCGGAGAAGAGGATGGTCCGAGGCGGTCGAAAGGAGACTGGACACAGCGTCCCGAGCTCTCGCTCCCATTTATCTGAGGCTGGCCGTCGGCTGGAGGCCTGCTCTGTGTGGGGTACTCACCCCTCTGCTCATGGTGGCGAACAGGGGCGCTCGTTTTGTCCACATGACAGCGCTTGGCGGTCATTTAGCCCCGCCCGTCTCTAAAAGGCTCGCCATTAGCTGAATTCAATGAGCTATTCAACCATCTACCGCTAGTTCGTAGAAAAGGTTAACCGAAACACTGGCTTATAACGCTCAAATACATGTTCAACCTTATAGCCGCCCGCGAGAGGTACCCAAGAACATAAAAACAAAGCCACCTTTGGCTAGTGGAGGGACACTGCCATTGGCAGCCGTTGATTACACAGGAAGTAGGTAGGCAGAAGACAATTACGTCATTTCCGGTGAGGTTTTGCTAGTCTACATACACGCTACAGTTTACCCACTTATTGACCAGTTTGTACCATTACAGTGGCAAGTTCATTCACTTGATTTCTCAATGCCATAGATTTGGCCAAGATTAAAACGATAAACATGATGCAAGTTTTTAGTACAGCTTTTATTTTCCTCAAACAAACACAATCAGGTACTGTTTATTTTAACATTTATTGACAAAACAGTCGAGTAGTTCTTGATGTTCTTGTGTCCACAGGCTCAGTTCATCATCCAAAAAGCACAGCATCTGAGAAAGATCAGAAACATTTACCTGTTAATATACACTTTTATTTTCCTAAATGGTACTGCATCTTAATTTTGCAGCCCTAGTTACTATTCAGTTCTACCTCAAGTTTACTACCATACATTTCATATCATCTCAGACCACATTTTTAAAACATGTAAACCAGCAGGCTCATACTCACTTGAAAGTAAAGTTTTACACAGGCTTGCTTCCTCAGGACCAAACTGCTTCACAGTGAAATTCCTGAGGAGGGAAAAGGATTCATAAAGATCAAGAGGAAAACCAGCAACACAGGACAGAAAACAAATGTTCACTGACCACATGACCTCAGAAATAATGGAACGGTATGGGTTATAATCAGTAGAAATCATTTGGCAGAATCTTTTCATCACAGGCAGTGTGGACAATTTTATCGGAGTTTGGCACCCACAGATCAGAAATTGTTTACTGAACATGGGGCACTAAAGGCAAAAGTACTTTAAAAAATGCTTACCAAGATCAGTTTTGAGATCCAGCCCTTTCCTGGAAATGAAAAGAAAAAACCTTATTACAAGCTGGTGACTGGTTGATTAAGATTAATTTCACTGGGTTTCTCAGTAACAGATATTGTCCACATTTTAAGTTCAGGTCAGACATTTGTTAAGACATCACTGAACCCATGGCAGCCATTTTGCAGCTTGTGGGAGTATTTGCATTCTCACCTCAGTATCCCTTCCATTCACACCAAACTCTGAAGTGAACAGGCGTCACCTGAAGAGAGAGGGGCATAAGTTTAAAACGAACAAAACATTAGGATGAAGATCTACACGCTGACCAGGTCAGCTAGAGCTAATATACACATGACTCCATGGTTGAAAGTCAGTCTGTACTTTGTCATCACACAGGCCAGTCTACAGGGATCAAAGGGTTTACTATAAACCACGATCCATCCAATACATGTGCAGCTCTTGAGACCCAGAGGAGACAGTTCTTGGACAATGGCATAAATTGGAAAGTAGTGACAAGTAAATTTAAGACTAACTCTACTGGTCATCTGGGTCTTAAGATGTGCTTTAAATGTCAACATTTATATACTCACCATGTTTGTGCGACATCTTGCGCTCAGGACAGTCACAATTCTGGTTCAGCTGTAAATTGAGAATACTTGATGTGAATTAAGATTTTAAAAAATGATATTTCTTTTCTTAATACAATCCAGATCAGAATAAATGACTAATTTCCTCAACTGGATCAGCGACCTGATTCAAATTCATCACATCTGAATGCCATTAGCTGCACATGCCCCATCTATGACATGATACTTACCAACACAAGGCTGTGAAGAGTCCGACAGCAAGGTTTCACATGTCTGATAGGATGAGAGAATAGGTTTGTTATTCTGGTGTTTGATAATTGAGGACTTGATCACAATTACAGTTGACACATCAGCTAGGAGCGAAAGACAAGCATAATCTTCACGGTTTAATCTGCTGAACTATGCGATCATCATTGTATCATGTAATTAAAGATGTTATACAAAATCATTTTAACTCACCTTCAATTGGCCTTTTGTAGTGCCAGATACTCTTGCTACTGAAAATGAATTATAGAGAATTTAAACATCACTTCAGAAATAAAGCCTCACTTTTCATGCAGGCTGACACATCAGCTAGGAGCGAAAGACAAGCATAATCTTCATGGTTTAATCTGCTGAACTATGCTCTCATCATTGTATCAAATGCCATTTTAGATAGTTGTGCATCAGCTATTCAGCTCACCTTCACTCAGCCCTTTGTAGCACCAGATAGTCTTCATTCTGAAACGTGGGAAGAAAAAAAAAAATTAATATAACTTCACAAATGAAGAGGCCTCACTGGTCATGGAGGCTGACACATCAGCTAGGAGCGAAAGACAAGCATAATCTTCATGGGTTAATCTGCTGAACTATGCTCTCATCATTGTATCAGACCAGTTTAAGTCATACGATGTTTATGCTTAAGCACAAGTAAAACTCACCTGTAGTTGAGACCAGAATGTGAAGACTGGATGCAGGAATGTGAGCACCATCTGTAAGTCAGTTTCCAGACATTAATAAAAGCCCATATTCAAAACTACATGCAGACATTTCTTTATATGCACTGCATCAGTTCAAAAGATCTCTTTCACTCTTAATCAGAGAGATTCCCAATGTTTTTTAAACATGATCATCATTGACAGTTTGCTTCAGAGGAACACCAAGGAAAGTAAATTGGTCCATTACCTGCTCTGGATGTTGTTGAATAGTAAGTTCAATCGTCCCACGAGAACCTGCAGGAAATGATATAAAATGAGCAATCAAGAGAGAATCTCTCAGGTTTACAGGTATCAAGTTCTGTGCCTCAGATAATTCAACTGGTGGGTTGAAGTTATCGTCATCCATCTTGTCGAGAGTAGCAAATAAATGTCATCACAGCAGCACAGTGAGTGCATGTAGGCTAAAGTCAGACTGATGCTTCTCTAGGTGTCATGTGGGACCATACAGCTACAGTTTTAGACCTCAAATGTTAAGTTTATGCCACACAGATGGCAGGAACTTAATGTGGCTGACAATCACCAGCACTACAATTGTTTTAGATAATGATCTAGTCATTTCCTGGTGACCCTGGAAGCTGTTGGCCCTTTCCATTGTAAACATTTAATACTCAAGTTTAATGAGCACATGTTACATTTATCTAGTTTTGCAATGATGTTAGATAGGGTTTTTATCTATGTCAAACATCAGTACACCTCGGAGAAGCATAAATCCATACCAACTGCCCTTTCAAGTAAATCTGAACCTTACCCTTTTTGCTCCACTTTTAGCGTCATGTCTGTTGACTTCCCTGCTTCCTGTGGATAAATGTTTCAACTTTAGTCTTGTACCAGTCATGTCAAGCACAAGAAAAGCTTAACTAGAGAAGTCTCAGTGTAAAATTGCTCAGAAATCACTTCTGTCCACTACTCTTATTTAAATCATCACTGACTTCCAGTTACGATAATTAGGATTACTTTATTCACAAGACATCCAACTCACCAGCATTGTATTCGACGATGTTCAAGATGTGTAATCATTTTGGACCTGAAGAAAAAAAGGCATTTTAGTTACACAGCTTATACCAGTGATCACTTTTATGATTGGTTAAATTGCATAAGTCAACTAAACTAATGCCATTAATTCAACTTCAGTAATGCAGTATCAGAAATCACTTCTGTCCACTACTCTTATATAATGAAACATCATTAGTTGTGTATTCATAAACTATTGCGTTTGAAGTTTACTTACCATGTGATAGCCTCCATTTTACTGAGCTCCTGTCGATAGGCCTGCAAACAAATCAGAAAACGTACATTTTAAACTCCACACAATTTTTAAACTATGCAACTTGTAGATTAATCAGGATTTAAAACATAAAATCCTGTGATATACAGCACACCCAGCACAGGAGCTGTGCAGCTAGCTTAAAGCTAACATTAAACTAAATTCAAGCAGTTGTCCCATACTGTCAGAATAGTTGGCGTTTCTTCACGATTATTCAGATGTCCCTACCAACATATATATCATCACATAGTCATGGGACAACGATGTAGCACGCGACTGAATCAAGTGAATAAAAGTGCGAGATTAGCTGGTTGGCTAATTAGCATCTCAACATGCGCACTGAGGCACGTGGTGGAGGCCTGCAGCTAACCTAGCACAAGTTCACAATGTTATTCAACTAAACGTTTTGCTTAAAACAGCTAAGATTTAGAAGAGTAAACATAGATAGCGCATGTTAATCTCCTAGTTTTTACAGTTAAATACTACAAATGTGGCAAGACTTCAGAAAGACAAACACTTGAAGACGGAGACGTGGCATTTACCTGCTGCTGCGGAGGAAGAATGAGGACAGGCGAAGGGTGCAGCTCGCTTTTATAGAGGATGGCGCACAGGCCGATGGGAAAAATAGTCCAACGTCTAGCGCCTCTGCCGGACTGTCCGGTTATCGATGAAAAATAAGAGGAATAAAATATTGAACTATATAAATCACATAAATGAAACCAAAGTTTATTAAAAAAATAAGCAAACTTTAATTAAACTACAAAATTAAACGTTATCTATGAGGGGGAACAAAACCTATAAAAATCGTGATTCCTGTCTGTACCTGCATTTCATTCATTGACTCTAATGTTGTTGCGTTTCAGATTTTCTCAGGACAAATTATCCTAATAAACACAGATTACAGATATGTTATCTATGCATGATGCTTACTCACACATGCTGGATTTCCAGACGGGCAAAAGGGGCAACTTCCCAGGGCCCCCCACAGTGCCATGTGGGTTAACTGTGCGTCAATTGGTTATTTTTGGGCAATAAATGCAAAATATCAAGTAAGGTGGCGATTACTTAAAGGGTTACTCCACCAATTTTACACATTTAAGTGTGTTTACAAGTTTTGGGGAGTCACTAGGTTTTGAAAAGCAGTCCACTGCCGAGAAACCTGGCGCCTACATCACCCACAATGCAACTCACACTGACATCTGGAGGCAATTTATCAG